>NC_061870.1:31178378-31778847 GCF_907164915.1 Impatiens glandulifera
GATAAAAAAAACAATGTAAAAGAAGGAGGAAAGAGGAAAGTAAAAAAATCGGTTAAAAAGTGAGGAGATAAATTTATTAATAATTATATTATTTTTTATTTAAAGAATAAGTCATCAAAATTTAAATAAAATATATATTAATGATTAAATTCAAATTTATTTATTTTATTTTTTTAATTAAATTTTTGTTAATTAACTTTTCAATATTACTCAGTCTTACAATTACATAAATAATTTAAAATTATATATATTATTATTAATATATATACACGTAACATATATAATTTTAAAATATATTTATTGGTTGATTATTTACAAAATTTAATAATTAAGAACAAAATATTATATTAATATATATATATATATATATATATATATATATATATAAAATTATACAATTTTAAAAAATATTTATTATTTATATAATTTTTTCCCTTTCAAATATATAATTATATAAAATCTTACGTATAATTTATAGTTTATACTAATTCTGATTAAATTTTTAAATACATAATATAATTTTTAGTTTGATTTGAATGAGTTGTAATTAATTTATTTTTTTTAAATATGAAATAGAAATTAGTGATTTTTTTTGTTTATATTAAAAAATAAAAGGTATTATAAATTCAATTTTTATTTTTATAAAAAAGAAAGAAAGAGTATACTATATAGGCTTAGTCAATCATATATTCTAGGCAAATAAATCTCAACAAAAGTTTGAAACAAATATATATATAAGGCGGGGCTTAGTAACGGATAAATCATAGTTTAAATCATCGATCATCTCTATTCAAGAATTCCTTTTCGAAACCTAAATTGAATTGCAAATTCCTCAGGTAGATTATAGATACGTTTGGAATATATATTAAGGTTTCATGTTCTTGCCCTACACATATCATAAATAATGTTGGCTTTTAAGATTGTGTGCTGGAAAAATTAGGGTTTTTTTTGTTTGATCTATATGATCATATTTTGTTCAAATTGTAAATTTCAGCGAGCTTGAAAGTTTATACGGATTGATAATTTTCACTTAAAAAGTTATGATATGAATGACCTTTTGTAAAAAAAAGATTGTTGCTTTATATGGATTTTCTCTTTTCTCATTCGATCAAACTGGTTCATATAATTTACGTTCTTGTGAAGTAATCTATGAGTTTTAACATTGGCAGCGTGAGACACTTTTGAGTTCTTGTGAACCTACTTCAAATGGATATTCATGCACACATGTCAGGACAAATCTCTGGTCAGGTATTGAATCAAGGTGGTACTCAGCTGTCTGGGCTATCTCAGCAGAATGATGGTATTCTTCCTAACTTGATTCAGAACTTGGATGGGCAATGTAATAAAACAGTTCCAATGGATCCTGAGACAATTAAAGTGCGCAAAATTATTATAGAGAAGATGTAAGATGTTCTACTCTACACCATTCCTGTTAAGTGTTAACTAAAACTCTTCACTTTTATCTGGTTTCATGCATTTAGACGCTTGATTTCTTTTTGAACAGATTGTTATTCTTTATGATGTTACTATTAACACAATAAAGTATCAATTGTTTCGATTCCTTTTTCCTGGGGAGGAGTTCAATTTTATGGATTGTGTTGTGCAATCTGTCCTGCACTTTTGGGTGAATATTTGCATCTAGGTTTTCCATTGGCTAGTAACAACATCTGCCTAAAGATATCTTGTTAAAGATTGCTGCAAGCAATTATAGTTACCTTTTCCTTCATCATTAATGGAATTCTAGTATTTCAGAATGATTACATGTTATGAAAAATTTTCATTATTACATGTTAAGGTGTGCTTCCTATTGTTGGAAAATGCTGATGAACTATCTGTTATTTCCCAGCTATAAACTGGTAATGCAACGGGAACATTTAATTCGAGGGATACCCACCGAAAGGATACTGGATATTGTAAGACGCTTGGAGGAGGGTATATACAGAATGTCAACTACTAAGGTTGTTCTCACTAAAATTCTACATTACATTTATTGGCATTGCACAGTGCACTTTTTTATTCTTTATATTTTCCTCACTTCTAGTTGTATACGCTATACACTTTTGATGGTGGTATGTTCTTGAATATACTAGGAGGATTATATGAACTTGGAGACATTAGAGACTCGCTTGCATATCCTGATCAGACGTCCTTCTCAGAATAATCATAACCAACAATATTCACAAGTTGTCAATTCTTCTTCTTCTGTTGGAACAATGATTCCAACTCCTGTTATGCCTCAAAGCAGTAATCCAAGCATGATGGCAACATCCTCCATGGACTCTTCCGTAATTGTTACCAATGGAGGCAATGGAATTGCTGCTTCTGCTCTCAACAATGGAAATGCATTGTCATATGGTAATGGACCTTTAACGAACATAAATGGCAACTAGTTCTGTTCATTTCATGGAATCTTAAAGTATTTAGTTGATCAGATTAAATGTTTTGTAATATTTGTTTGTACCAATTTTTGCAGGGTCGTTGTCTAATATGCATCAACAGTCATCTACAAATTTTTCAATCAATCCCATTACGAACATGTTACAACCATCAACTGATTTACAAAGAATGTCAAGCCATATGATCCTTACACCAGGATTTAATAATAACAATAATCAGTCATCCATGAACTTGGAACCTCCCAATGGTTCTAATGGATTTTCAAATGCTGAAGCTACAATAATGTCACAATCAGTACAACAAAAGCATCATGTTGGTGGTCAGAACAGCCGTATACTGCAGAATCCTGGAAGCCATTTTGGTGCTGGTATGAGATCTGTTGTGCCGCAGAACTCTTATGGGTTCCCTAATGGAGGTTTAGGTGGTGGTTTTGGTGCAGTAGGAAATAATATGCAACTAGTTAATGCTCCTGGAACTTCTGAAGCCTACTCAAATGCCACACCTTATGGGCAAGATAACATCTTACAATCGCAGTACCACCAACAATTTCAGCAGCAGCCTAATCAGTTTCAACATCAACAATTCATCCCGCACCAACAACAGAGGCGACAAAATCAGCAGTCCCATATTTTGTTGAGAAATGATAGTTTTGACCAATCTCACCTGTTATCTAATGTAGGAAGCCAACAGAAATGGCTATTGTTTATGTGGCATGCTCGTGGATGCAAGACTCCAGAAGAGGAATGCCCTGAAGCTTACTGCATAATGGCTAAGAAACTCTGTAGGCACATGGACATGTGCAACAACTCCCAATGTGTTTTTTCACTCTGCATTGCTACCAATAAGTTGATCAATCATAACAATCAGTGCAGGGACCCAGAATGTCCTGTTTGTATTCCAGTTAGGAGAATTTTGGAAATGCACCAAAAAGCTGGGGAACATTCAGATGTGAATTCTGAAGTGCAACGTTCAGTTGGTGGGATTTGCAAACCCTCTAGTGGTGGAAATGCATTTTTTAAGCCAGCTCCACTATTTGTTGATGCTTCTGAAGATAGACAACCTTCTTCAAAACGCATAATGCTAGAGACAAAACATGGTATAGATCATCCAACTTGTAATACTTGCATGCCAGTGAAACCTGAGGGGTCTGGAGTGAAGGGACCTTTCCGTGGAGAGTCTCACTCAAAACATGGTCTAGATAATCCAACTATTAATACTTGCATGCACCAAAAATCTGGGGAACATTCAGATGTGAATTCTGAAGTGCAACGTTCAGTTGGTGGGATTTGCAAACCTTCTAGTGGTGGAAATGCATTTTTTAAGCCAGCTCCACTATTTGTTGATGCTTCTGAAGATAGACAACCTTCTTCAAAACGCATAAAGCTAGAGACAAAACATGGTATAGATCATCCAACATGTAATACTTGCATGCCAATGGAACCTGAGGGGTCTGGAGTGAAGGGACCTTTCCGTGGAGAGTCTCACTCAGAAGATGGTCTAGATAATCCAACTATTAGTACTTGCATGCCAATGAAACTTGACGGGTCTGGAGTAAAGGGACCTTTCCGTGGAGAGTCTCACGCAAAACATGGTCTAGACCATCCAACTAGTAATACTTGCATGCCAATGAAACCTGAGGGGTCTGGAGTGAAGGGACCTTTCCGTGGAGAGTCTCACGCAAAACATGGTCTAGATCATCCAACTAGTAATACTTGCACGCCAATGAAACCTGAGGGGTATGGAGTGAAGGGACCTTTCCGTGGAGAGTCTCATGCAAAACATGGTCTAGATCATCCAACTAGTGATACTTGCGTGCCAATGAAACCTGAGGGGTCTGGAGTGAAGATGGAAATTCCTGCAAATGCTGGGCAGGTTAGCTCAGAACTTAATGACACAAAGAAGGATATCATGGATGATATCTACTGCCAGAAGCCTGCTGGTGATCCTGTTATGATAACTAATATTGTTCAGCCTGCTCAACAAGAAAACATTCAATGTCAAAAAGATGTGGGCCAGCAGAAACAAGAAATCGGATCATTGCCTACTGAAGATGCTGTTGCCACCAAATCTGGGAAGCCAAAGATAAAGGCTGTATCATTGATTGAACTCCTTACACCCGAACAAGTCAGGGAGCATATAAGAGGACTCAGACAGTGGGTTGGCCAGGTGAGTCCATTGATATGATTTTTTCGCATTTTCCCCGTCTTTTCTGTTTCATTTACTAGAACGGGCATTCTAACTAATAATTAATACTGGTTAAATTGTCCTTGTGTTTTTATTTCTATGTGCTGTCTCTAAAGTAAAGTACAACTTAATATCTCTAAAGTTGAGATATTAAGTTGCACTTTACTTTTACCCATCAAATTTTCATATGCTATTTGACTTATTCTTTTAGTGCTCTTATCTTCAACTTGATTCTCTGGTGTAGTATTACTAGTTGCTAACATAAAATTTTCATATACTTTTACTTTCATACTCTTTTCCCCTCTTCACTCATATTCTTTGGCTAATCTTCTTCTTATATTTTCCATCAATACCGATAGAGAAAATCAAAGGCGGAAAAGAACCAAGCAATGGAACATTCTATGAACGAGAATTCTTGTCAGTTGTGTGCTATTGAGAATCTAACCTTTGAGCCACCACCTATGTATTGCACGCCTTGTGGTGCTCGTATTAAGAGAAATGCTATGTACTACACCATGGGAGCTGGTGATACACGCCACTATTTCTGCACTGCTTGCTATAAAGAATCTCGTGGTGACACCATAATAGCTGATGGAACATCTATTCCTAAGTCAAAAATGGAGAAGAAGAAAAATAACCAAGTTACAGAAGAAGGGGTAGATGCTGTCCCCTTTGTTATTCCAGTTCTAAATGATCTGTTATATTACTGAACTTAACTTTAATGTTGTTCTTCTGTACAGTGGGCTCAATGTGATAAATGTGAAGCTTGGTTGCATCAAATCTGTGGTCTGTTCAATGGCCGTAGAAATGATGGCGGACAAGCTGAATACATTTGCGCTAAGTGCTACTTAGGTGAAGTTGAAAGAGGAGAACGCATGCCATTACCTCAGTCTTCTGTTCTAGGGGCAACAGATTTACCAAAGTCAGCCCTTAGTAACCATATAGAACAGAGGTTATTTAGACGGCTGAAGCATGAAAGGCAGGAGCGAGCAAAGGTCCAAGGAAAAAGTTATGATGAGGTGATTGTTGGACAGTGTCATATCACACAAAATAGATTTGAGTTATACTGTTAAATGTGTTGTGAACATAAATTTCATTTTGTTGCTCACCATTTTTTCCCACTGTTTTCTAATTTATTGAATGGTGCATAATAAGATCTATATTGTTAAAGTTCTATGCATTAATTTCCTTTGGACATGGTTATGGTTTCAACTTGATTTCTTACTATGCAAGCTGAAGCATACATTCAATCACTCTTATTAGTTGTTTTTCTTTTACTTTTGCCAGGTTCCTGGTGCTGAAGCACTAGTAGTCAGAGTTGTATCATCAGTTGATAAAAAGTTGGAAGTCAAGCCGCGGTTTCTTGAAAATTTTCAAGAAGAAAAGTACCCAACCGAGTTCCCATACAAATCTAAGGTGAGTAGGATGTATTGTGATCTCCTGTATTTCATGTGTCCTTTGATATATAAAGACAAATGTTTCTTTATTCCTTCCCATATGTTAATTTATCTTATCTATATGCAAGCTTCAATAACACTGATATATCAAAGGGATTTTCTGCCTTAAGCAATAGCTTTTGGCTACCACATTCACCGTGTAGTTTCTCTACTTTTAGCAGATGAGTTTGCAAGTGATTCACATATTCCATTACCTGCAGGCTGTATTGTTGTTTCAGACAATTGAAGGGGTTGAAGTATGCATCTTTGGCATGTATGTTCAAGAATATGGATCTGAGTGTGAACAGCCAAATCACCGCCGAGTTTACCTCTCGTATCTGGATTCTATTAAGTATTTCAGGCCTGATGTCAGGACAGTGACAGGAGAGGCTCTTCGTACATTTGTTTACCATGAAATTCTAGTGAGTATTTGTTTATGAATGATGTTCCATATCCCGGTTGAGCTGTAATGGAATTTTGCTATAGTCTCTTTCAACTTTATTATCGTTCTCATGCTTTCTTAATGTTATTCACGCCCTAATTAATACCTGAACGTTTATACAGATTGGGTACCTAGAATATTGCAAGAAACGTGGTTTCACTAGTTGCTATATCTGGGCATGCCCTCCACTAAAGGGTGAAGACTATATTTTATACTGCCATCCTGAAATTCAGAAAACACCAAAATCTGATAAACTGAGGGAATGGTGAGCTTTTCTCCAGAAGCGTAATGTTGAGCTGGCTGTTAATATTTTTGACAAGTTCCTGTATTTTTATTACTTTATTTGACTTTGATGAATTCTTCTTGGTTAGGTACTTATCCATGTCGAGGAAAGCAAAGAACGAAAATATTGTTTTTGAAATCACTAATTTATATGATCATTTCTTCACAACCACTGGTGAATCCAAGGCTAGAGTTACCGCAGCCCGATTACCTTACTTTGATGGAGATTATGGGCCTGGTGCAGCAGAGGATATGATCTACCAGATTCGTCAAGAAGAAGAGGGGAAGAAGTTGGATAAGAAAGGAATAATCAAGAAGACCATTACAAAAAGATCTCTGAAAGCATCTGGACAGTCTGATCTTTCTGGCAATGCATCAAAAGATTTGATACTAATGCATAAAGTAATGTTCATTTTCTTCTTCATCTTCTTCTTGCTTGATTAACCTTCTTACTATATCTCTTCTTCATCAATAATATCTTCATATACATTTGCCAGTTCTGATTATTCCTGCTCCATCCTTCTTTTTTGAATGTTTTTTTTCTTCTAGTTATTTCATGACATTTATCATAAAGATTCATTTAATTGGATTTAATCATAAAGACACTCAGTGCTCGATGATATTTCCACTTTTTTAACTTCTTTGCTCTTACATTTTTCTTTCTCCAGCTCGGTGCAACAATCTCTCCAATGAAGGAAGACTTTATCATGGTTCATTTGCAGCCCGCATGCTCGCATTGTTGCATACTGATGATACATGGGAACCGTTGGGTTTGCAAGCAATGCAAAAACTTTCAGATCTGTGACGAGTAAGAATGAACTGTCAACTATAAGATATATATATTTTTATTCAAAAAAACTCATTTGTTTCTGCATAGTGGTATACATTCTCTATAGAGTTAAGGTTTAGAAGGTATACATTCTCTTAGAGTTGAGCTTTTAGAAAGATGCAGTTTCATGCACCATGTTGCTACAGACCTAGAACCCTACTGTGGCTTCTTGTGATTGGCACCCACATCTTAGATTTGCTTACAGGTTCTTCACTTACATTAAGATTCTAAACACATTTCTAGTCCTCAAAGAGTTTCCTAGTTAAGAGCCATAGTGATATTAACCACGAGGTTAACAAAATGAAAAGATCAAAGCCTGGCTAACCTGATTTGAAACTTCAGGTCGATTTGAGTTTTTTTGAGAATCTAGACTTGGAGATTTGAGCTTTGTGTTTCTTTTTGCAGTTCTTGATCTGTATTGTCGTTTTCCTTTTGGTTAACTCATGTCAAACGGGTTGTCATTACTTGTATTAAACTGCTTGGGTTTTTCCCATGGTCAAATGAAAAATCACTTTTTTTAAAAAACATAAGAGCCAACAATTATTTTCTGTCCCACCTTTATGTACCCCCAACCTGGTGGATTCACCTGTTTATCTAGTCTGACATTGTGGCAGATACAAGATGACATTAATCAGCTGAATAATAGCCTTTTAATTTATGGTGGTTCTAATCGAATGTTGATTTTGTGTCATTTAGTTTACATATGAGAATTAGCTTCTGTAAGCTTTTAGATTATGGCATCTCATGTAATGTACATGCTCTTCCTTAGGATTCTTTGAGATACACTGTGTACTGACCAGTACCTTCTGCAAACATTTTCTTGCAGTTGCTATGAAGCCGAGGAAAAACGTGAAGATAGAGACAGACATCCTATTAATCAAAGAGATGTACACACACTTCATCCAGTAAGTTATTGGTGTATATTAATATGTTGGTTATGGTAGTGGAATTTTATAATCTAATGGTTTCTAGATTTATAAAGTCAATTAACGAATCTGGCAGGTTGAAATCACGGATATACCTAAAGATACTACTGATGAAGATGAGAATCTAGAGAGTGAATTCTTTGATACAAGACAGTCGTTTTTGAGTCTTTGTCAAGGAAATCACTATCAATTTGATACTTTGCGGCGAGCCAAACATTCCTCCATGATGATCCTTTACCATCTTCACAATCCTACAGCTCCCGCTTTTGTGATGACATGTAGTGTGTGTTCTCTGTATATAGAAACCGGTCAGGGATGGCGTTGTGAAGTTTGCCCTGAATATAATGTCTGTAATTCCTGTCATCAAAAGGGAGAAATAGATCATCCCCATCCGCTGACGTATCATTCATCTATGGCTGATCGTGATACACAAAGCAAAGAAGCTAGGCAACTGCAAGTAATTACCTTTTGATCTTCTAGTGATTTACTATTGATGCTTCCTGCTTCTTGTCTAGCTGTTCTTCACTGATTTTACTATTATTTATATGTCAATGAGCATTCTCATCTTTTCTCATGTCTTGGCCATTATATATTAGTCTTGGCCAGTCCTTCCCATATTGCTCATATGTTAGTTCCTAGTAGCAAGCAAGATCTCATATTATTTGGTTTGGTTACTGATCACATGGTATTGCAGTTAAGGAAAATGCTTGAGCTTTTGGTGCATGCATCTCAATGCCGGTCTACACAGTGCCAGTATCCAAATTGCCGTCAAGTAAAAGGACTTTTCCGACATGGGATACAATGCAAAGTCCGAGCTGGTGGTGGTTGCGTACTCTGCAAGAGAATGTGGCATTTGCTTCAACTTCATGCCCGGGCTTGTAAGGACTCCGAATGTCTAGTACCCCGCTGCAGGTTAGCCCCCTACTCCAATAAAAATCTCAAACTGACCTTTTTTTAAAAAGGACACAAGCATAAATTATTATTTTGCATGGCAAATATTTCAATTTTGAAGTTCTCCTTTCAATTTCAACAGTTTTTTTGTTGCCATAGTGAACATTATCATTGAATATCTAGAGTGATCTTTTCATTTTTTTGGTTTGTTCAGAGATTTGAAATCCTATTTGAAGAGGTCACAACATCAATCAGATTCTAGAAGAAGGGCCGCCGTCGTGGAGATGATGAGGCAACGAAGGGCTGAGGTGGATGGAAATGGTTGATGATTGAAGAACGACATAAATGTACATACAAAACTATATACATGGTTGGGCGAGCTATCTTCTTCCATCTGTCATCATTCTTTCATCTATGATGGGTATACTAAAACAAATCTTCGCTTGCTTGCCATCCAAGTTAGATGATTCTTTTAGATTTTTTATGAAAAAGTCAGATAGGTTTCCATTAATGGATATTCTAATGTATTATATTTGGATTAAACTGAGCCCCTTCCATTAAATGTGTTATAGATAAGTCTAAACATTGGGGGGCTTCACATTTGTTTATTCTTTCATTTATTAATATTATTATGTTGATTTTGTTCTTAGTATATAATTCTTTAATGGAACTTTAATCATTTGTGTGTGATTTATCTAGGGTTGTTTCAAAAGAATATGTCAATTTTGATTATGATATTCCAAATTTTATCTTTTATCTTTCATGTTAATTAACCTCTCTTCTGACCTAGCAGTAATAAAAGATGGATATTAGTCATAAGTTTCTGGGTTCGAGCCCGTCAGACAATAAATTTTGCGCCTGATTAAATGGTTAAGTGTGTCTGCGCGGACTAAATACTTAATCCGTTGTTCCATTAACATTCTACCCTAGTAAGTTAGGTTATTTTATAAGTTGATGTAACAAAAAAAGAAAGACTTGAAACAAAGGAAAATGACCTGAAACAACTATAACCATAATCATAGTAAAAGTAAAGGAAAAAAAGTTAAGTCTTTTTATTGGGTAGTATGACATTGGGTTTACATATATTATGATGAAGAAGAAAATGTGCATTTGGCTCTTTGATTGCTTGAAATCATAGAGATACTTCACAAATACATAGTTGGTGGCCATGACGATCCTACCTCATCTCCAAAATTTTCAATGACTTTTTTTGTGAAGAAACCTCAATTTAGACCTCTCATTGGTTATTGCCTAATCATCAATACAACAATCAAAGACTAAAAATGTTTTCTTTTCCTTTTTTTATTTAGGAAGTTATTAAAATCTTCAAAATTTATGTTCACTCCCTTCAATTTAAAATGTTTTTGAGTGGGTATCAAACTCGTGATTAATTTAATGTCTTACAATTCGAATCTAACTAAGAGAAGAACCTTTAATGAAAATGGATTTTGATGGTCAAACTCAGTAACAAAAAAAAGTGTATATTTATTTATTTATGAGTGACGTCTCATTATTATCCTATTTTGAGCAAAAATTTCCATAAATATCTAATATATTACTGTTAGAAATGAGCATTCGATAATGGTTTATTGTGGATCCACCACCACAATGTATGTTAAAGTAAGGCTTACTTATTGTTAGGCATGATCTATATAGATAAATATATATATATTTATATATTAAAGTGTTGAAACTTCAACCATTTATCAACCTAATCAAAACTCTCACTATCTTCCACTTACAATTTAATTTCACCCATTTGTATTTCTCTACATTATACTGTATTATATTATGTTATCCCTTTCCAAACTCCCATTAATCAATCAGTTTTAAACTATTTTTTAATCACATTTGTACAAAACTATCATTCTTTCTTCAAAATGCATCCACATGTACTTTTTTCCACTTTTGTCCGATTCTCATCAATAATGGTTAAGAATCTTATTTCGAAATTACATAAAATTCATTACAACTACAATACTAAAAAATAAAATCATTATAAGTGGAGACTCATAACTTATTGATAAAACATATAAACTTGTGTAATTATGCCCTCAAAGTAATGAATTTAAATCATTGCATTAAATATCTATCCTCAATGAAAGTTTTGTAATGTTAAAAAAAGTTCATCGCAATATAAGATTATTGAAGGGAAAACAGTTCTCTTGCAATAAACTTACACAACATATATCAGTTATCTAAGCATTATTTATATTAAAAATAAAATCAATAATACAATTAAATTGATTGCATTCTATTAAACTCCTATTCAATTTATTATACAAAAACTTTCATCATTATTACATAGAATAAGTTACTCTTTATTGCAGCAAATTAATTGGATATAAATACATATGTAGATGACCTTTCATATAATTACTCTCCTTTTATACTAAATGCAAAATAATTGTTATGAATTCATAATAAAAGAATGCATCAAAATAATAAGAAAAAAATGAGAACAATTTAAAAATTAAAAAAAATAATATAAGTATATTTATGAATTTAATTATTATTTTTTAATTAAGGAGAATTAGCTGCGTATGAACCGTTTCAACTCAAAACGCTTATGAAATCAACCTTTTATTAAACTAGCATTTATCTCGTGCATTTGCATAAATAATAATATAAAAAATCGTAAAAAAATTATTACGATAAAAATATAAAAATGTGATAGCATTTTTCATTTTATTTTTAACCGTTTTAAATTTATGGACGGGTCAACCCACAATCCGACTCAAGTATCCATTTACTCTCACATTACAGAACGATCTCTAAAAGAATTAATACAATTTGATTCCTCAACTCATTTAGTTTCACCCCTAGAGATAATTTCTTCCCCGTCTTACGAGTGAAAGGGAAAATGTAAAGACTAATGTAGCCCAATAGACTTATTATATCCATATGAATTATGTCCCTTATCTTTATAAATGTGACGAAATTCTTCCATTATTGCTCACTAATAATAGTGAAATCTATAACACAGAGTCAAAAGAGAATTATAATGGATTAAAAATTATTAATGAACTACCGTGTTATCAAATTTTGTGTTGAATTTAAAATATAAAGTGTTATTAGCTTAGTTAGTTAAAAAGTTTTACTTATTTTGTTATGTTGCAAGTTCGAACCATACCTATAACATCTTTTATTTTATTTTTAACCGTTTTAAGTTTACGGGCGAGTCAACCCACAAACCGACCAAAATATCAATTTACTCTCTCATATATATCTAAATTAACCAGAACTCTCTACCCAACCATCTCTCTCATATATATCTAAATTAACCAGAACTCTCTACCCAACCATCAGACCATTTTAAAAATTTATATATATATATAAATAGATAAATAGATTTGATAATGAAATTTAATTAATACAAGTTTTTAAATAATAATTAGCAAAAACAGTAATCTAACGGATCTATATAAATTGGTGTATTAATTCATTCCTGTCTCCTCATATTTCAATTCTAAGTTTCTTTCTCTTTCTTTCTCAGTTGTACTCTGTACATTTTACACACACAGTTATGTATGGGAATCGAGGTCGAACAAACTTCTGTTATTGTCGTCAATGGTTCTTCTAAACCCAGCTTCTTCTTCTTCTTCCACTCAGGCC
The DNA here is from genome assembly GCF_907164915.1 of Impatiens glandulifera. Taxonomy (NCBI): domain Eukaryota; kingdom Viridiplantae; phylum Streptophyta; class Magnoliopsida; order Ericales; family Balsaminaceae; genus Impatiens; species Impatiens glandulifera. Next base: position 31,191,381 of record NC_061870.1, read on the forward strand.
TTCGCTTCCAAGCTCATACTGCTACTAACAATCCTTTCACTGTCTTTGGCGCTATTGGCTTTTCTTCTCCAATGGCGTGGCGCCCTCCATGACCCCACCAATTCGGAGTTTCCGGGGATGGGTATTTCCAAATCTAGACGACCCATTTCTTCCTCAGACTTTCTACATTTTCTGGGTCGACATCGGTTCCCTTATTTTCGGGATTGGAAGTTCAGTTTTGGGTCTCGTCGGAAGCCTAAGGTCAGTCAGTCAGTCATCGAAGTGCTCTGTTTTCTGATAAACTTTCTTGCGTTTCTTGGATTGGTATCTTTAATTAGTTACTTTTTTCAAGTTTAAATTAACTGTCTTTTTGTAGATAAAGACTCAAGAATTGATAGGGTTCAAATGTTAGAACAATTTGAGACAATTTTGTTTTGTTAATAAAATTAGATATGCATTACTACAAGCACTTGTGCTGGGTTAGAACAGATTCTTCCATGGATCTTCTATCATAAGGTGATTGGGGTTTCAGCTTTTTACATCTTTGTAGAAGGGAAAGCTGCAAGTCCTAGGGTATCTAAAGTCCTTGAGTCCATTCTGGTCAGCATAATTCCGAGCTTATTTTTGTTACCCTTCTTCTTCTTCTGTTTTACTTTTCTTGACTGTTTGTTTTCATTTACCAGGGAGTACAAGTCATATATAGAACACGTAAGTTAGAGGAGCAACAATCTAAAAGGTTTGTTCATTTCTTGATCTATATATATATATATGTATTTCCTGTTTATAATTTCTTGAAATATATTAAATATGGTTGGTTGGTTGGTCAGCCGCATCTGGAATGAATCTTGGCTGGCGAGCTTCTTTTACAAGCCCTGCAACTATGAGTTGTTTGTCAAACAATGTTTCAATATGGAAATGGCAATCGTAATGGCAAGGGTTCGATTCTTCTTCTTCTTTTCCTCCTCTTCATAATAATAGGATATTCACATTGTGTCTGATTGATTTTACATACTTACAGGAAGCTGGCATGGATTGGATCCTACATATTGACACGGATGAGCTAGTTCATCCTGCAGGCACTCACGAGTATTCTGTCAGACAGGTCCTGGCAGAAGTTCCAGCAAATGTTGATACAGTTATTTTTCCAAATTATGTAAGCCAAGAATCCTTTTGTTTTTTCATAATCAATCATAAACCCACAATTGATTGTTAAGCAAAATTATTGTTTTTGCCCAGGAGAGCTGTGTTGAGAAAGATGACGTTGAAGAACCATTCAGCGAGGTTTAAAAACTATTTCTGTTTTCTTCAGTGTTCTTACATATCAGATTTGATGGAATTGAATTGAATTGAACAGGTATCGATGTTTAAGAAGAACTATGAACATGTTCTGAGAAAGACTTATTTTGGGAATTACAATGATGCAATGCATGGTAATCCTAATTACTTCTTGACTTATGGAAATGGAAAATCAGCTGCTAGAATTCAAGACAATCTTCGTCCTAATGGAGCACACAGATGGAACAATTACATGAAAACACCAAAGTAAGAGTTCATTTTTATTCTTATTCATGATTCATTCATATGGAATATGGATATGCTGAAATGGTGTTGGATTTTGGAACTTGTTTCATTCAGTGAGATGATATTGGACGAAGCTGCTGTTCTTCATTATTCATATGCCAAATTCACTGATTTGACTTCAAGACGTGATAGATGTGGCTGTAAGCCTACAGAGAAAGATTTGAAAAGATGCTTTATGCTGGAATTTGATCGATCTGTGAGTTTACTAGAGAATTGATTTCCCCAACTCTTATTATTATTCATTATATGGATTGGTTTGTTTCTTATGTTTTACTATTGACAGGCCTTTATAATAGCCTCAACAACAACAGAAGAAGAAATGCATAAATGGTATTGCGAGCATGTTGTCTGGACAGACAAGAGGATAAAGAAGAAGCTGTTAAGGAATGGAATAATGACTAGAATCTACGAACCAATGGTAATTGTTGAAGGATTGAGAGAATCTGGCGTTTTCTCTTCTTCTGATTATAATTCAGCCTTCTTAAACTTAAAGGATGAATCTCTGCTCTCTAGTGTTGCTCATGGTAACAACAACAGTACCTTTTATTATTCATATGACGATGGTATAACGAAAACTCATTGGAATGTTCTCGAAACTTCTAATGCTATACCGCCATTATCCCCTCCCTTCAGGCATGCATGATGCCCCGCCACATCCCGTATGTGAATTCTTATAATATCCTACCAAAAGAAAATGTTCCCGATCCTTAACCAAGCGATGTTTGTCTTTACAGTTTTCAATATCTGTTAGTTAGTTAGTTAGTGTCTTTTGGTTGGTTTGTTAGATTGTCAATTGTCATAGATGAGTTCATATGGTGCCAAATTTTGCTCCATTTATATATATTGTTAAATCAATTCTGAGCAATGTTCTTGTCAAAGTTTCTATTTTCGTATAATCTCCTTAGGTCTTAACCAATTGATGTAATAATTTCAGTGATAAAATGAAGTTTTTTTTTAAGGTATTAAGACTATAAATGAATATCCATATATCAAGTTCATGTGTAAAAAATGAACTTTTTCTCACTTTCAAATGGCATAAATAGTGTTAGTGACTGCAAATTATTTTTCTGAAGTTTCTTCAGGGCCCAAGCTCAATCCATTAGTCCGAGTATCATATTATATACCCATCATCATCTTTTTTTTAGAGGGTATCGATGGGCCTCCATGATGATAGATCATGCTATTATGTTTTATTTTAAGAATGGGCTCAATCTAAATGATGGTAAGAACAATGTCATTTTATTTGGTTTGATTAGGAAAACCAGTTTTTTAAAAATTGAAATTCAACTAATTTTTTCATACAATTTTTCTTTATAATAAAAACAATTATTTTTTTTATGAAATGGGATTATTTCAATAATTTTGAAGAGCTTGTTTGATAGATTGAATTATTTTAAAATAATATATTATTCTATGTTATTTAGAAACTAGTATCTTGTCACAATTACAATCACTTTTAAAAATTAACAAGTAAAAAGTTTGAGTAATTTTGCAGAGTACAATTTTTTAACAAACAATGATTATTGATTTTGACTTTTTATAAAATAATTTTGTGAGTTTTTTAACAAATAAGTTCGATTCAATCAAATATTTGAATAATTAACTAAGTATTCTTATTTTGTTTTAATAATATTAAATAATGAAATATTAATCATTTTATATGAATAATTACATAAAATGACCTAAATCCAAATTGATAGAACTATATCATTTTTTCAATTCATAATTAAAACCATCTATACATATATTTCTTTTTTTTTTCGTTTTTTTTTTAAATATCAACTTTATATTTAAAATAAATAAATATATGTTGTGATAGACCTGTCTGTCATATGGATAACCCACTTGACGACACCTTCTTCTAAAGTGGTCGGGTTGGTAATTTATCCATCCACTTGTCCCCCGACCGATTGTTTAATTTTTCTAATTAATTAATTAATCTCGTACTAAATAACTAACATTAGTTATACATCCTTGTCGTTTTGGGACATAGCTTTGGAAATCTGACCACTTGGTATTAGCCACGTGTAACGAAATAGTAACCATTATATAACTAACCAAAATGAGATTTTTCTCATTTCTTTCTTTCTTTCTTTCTTTCTATCAGCTCAACTTTTTAGGAGGACATCTTATAAAGTAGTTGAATGACAAAACAGTGCAAGTTATAAGTACGCTAAAAAGTTTGATTGGTTCTTCATGCTTATTATATCTTCTTTGTCTTTTTCGGATCAATTTATTACGAACGATAAGAAAAAATATTACTAGTTCAATTGCATTTCTAACCTTTTGTTTTATTTTTAATTTAAGAAGATAACACGACTTCACTTCAACTTATAGACGTTCTTAGAATGATTTTTAATAATTTATTTCAATTCATAACTAATATCATATAATTTGGTTGTTATACTAAATTCAATTTCTATAACTGACCCTTCATTAGAATTGATTGAGATATAGATTGAATATACAATAATAAATATAATGTTTTGATTATTTATCTACTTAATCTAACACTAAAAAATAGATGTAAAAAATGTCAGTACAAGGCTCATGAACTCAAATGATGTTTTGGATCTTCTCCGAACCGACGACGAAGCTCGGTTTGACTATTAAATAACCGCTTTAACTTCTGTTTTAATGGATACGAGATGTATTGGATGCAATTCTGTCGGTATAACTATTAAAATAACCGATTTATCTTCGAAAAATGGTGGTTTCAGATGCCGTTCAATAGGTTTTTGAATAATTATTTGATTAATTTGTGCGTAAAAATGAGATAAATAAGAAATATGTTTATGGGCCATTACTCATTAATTAGTTAACTTCATGAACAGATTATATTAATTGTGAAGACATCTGATCATATTCCCACCAATGATGGTAGCCCAGCCGGCCCAATGATCCAGGGTGATTATATTAATTTTTTTTTATATATAATAATAAAAAGCAACCATGGAAAAATTGACAGCAGAACAAGTAAAGTTGTATTTTCTCAACTTATCCAAGAATTTAATAGAAAGTAACAACCATGGAAAAATTGACAGCAGAACAGATAATAAAGTTATATACATACTATAATAAACCTTGATGATTCTAAAATATGGGTACAAAATAACTGTAAGCTATGTCAAGATAACACAGACAGGATTGGACACGAATAATGTAACTGACACGAGGAACATCATATAATAATAATAATACATTTACCCCTTTATTATGATCATCAACAAAATTACCAAACCTTTCTTCTTCTTCTTCTTTACTTTTATTACTTTTTACTATTTCTTTTGTAACCAACGACGTGCACTTTACATTTCCTCTCGTGAAAGCTGTATTTCGCAATGTTCTTTGACTCCACATTAATGATTTATAATACTTTTACTAAAAAATAAACCAATCACTTCATGATTGTACAATAGGAATAACAATGGAATGGAGAGGATTCAGCACTAAGGTCGGAGAATAGTGCCCCTACTCGGCTACCCTCGTCTTAAGTCACTAAAGAAAATTACAACGTCGCAATCCCATCTCGTAAAGAAAATTATTTATAACGTACATCTCCACCCAGCTAATAAGAGAATTTATATACACTAGGAATAACAATGGAGAGGATCCAACACTAAGGTCGGAGAATAGTGCCCCTACCCGCCAACCCTAGTCTCTCAAGTCACTAAATAAAATTATTTATAACATCTCAATCCCATCTCATAAAGAAAATTATTATAATGTACATCTCCACCCATCTAATAAGAGAATTTATATACACTAAGAATAACAATATTGGAGATCGAGGATCCAACACTAAGGTCGGAGAATAGTGCCCCTAGCTACTCGGAAACCTCGTCTCAAGTCACTAAAGAAAATTATTTATGACTTCTCAATTCCATCTCGTAAAGAAAATGATTTATAACGTACATTCACCCATCTAATAAGAGAATTTATAACATGTATGTATATTGCTCAAAACTATTGAAGATGGAAAATTACCATAATGCACTATTTATAATATTAATTATAATTACTTTTTAAAATGAATGCTTGTTATTTGGATGGACTTCACTCTTTGATCCTTAAGGAGGTAGGGTTAATTATAGTCTTGACATTTTTTATTTCAATTTGATTAGGTTTGGATATTTTACATAAACAATTAAAAGATGAATCTATCAATTATTATTTTAAGGGAATTTAAACCTAATCAAATCATTTGGTTGGACATTTATTTAATTAATCTATCAATATTATATGAACCATTTAATTAATCCACATATTTTGTGAACTTATGACAGGAAATATTATAAAAAGTTACGATTTAAAAACAAAAAAAATAATGAAAAATGAATATTAAATAAATAAAAAGTAGAATAAAATTTAGAAATAATCAGTGATTAACATATATCAAAATCTGATCTTAATATTTTTTTATTGGAATATCATATCCTGAACATCTCGTATATATAATACAACTCTTTCTAGGGTAATTTACTCGTTAAGAAATTATATGTCAACTTGTTAAACAACCACATCAATAGTTTGTAATTAATTGGTCATTAACCGTCTTTGTTTATGTTTTCAGTTTAGGGCTAAACCAAAAGACTATTCATACCCCCAAATATCGTTTTGTTGATCATAACTATTGCTTAATTAGCTAGAGTTGTAAATTGTCAAAGCTCAAAAAAGGATAAACAAAAGACTTAATTAACTCTTACTAGAGAATATTGGTAATGGGGACAATTTGGATATTGATCGATGTCATTAAGGAAGCTCAACTCATTTATACCATGCTCATTCAAGAAGTGGATTAAATAACTTATTTGAGGTAACTTTCTTTGCTTTTCCTATTTTGATGTATTTTCTTACAAGTTTATAAAAAATAGTTAAATAACTTGTATAGTAATAGTTTAGTCCTTTTCTATCACTGTGCAATAATTAAAAGAATCTCAAAGAAGTGGAAAAACTATAATTTACTCCCAATTTTGGTTAACAAAATGTTATGATGTTTCTTTTGTTGTTAACCAAATGTTGGAATGTTTCTTGTTATTTTATAAATTTTGTAATTAATTAATAATAGTTTATGTCGCTAGTTTAACAATTAATGTAACACTAATAGCGAGAGTGTTAGTATGTAATTTTTTTTATTAAAGTGTTAGAAGTGTATTAAGTGTGATTGTGAATCAATTTGAGTATATAAATAATATCTATACTTACAATGATCGATCTTACACCCACATTGTGCGAATTGAATTGACATTATAATCTTTAAGAAGCGTCACAAATTTGTGACACGTATACTCCCGACAGTAGCGCTTTTTCTATCTTGTCTTATAATCCAGCACTCACAATCTGTTCAAAATCTGATACACATGAGAAAAGAAAAACGAAACCCTAAAAGTTTATGTTGTAAAGCTAGAAAAAATGTACATTATAAAAAACAAGTAAATAAATGAGGAAGAACCATTATTGTAAGTAGCTCTATGCTTTTGCCCTAACTTTGCTTTTCCTTTCAATGGGGACCATATATCCAAAGGGGAAGGGCAATTGGGTACCACCCACGCGTCTAGTTATTATTGGCTAGATATTGATCTCATCAGCCAATGAATGTGCTCCCTTAATTAATAATATGCTCTCTGACAAGGGTTTATAATTAATTTAATATTATATTTATATTATGATTGGGGTATGTTTGTTGTTCTTTTCCACTTGTACTCTCTTTAAAGGACATAATGGACTTTAAAGGCCATAATTAGTTAATGTTTTAGTTTATATTTCTTTGAAACCTATCATTAAGATATGCTAATAATTTGCTCATATTTTAAAATGTGAACCAGACATGTTTGTAAACAAAAGGAAGAACCATCGATCGATGGAAAAGATCTTCAATGAATGAATTATGCATTATATATGATGCAGAATCTAGCTAGCCACCAACATTTTCTACTTAGTGATATCATATGCCAACATTCATTAATTCACTTTAAGATAATGAAATACTATTTTAAGTTATATTTTTACTATAACAAATAATAGAACTTCATGGAATTGTTACAAACCGTTTATGCGCAAGAGGATGATCGATGCATGTTGATAGTCGGGCATTAGAAGAGATCGTATGGATAGTGAAAAAAACTCATTAGAACCCATGTCTTTGTATTTTTTTTTCTTTAAAAGATTAGTTGAAAAGACTATGATTGTATCTTCAAGTATTACACAAAAATTGTGAAATTAACAAACTTATAAATTTGAAACATGTATTAATGAGAATTATGGAAATTCGTAGTGAAGTTAACCTTAACTTCTCCGAGAATATTAATTTGGAGCACTAAATGTTTGGTTAATCTTGGTTGTTGAGATTTTGATGAGATATTTTGAGGACTAAATGAATTAGTGATAATGTTAATTCATAAATGTAAGGTGTTGATTTAAAAAAAATAAATAAAAAATCTTAGTCGGTTGTTGATGTGGAGACTTTTGAACCTCTACATCATATATTTGTTTTTATTTGACATAGATTTTATATTTTAGAGTAACTGTGAACAAAAATGTCTGTAATTTTCAATATATACAAGGTTTATTTTTTGAAGGATTTTTTTCCTTATTCAAAAAAGATAATACAAGTTCTATTTAGTTAATCAGTTGTTACTGTCTTCATACGTTTAATAATACAAGTTTAATAATTTGTAATTTATCTAAATATGTTCGAGTTGGGGCAATTTTCGAACCCCATGAGTTTTAAATTTATGGTCATCATCTCCTATCACAAACACGTTATTCTATTACCTGACTTCTTTGTGAATATTCATGAGCATATAGTTGTAAGTGAAAAAAAAATTGCTTAAGAGATTAAATTTTGAATCTATGACGGTGAGAGGGTCATATTAACTTCAATAAATAAACTATGCATGCAAAACAAAAAGTAATAAAAGATCCGAATTATGATATATTATTTTGAAATAGTGAAACAAGCAAAATTACAGTTGAAATCAACAAACTCCTATTTAATAAGCATTATACTATATATAGCCATTTGAATTATCCTACATTGACAGTTTTTATTTATTTATTTATTTATATTAAATGAGGAAGATGTTGTTTCACTTATCTAGTCATGTTTATTATAATAAGTTGAGGATTTCAACCTTCATAATCATTTAAATAAAATAAAATAAAAATATATATTAAAAAAAATGGATATAAAAAATGTTTTACCAAATTTGCTTGTTATGAGAATGTAATGAAATTCCTATTTATAAAGCAGGTTGAGGGTCAGCAATAATATTAATAATCATTAAATAAAATTCAACTTGCAAGCACAAGATTGCTAATTGTAGAGGAGGGAATTATAATGGTGCATGCCCCACTAAAAAGTTAGTATATAAGCATTACTTTTAATTACATAATACCTTAGCAAAAAATAGTACATTAAAATAGTTTTAATATTATTAATTGATATGGAAAAATCATAAAAGAAACATTTAAAAAAAATAAATAAAAACTTTGTTAAACTCAAGTTATAATAATCGATGATTTATATATCCAAGAAACTACAATGAGATTTGGGATTCAAAGTTGGTAAAGTCGAATAGTTACAATTAATATGAAACTTAATCATTATGTATTTGAATCCAACTCCATTGAGGTCATTGAAGCTATCATTTTGTATTAGTAATAGTAGCAAGTAAGTGCTTTCATTGCTCATTTAAAACCCATGGTGGGAGACTATCGACCAAATAGATCTCATGATCCCATCACCATTTAAATGTCATGATCTTAGTATGTAAAATTAATTAATAAAATCTCTTCAAATACTTATTATTATTAGATGTTGGAAATTTATGACAATTAATTAGATGAATATATATTGATATGAACTTTGGGTTCCGACAAGCAAAGCATGCAGAGAGGCAACACTAAAAAAAATGCTGCCCAAAACAAAAGGGGGACTTTTATGGGGAAAAACCCAATAATTGGGATGGCCACTAATGGAATGTGATTGGAGATCCAGGACAAAAACAAATCATTAAGAAAAAAACACCACAAATTTAAAACTTCACTTCTTTTTTTCAAAAGTTGTATTGAGAAATCCACAAGATATGTTTTGTAACATAAGTTTAAAAAGACAATTATGAAAGTATCCATCTATATATAGTCTATGAGTCTAACTCGTAAAAAAATTGTATTAATGTAATTTGTCGATGTAAGAAAACACATTTTTCTTAATTTAATCATGTGATATCGTTGTTGCATTTTCATTAATCGTCTCAATCTACTCTGATTAGAACTCTAAAAATGATCTAAGAAGATGTCGAGGGACTAAGTTTGATAGATTGTGTTGTCTCATGTCGAGAAATCAAATAAATCTTTATGAACTCTTTATAAGAGTGATTTACTTATACTTAGTATTAACTTTTAACTTAATTTCATCTGTTACACATGATACACTCTATTAGGAAAAAAAGGGCTCAAACAACAGTTTTCATGAAGTGGTATACTTGATGTGTTTGATTGTATAGTTAATATGTTAGTTTGCTATTTATTTATAAATGTTGTGACCTATCAACATTTTCAATAAAATTAAAAAGCAAACGGTAATGATTTCAACTACAGCGGATAGCTTGTTTGGCAGCAAAAAAAAGCAGCTTAAACATGTAATTATTGTTCTTATTAATTAAAATAATACGGGCTACCATCATGTTGTTGGATTTAGACTATTTAAATGAATTCTTACTCACTTTTAATTTTACTTTTTCTTTTTTTCATGTAATTTTGCACTTGGATAGATAAATTATGAAATTTAAATTTAAGTACACAACCAAACGTTTTACTTTAACCCAATTTCAATCAAAGTTAACTTTATTCATTTCAAACCCAACTCATTCGATGCATGGGTCTTAATATATTTTGAACAGTTTCGTACCATTTTTAATTCATTTAATATACTTTTGACTTTTTTAATCAGTTTAATACATTTTGATTCATTTAATGCATTTGTGATCCATTTAACATATTTTGACGAATTAAATAATAATAATAATAATAATAATTGGTAGACTATTTTTCTAAAAATGTTAGAAAACAATTATATAAAATATTGGGGTTTAGAGAACATAATCTCACAATATGATTTTTATTTTTATTTAAACTATTTTAACTGAAAATTAATTTGACATGTGTTCTCTAAAGAATCACTCTTGTCACTTAAATTAAGTTAGGTAGACAATGTCATATTAGTCCGTCTTCCCTTAGAGAATCAACCGATTATGTGTGAAAGTAGGAAATTAATATAATCTTACCATCATGATTTCTATTTTTATTTAAAATATTTTAATTGAAAATCGATTTGACATGTGTTCTCTTAATAACCACTCTCGTCACTTAAATTAAGTTAATCGATTTTAAAATTCACCCTAAAAATATGCTATTTTGAATTACACTTTCAAAGTATCATATTCAAATAGAAAAACACTAATGCCCATATTTATGTTACAAAATCATATATTACATTAAGGGTGGATATCAAAATACCATGTAAGGATCGACAGACTCCTTTCTAAAATTTCTAGTGTAAGGGTGGATATATGGGTTATCTCAGATATTGTCATTTAGAACAAAAATCCCATCAAAGTAGCTCATTGGTAAGAGTCGGCTTAAGAGACCAAAAAGTCACATGATCGATTCCATCTAAAAGTGCTTTGAGTTTAAGCGAGGGGTCATGGCTGTGGGGTGTTATGCTAGCTCTCTTATATTAATTTTTTTTTTTATTGAAACAAGCATGTGAACATGATTTTAAACTTGGATTTGGATAGAAGAACTATTTAGTGATCAATAAATTAGTTATGAACTTATTATGCACATTATTTGTATAATTAGATGGAAAACTTAACAACAATTATAAAATAATATGAAAAAGTATATGTAGAATATTCTATTGATTGTCGGTAGGTTTCCTACATTTTATCAAACAGCATAACAATTTTATTTTTTTTTTGTATCCAACACTAAAATACACAAGAGGACTAAAATTCATTTAAGTCACATTTACAATGCCATATATATGTATACTGCATAGACACGTATCCAATCAATTAATGGGCATATGACTTTAACCTAATGTTGCTAAATTAAGCTATTTTCATTAATTAGCATGCATGTGTTTGAACTTAAAGTCTTAATTTTTTTTTAAAATTTATTATTATCAGGAACTTATGGCTACTTTAGTCACAACTTTGACTTATTTGGTATGTTTTATTCTCATGTGTAACAATGAAAAATTGCCTCACTTTTTTTTTATTTCATCATTTTCAAAAATTGTCAAAAAAATATACATATAATTATTTTTGTATTTCTTTTGTTATTTAATATACTAAAAAAAAATTAAAGATGAACGTTTAATTTATTAGATAATTTGTGAGTCTCAAGTTAAGGGAACTCATTCACAAAATCAAGGATGGGCATGTTGAAATTTTAAATTACCTACAAGGTTGGATTAAGTTGAGACTTATGTGGGTTGAAGTCCACCCTGAAAAATATTATTTAATTTTTTTTAAAGGTAAAAATTTGACATTATCTTATAATTTCTTTAAAAAATTTAGTTTAATTCAATATTTTTTATCTATTTATTCACAAAAATAGTCAAATTTAACTTTATTTACTCGTTTTATCCATAATTTATTCGATAAATTTTAAAGACCATCCTATTTTTTTTTTAATCCACTCAACTCAAATTACTAGCTCCTTTGTTGTCGTAGATCATTTAACACGTTTTAATATTCTCAATGTTTCCTATGTTTTTATGATCCCACTTATATAATGTGTACTCTAGAGTCTAGACTAGCCCTTCAATTCACCGCACTTGTTAATGATCAATGACTACTCAATATTTTAGGTAACCATCACTATATATAATACATATAGAATAAAAAAAACATCTTTATTAGCTCTAAGGGCAGTAGTTGTTTAGTGGTGGCACTATCCTACTAAAGTTTGATCCTTGAGTAACTATAACTTAACATAAGATCTGACCAATTAAATTACGTTACTTTTATTAAAAATAATACAGATTTATTATATTTATTTAATAGAATACAAAATATAACTAAGAGACATAGATTTGTGGCGATAAAAAATACGAGACTTAGAAGATGAGTATCTATACCTATAATTTTCTTGTGAGTTATCTGGTTGGAAAGAAATCAGAGAACTTTTAACAACGAAAGTATGTCGTTAAGGATTATTCACAATGCCATTATCATGACGATATCGGAGATTAGATCCGGAAAACCTATAGATTTGTATGGAGATCTTATTGCCCCTTCTTAAAGATATTAGAATCAATTAATTATTATAATGTAATTCTAACTTTTTTTCGTGTCATTCTTTTATCGTTGTGTTTAAACAATTTTTTTATTAAATGAATCATTTTCGGAAAAAAAAAACTACTAAACTAAAAAATAAACCCCAGCTCAATTTGTTATAGTCAAGTGTAATATTGATAACACTAATTAATTATTTAACCGTACTTTCAGGATCATTGTCTATAGGCCTTCCCAAAATAAAAAAAAAAATAACATTGAGAATGTTTCATCTATAAATCACTATAACAAACTTATTATATTTAGTTAATAATATATAAAATATAACTACTTTAATTATAAAAAAAAAATTTATTTTTCACTTAAGACATCCAATAATATTATAAGTGTTACACTGTTAGGCTAACAAAAAAATAATATTATTACAAAAAATGAATGAAATCCAAAAGATTCCAAGTTTATAACTAAGTAAAATATAAAACATATAACATACAAAAATAAATAAAATATACCTACTAATATTCTCTTCATCTTGGCGATCAATAATTCGGGTAGATCCATCCAATTAATAAAGCTTCCAATAAACAATATTTGAGTTCTTTTTCTCTAATAACGGGATAGTGATAGTGAGGTTTCAACGTCAGAACCCCATGAAAATGACTCATTTGACTTATCGAATGAATTTATGCCTTGGGTATGGACTAAGGACGATATGACTGCACTACTTACAGATTTTCAAGAAGATGAAGAAGTAGAAGAAGTATATATTTAATTTGGGAATCACAAATCTTGAAGAAGAGGGCACCCCTTGTGTAGGGGCCGGCCTATTCTATATATAAGTACCCCTATCCACAAACTCATATCTACATATAAAGCATCAATTAATTCATTATTATTATTATTCTTATTTTCAAACTAGAGGTTGACAATATTGAAGAACAATTTTTTTTACATCCTGTAAAAACATCATTTTCTTATATGATGCATCTAGTTGTGTTAATTTAAATTTAAATTTATAAAAAAAAATGAAAGGATAGAGATTGATCGTCGACATTAATTCTTTATTTGGTGTTATGTAAGTGGGCAGCAGTCAGTCTGTAATATGAATTAATTGGTCAATTCTGGATGGAAATGGAAATGGCAATTGAAAAAGAAAGGCAATAACTAGAAGAAAAATAACCAGACATTTGCAGGCAAGCACCATGTGCACCTTAGTAGGGGCCTCCCCTTCGCTCAATCTCGTTTCAGGTCAATGCCACCAAAAAAGGAAAATTATTTTCTTTATTTGGAAAGGAAATCAATATCATCTCTCTCACGAGATAAATATTATTATTACATATGTTTTTATTTATCTATTTTAAAATTACATACGATGGTTCCTCACAAACTTATTATTTTGAGGATTTTGTCAATAACAAGTGAAACGCATTGAAAAGAAAAAAAAAAATATGTATATATTGGGAAATGTACAAACTGTTCTGGAAAAACGAATGGATTATTAATCAAATATTGAAAAGTTGAACTCGAATTTCACATATTTCTTGTGTGATAATGTTTTAAATACTTTGTTATTATTTTTATGATAATGTTTGTGGGTGATTTTTAAATTTTATTGGTTTTATGAGATTTTTTTATTGGTTATGATTTTTACTATTAAATTAATGAAATAAGTTGCTTATATAGCAAAACTAAGTGGTTAGCCAATGTTTTTTAGAAGAGAAAAGTTATGATTAAAAGTTTAATAAAAGCATGTAAATATATATTATATATGATCTTATCAAAATGGGTCATATTTAAAAAAAAAATTAAGTCTATTAATTTTAAAAGGAAATAAAAATATACAACATCAAGGTTAGAACAATAGCGAATAACCTTCGCATACAATAATTAAAATAAAATCATTATTTCAAACTATTTTATCACTTATTATTTAAAATAAAAATATTAAATGAAAATATGAAATATATAGTTTAAACAAATATTTTTAAATTATAATTACTTGGTGCAGTGGTTTTTAGATTTACTTTGTTTGTAAGATCTAGTCTTAGAATCTTGAAGCATTGAAAGTGTACATTTTTAAGTTATACCAGTAATTAAGTGAAAATTCGAATTATACAACAAACTTGTTTGATTTTTATCGAAATAGATAGTTGTCAAATTTAACCATTAATCAATAGTTTTAAAATATTTAGCAAACTATGTAATAACTTATCAAATTTATAATAAATAATAATTTAAGTTTCAGGGAAAATGTAGAAAGTAAATTAATTTCTAATTAAAATTTCAGTGAGAAATGTATAAACTAAAAATAAAGTAAAAGTTATAGGTCCGCTTTGTTTTGCACAAATAACTCATATATCATAGTGTTATTTTTAATATTAAGCTATTATAATATTTAGTATTTTAAATTTAAACATTATATTTTATTTTTAATAATATATAATTAACTTACTAATTATTACATATGTTGGGGTTGACTAGCATGCATTAACCTACCAACTTTGATTAGTTATGTGAGACTCTTAATCTTAGTTATATTTATGGATTGTAACTATTTTTATATAATAAGTTAAAAATAAAAACCAAATGGACGTAATTAATTAGAACATTTAGGACGTGCTAAGTTTTAATTTTACACATGTTTAAGCGTGTAGTAATATTGTCTTGACTCTTGGTCTTATTATATATGTTTTATTTCAACCTTACAAAATTATTTTTATGTAATTAAATCATCTTTTATACCATGTTAAAGTTTGGGGACTATATTAATTACCTTGGCATTCTCTCTCCTAGAACTTGCTTTATAGTGGGTTTTATAATATAAAAAATAAAAATATTTATATAAGCTTGTATCACTTATTCTTCATCTCAATTATCAAATGCACATTATATTATCATTTATTTATTCAAATTTGGGTCATTCACGTGAAATGAAATTCATACAAATCTAGAATTTTGAATATGGCTCTTTAAAGTTTTATTTTAACATAATTAACATATGTTTGTTCAATGAGTACACCATATTAATTTTTAATTGTTACATAATTATTAAATGTTATAATTTGATTAATTTAATATATTTTTTTCTTTCGCAAATGATCTATTTAGTAGAAAAGACTCCTATGTTAAAAATATTAAAAATTCGAACCTCAAATTAAGTGTTCAATATGGTTGCATGTCTACCCACTAAAACTGAGATGTAAAGCCAAATAATTCGCGTCAATTTAAAAAAATCTAGATATATTGGTCGATTCAGTTTGATTAGTTATAATATAAGTTCGGTACTTTAGTTGGTCCAATCGATTTTATTAATTTGTAAAAACTCATTACTAAATATACCCTAAAATTAATTTGTTTTAAAAGAAAATTAACAACAATAATAAAAGATAAAAAAAAATATATATATATATATATATATATATATATATATATATATATATATATATATATATATATATATATATATATATATATATATATATCATTATAGCTTAATAGTTCATTTCTTTTCTTCTCTTCTTAATTTTTGTTTTTAGTATTATTGTTTATATCTTGTAAGTATATATTGTATTACAATTTGAAAATTTTAATTATTAGGAGAGATATTTAACTTTTTGTACTATACATTTTTTTGAAAAAAAAAATAGATTTTGTATAGAAGATCTGCTGTCCTAAAGGTTGGATTATCCTTTAAAATTAATGTATTTTATATATTAAAAAAAATGTATATAAACCCTATATACATTTTTTTTAATATATAGAAGCTTTTTAAATATATTAATTTTAAAAGGAAAGCTCATCAAACATCTTTGAGGATAATAGATCCTCCCCATTTTTAAAACAATCAGTTAACTTCTTAGTTCTAGTTCGATATTGATTGAACTGGTTTGATTTTAGTATTCCAAACCACATAAACTTAATATATATATATATATATATATATATATATATATATATATATATAACTAAAATTATATTATTACGAGTCTAGCCGCCGGAAAATCACAATAATAAATTAAATGAATACATTCTTAGTTGAATCAAATTTTAAATCAAGATTTTTTTACATGGTTGTAAGTCAAACGAGGCCTTGATTCTTAAATATATAATAATAATAATAATAATATAATATGTATTTAGTATGTATTTAGTCAACTAATTATCCACAAATTAATGTTATAGATGTGTTTTAAAAGGGATTTGTTTGTCTCGTTTGTTTATGATAAAAGTAATGTGCCGCAACTAAATTCTCCTATTTAATAATATAATAGTATAAGAAAACTAGCATGTATCTCGTGCATTTGCACGAGTAATAATATAAAAAATCGTGAAAAATATTATGGTAAAATTTTTATGGGCAGATCAACCCACAATCCGACCTAATTATCTATATACTCTCATATATATCCAAATTAAACACAGCTCTCGACCCGGAAATCTGGACACTTTAAAAATTAAACATCATTATATATATATAGATTAGTTAGTTAAAAAGTTGAACTTATATTGTTAAAATATCACGCATTTATCAAATTTTGGGTTGAATTTAAAATATAAAATGTTATTAGCCTAGTTGGTTAAAAAGTTGTACTTGTTTTGTTAAGTTGCAAGTTCGAACCATACCTATAGCATTTTTAATTTTATTTTTAACCGTTTTAAGTTTATGGGCGGGTCAACCCACAATCCGACCCAAGTATCCATTTACTCTCATATATATCTAAATTAACCACAGCTCTCGACCTGGCCATCCGGACACTTTAAAAATTAAGCATCATTATATATATAGATACGAAAGACATTCTAATTAATTGTTTATATATATATTTTTATTTTAAAAGATCACAATCTATAGAGACGTAATTAATTATGGGAAATATATTTTTTATCTTCATTAAGCTGGTTCGGTAATGAGTTTTTTTTTAAATAATCCTTATTTTATTTTTAAAAAACTTATTAGTAGTATGATTTTGAGTATGTGATTTTTTTTTAAATTTAAAATGTATTATTATATAAGAATGTTTTATAAAAATAAATGATGAATATTTGTTATGTTGGAATTATTTAATAATTTAAGCGTAATCAAATATTATTTCACTCTATATCACTTAACTAATTAATTAAAATATTTTTTATTTTATTATTATATATTATTACTTTTTAAATAATTTTATTAAAAAAATTATAATTTCTTAAAATCATCCCAAAACATTATTTTTAAATAATTGATTATTTTAAAAAACTCGAATTAAAACAAACAAAAATTTGGACTTAAATGATGTGATTGATGAAAAAGTGTATGAAATAATGTTTGGTTAAATTTAAAAAAACAATCAAAAGAAAATTTTAGTCAATATTTTAGTATAGTGATAATAAGAGGATATCTCCTAGCCTCTCTAAGGTTTTGGGTTTGAGTTGTCAAGCGATAAGTTATGCGTATGCACTTTACGGTGATTAGCCGCACTCTAGACTCTATAGGAGGAGTGGAACTCACCGTTCTTAAAAAAAAAAAAAAAAAAAAAAAAAAAAATTAACATTTTAAGTATTCCACTATAAATTAAGAATATTTTATTTATTTATTTGTTTATAATATATAATTATTTAAATTCGACCTCTCCTTTAATTCCCACTTTAAATTCTCCACAATCACCATCACTTTCCAACACTCCACATCCATAAAAAAAACATCTCTCTTTCAAGTTTCATCTATCTAGCTAGCTATATGATGTGTTTCTCTCATGAGTGTCGCTATTTCATCAAGAAAATAGTATCAGTACCAAATCATCATACCATGCTCAAACTCAACAACTTAACCCTTCTCAAGCTTCTCATACTCTTACTCTTAACCTGCGTCACTGATAAGAATCATCGCATGTGTTCTAATCATTATAATAATTTCCATCTTTCACATTATTATTATACAAGCACCACCACCACCACCACAAGATCAAGCTCTTCTTCGATTCTAAAACTAGGCTTAAACGGGTATATTAAAACCCAAAACATCGACTACGCAGCCAAAGATTTTGGCCACATAAAACATTTTCCTCCCTCAGCCGTTTTGCATCCAAGTTCGGTTTCGGATATTTCTTCGATTATAAAACATGTCTATGAAATGGGTACTAATTCAGAGCTAACGGTTGCAGTTAGAGGCCATGGACATTCACTTCATGGTCAGGCTCAAGCTTATAGAGGGATAGTTATATTTATGGAATCACTTGGGGGGAGGGAAAGAAAAGAGGAAATGCATTTCAACATTAGTTCTGATCATGATAAGATGATGATGATGATGTCTTACGTTGATGTTTCATCAGGAGAATTATGGATAGATGTACTACGTGAGAGTCTGAAACGTGGGTTTGCACCCAAATCTTGGACTGACTATCTTCATCTTACTGTCGGAGGAACCTTGTCTAATGCCGGAATAAGCGGTCAAGCGTTTCGTCATGGCCCGCAAATAAGTAATGTCTACCAGCTTGAGGTTGTCACAGGTACTTATACTATATAAAAATGTATATAATGGGCTAGCTAGCTAGCTATAATAATTATCTTGGTTACTTTTTTTATGAGTGAGAATTTTGGTGGCCCAATTGTTTGTTGTTACATTCTCTCTCATGATTTTGGCATAAAAAAGCATAATCATAATCTCAAATATTGTTTGAAGGAAAAGGAGAAGTGGTTATCTGTTCGGAAAACGAAAAGGCAGATCTCTTCTTTGGTGTACTTGGAGGACTTGGTCAATTTGGCATCATAACCCGAGCAAGAATCTCACTTGAACCAGCCCCAAACATGGTATTGATCAATTTCCTTATCATACTTACACTTCATTGTGGTAATATAATTCAAATACAACTTTTATTACATGTGTTTCGTAACCATTGAACTAGTTTAAGGGATAAAATCAAAGATTATGAATTTGATTCTCACTTAAAACACTTTAAGTTAAGTTAAAAATGAATGTTATAAGAAAAAAAATTATTTATAAGTTAATAATAAGCCCTCTCACTAATTAAGTACTTCAAGTGTTAAGCTAAAAAAAAAATAAAGTCTTATTAATTTAGATGGTTAAAGAATTGTATTTAACGATTCTCCATTTTAACTTAACGGCAAAAAAAAAACGGATATTAACCCTAAGTTCTTAGATTCGAGCCTACTTGCCGTCTGGTTAAATGGTTAAATATGTTAATGTTCTATATACTTAAAATCTGTTATCCCATTTTTTTTTTTTTTAAGTTTGGTTCAAATATAAACCTTATAAACCATGGGATTGGCTCCACCTCTTGCTGTCATACAATTTTTTTTTATCATTGACTTTCTATTTCCCTCATTCCAAATTATAGATGCTCGTGAATATATTTTGGATCAAGTTAATATGGTATATATATAAATTATATAGTATAAGCTCTCAACGTGTATAAATTGTTTGTTTGATTTGAAGAATAAGAAATATTATAAATTATATATGTTTTAGAGTTTTTGTATTTGATATAAAAGTATAGTAATCTTTTTAATTAAATATATATATATATAGATTTATTGTAAATCAAACAATCAAAATATTATTATTTTTGGATGAAAATTAATTAAAAATAATATATATATATATAACATTGTGATTGACATAGTTTAAATAATAAAAAAACATTATAAAATTTATGATAGCATTACAATATTTAATTTAAATATCATCAATAAAATATTAATTTATTGTTATTATTCACTACCACTCATTTTGTCCATGACTAACTTATCATTATCTTCAAATATATATTAATGTCTAGTATAAAACAAAACATAGATATTTAGTGTAGATTATAAAATGTTTAACTATTTGATCAGATAAGATGATTTGTTAAAATTGCAGTTAATATCCATATTTTAATTATCAATTACTCATACTCATTTAACACTCACATCATGATCATAATTAATAATTAAACATTATATATTATATATAATAGATAAAAATAAAAATATAAGTTTGAAAATTTTATATTATTAATTATATTTATTTTAAAATTTTGTTTATTATTATAAATTATTATTTAATAGTTTAATTATTGTATTTAATAATTAATATATAAAAATTGATTATAATAAAAACAATGATGTGAGTTATATTTATTTAGCTTAAATATTATTAATTAATTGTAATAAAATAAATAATATTATTTACAATTAAATTAAATTTTAGATCAATTTGATAATTACTAGTCATTTTTTTAAAATATATATTTTTAATAATTATAATATTATATTTAATTATAATATATATATATACATAATAATATTAATAAATAATATAATATGGTTTTCCTACCTTAAGTAGTTAATGTGTGATAGTTACAATTTTATATTGAAAATTACTTATATAATATAAAAGTATAAGTTAGTATTAACTATTAGGAGTATATATATAACTGTATGTAGATTTGTCTACATATATTTTAGAATAAGAAAGTCTAATGATTCTTAATTTTTTGATTTTTTTTCAATTTAATTTATTTAAAAAAATCTTATAATTATTCATTGGTTTCATTCATAATTTTTCTTTTATTTTTTAAAAGTCTACTTCAAATCTTTTTCAATTTCACTCTCAATTATAATTCTTTGATCATTTTCTTGCTCCAAGACATTATATATTGTTACATAGCTTGTAGACTTGGTATTATATCCTATATTGCAAACAGTCTCTTTTGTTATCAAGCAAAAAAAAATATAGTATTTATGATATTTATTAATTGGTTTTCAACAGGTAAAATGGATTAGAATTCTATATGAGGATTTTTCCATGTTTACAAATGACCAAGAACATCTGATATCTTCTGCAAAGACATTCGATTACATAGAAGGATTTGTAATTATCAACCGAACGGGTGTTCTTAATAGCTGGAAATCTTCCTCATTTAATCCTCATCATCCTCAAGAAGCAAGTGAATTCGTTTCAGAAGGAAAAACCCTTTTCTGCATAGAAGTAGCTAAATACATCTTCTTGAATGATGAAGAAGATCATGATTTGGTAATCAGATTGCTGTTGAAAGAACTGAATTACATTAAATCAACCCTTTTCTCATCACAAGTCTCATACATAGAGTTTCTAGATAGAGTTCATGTCTCAGAATTAAAGCTACAAGAGAAAGGTTTGTGGGAAATTCCACATCCATGGTTGAATCTTTTAATTCCAAAGAGAAGTATTCATGTCTTTGCAAAAGGTGTTTTTGGAAACACTGTCAAAAAGATGAACAATGGTCCAATACTCATCTACCCTGTCAACAGATCCAAGTAAGTAATCATAATTTTAATATTATTAATCAATGAAATGAACACACATTAATACAATCTGTGTATTTCGAATTCACAGGTGGATTAATATTAACAGGACATCTTTGGTGATACCAGAAGGAGATATTTTCTACTTAGTGGGATTCCTATCATCAGTAATACCATCTTCTAATGAAAAAGAAGAATTGGATTATATCCTAAAGCAGAACAGGAAGATTCTAGAGTTTTGTGAAAATGAAAACCTTGGTGTGAAACAATATCTATCCCATTACAGTACACAGAAGGAATGGAAGAATCATTTTGGGGATAAATGGGAACTTTTTTCCAAGAGGAAATCTACTTATGACCCTTTGGCAATACTTGCTCCTGGTCAAGGAATCTTCCAAAAAACAACAACTAGTCATGTGGTTTCATTATAACATTAATGTATGTATATATGTTGCTGTGTTAATTAGAGAGGTTGGGCCAAGAGGGCAGCTCAAACCCACTTAATTTGTAGATCCAACATGGTCTGATCGATCTTTATGATCTTACCTCTTGTGGGTCTTCCACAATCTTGATCATAACCACCAATTAAGATCGATCAAAAGAAAAAAGAAGCTTTTGGTTCTTCAAGATCACCTTTCTACTTCATTTTTTATGGGTTTGAACTTGAATCACCAATTCACCATTCATATCTATTGATCTCCTTGGTTATCCGGCCTTCCTTTTTGATTTCAGTCTAGCTAGTTTTGAAAAATTCATGTTTTAATTTTGATTCTTCTTTCAAATGTCTCTGTCTTGTCAATTAATTATATGAAAGTAAGTAATTCTAATATTCTCCCTTTGATCATGTTATATGTGCATTCTAATGTTTTTAAATCCTAAGGCTTTGTTGATATTCATTATATATATTACTAATCAAGATCATTACCATCCCACTAAAGAAAACTCAAATTCAAGTTATAATTTACAAATAAGGAGAGCACAATAATTTAAGTAAATGGCCATAGAGAAAAGTGGTATTTTATGAATCCTATCTCAGTTCTTGCATAATATATATTTCATAGTTGAAGGGTTTAAACAAAATTGAAAAAATTGAATCCGACAAAAAAATCGACCTAACCAATTTCTGTTTGGTTCATAATTTTCTATACCGACTTGTCCAGTTTGGTTGACGATTTAGATAATAAAAAACCAAAAATTTAATCGATTGACCATATATATATATATATATATTAATAATTGCCTTACTAGTTTAGTGGACAATGATTAAACCGATAAACTTACCCAACTGAATCGACGTTTAACTGTCAACCGACGAACAAAATTTTTGAAAAACCAACACAGTTGAGATTAAATTTTTTTAGTAAAAAATTGATCGAATTGAACCGTTTACCCTCCTAGTTAAAAGTCGTTTCTAAGTGACAAAAAATCATTAATTTGATCAATGTCAGTCATTTAAGTTGAAATTGGAGTTATCACTTTAATAGTTCATACTAATATTATAAATTTCAAAAAAACAAAATAAATATTTGTTTTAATGGTAGAATAAACTCATACTAGGTAATTTAATATGTATACATGTAGTTGTTTACTAATAAAATTTTAAATCAAATAACTCAAACTACAGTAAAATGAAATCCTTAGTTATGAAGCTAAATTGAAATTCCTAATTAACAACATTAAAATGACATAAGCACATATTTAATGGTTGATTTTTGTTATAAAATAACAAAATAAATTAGCAAATTGCATTGAAAAAAAAGTCAAATGTAATTGGTGATGACGATGGATAGAAGAAAAATTAGAGGAAAAATTATATAAATGTAAAAAGTAGTAGTTTAAATCAGATTAGTGAGTCAGCAAAAAAAAAAATCAGATTAGTGAGTCAGCAAAAAAAAAAGATTATACCACGTGAATTATGAAATAGTAGTTAGACATGAACATGAATATGATGTATCTCCAACTCATTTATAAAATATATATTTTAAATAAATTTATAATTATAGTTATTTAAGTGTATATATATATAATTTAATAATAAAATAATATTAGCTAACATCATAATTCATATGATAAATAAATTGGTAAGCTTAATTTTATTTTAGTCGTGGTTGATCACGTTCATATAACTTCCTAATAAATTAAATAAATAAATAAATAAAATTAGCGAAAAAGGGTACTGGGTCTAGTTGGACTAATCCTTGATGGCGACCCGATCCGGTGGCTCTCTGTAGTCTGAAGGGTCCCATGTCGGTCCGATGTTGAGCTTATTCCAAAATCCAAACCGAACGGGTGGGGACTGGAGCTAGTTAGCTAGCAACTAGAGAGAGGACAGAAGGTTTCTTTCGATCGATCTACATCTTCCAACGCGATCATTCATAGGCCATGCGAAGAACAAGGAACTAGAGATAGATTTCAGGTTTCACTCACTCGATCTCATTCTTGATTCTCTATCTGTTTTATGTTTTTTTTTATTAGGAACATGAAATGTTTCCCTCTGATTCTTAAACTTATCGATTATAACTTGTTTTTCACGACACTATATCTGGCTGGTTTATTGCTTTCCTTGGATGTGAGTGAGTTCTTAAAGGAGAACTTATATAATTTCATGCCAACTGAGGTCAGACAATAATAATATTAGACCCCTTTTCATCACATCTCATTGAAATAGGAATGCAAACTGAGGAAGAATCACAAGGAAATATTTTCCTGTGAATTTGGTTAGCAGTTCAAACGGAGCCTACAAGGAAATCAATACTGACATACTGTTTGTTTCATTTGAGAATTTGACATTGATTTCTTTAGGATTTGACAATCACTTCGAAAATGCTTAGAACTCTTTCAACCTTAGGCTTTCCAATTGACACATAGTGTATGCTCATACCTTGACCTTGCAAAGAACAAAAATTCCCCTAACTTTTGTAAATACATGATAGATATGATGCATGGAATTTAAATTATGTAGGCATGTAGGTTCGATATTCTGTGCACGAGGACGAAGAAACAAAGAAATCACAGTATATTTATTCTACGAGCTGAAAAATTGTTTAGGGTTAAGAGATGTAGGGAGATAAGAAATCAAAGAAACAGAAAAAGAAATGAACGAAACAGAGGAGTCCTGTTCATTAATATTCTATTGATACAAATATGATTATATGTATTATATATTTCACTGATCAATTTATTACATGTTTATAATTCACTATTATTGACCAATAAAACTTCTAACCTTCTCTATGCTTTGTAATTGCATATGTATACAAGTGATTGGCAAACATGTAATCACATTTGTATCAACATGCTGTTATTCTCTCGCTCATCTCCCTCTTATCCATCTATTCTCGCTTCTTAACCCTACAGATTTTCCTGTTTTGTAACAGAATGAGACTAAAGATTTGGAGACCTACTGTTTTGTTTTGATGCAGGTTTTGATTTGGGCCTTGAACCAAAGAATTAATTAATGGCAAAGAAATCTAAACCAGGATCTCTCTCTGTCTACCTTTACGTCCCCAACATAATTGGTATGTTCTATAGTATGTTAGTGACAACATTTTTTTTCTTCATATTGAGGCCATTATGAACTATCTTGTTATCTCATGAATACTGTTTGAGTGCAAGCTTTTCGTTTTTGCTAAATGCTCCTTAAAAGTGATTAGTTGATTGTATATGGATGAGATTGTGCAATAAATCTCAGCTATTGGATCTATCATGATGTTCCATTGGTTCATTGTATCCATAGTTTATAAATTCAGTAAATGGCACCTTTCATAAGCAGAAATCAATTTTATCAGTGTTCGAAGGTGGAATCATTTTGATGTTAATTCATTTAAACAAATGTAATGAAAGAGAAATGAATGGTATGAATGTTTGCAGCTTGTTAATTCTTCAGTTGCAGATCAAGAAGCAACATAGTTTATATTGATGGCTGCAAAGTTATATATGTTATATAGTTATTCAATGTTATCTTGTCATGCAGGCTATAAGTTCATACAAATTGCTACACCTTCTACATATCCCATTCAAGCAAAGTTATGTATGTTATTCAATATTTTGTTGTTGTTGTGCAGGGTATATCAGAGTTCTTATGAATTGCTATGCCTTCTACATATCCCATTCAAACAAAGAGCTTTTCTCAATTTTATATTTTGTTAGGTAAAGCTTTCTTTGTACGAACATCACTAACTCAAGATTTGATGATCCTATTGTAATTAAGCAAATCCGTTTCTTTTTCAGCTTCGTATGTGATGCATTGGATGGTTGGTTTGCCCGGAGACTCAATCAAGGTACAAATGCATCTAATATTGTCAGATGGCTAACTTACAATTTCCCAATTACGTGTTGTCCTATTTACAACTAAATACATTTTTAGAATCATAATAACCACATTTTGATTATGGGATCTTATTGGATGTGTTATTTTTGTTCTTTTCTACTGTATCCAGTTTCAACATTTGGAGCAGTTTTGGACATGGTGACTGATAGGTGATCTTACTATCCATATAATTAATCACCAATGATCAGCTGTTTGGCTTGTGGCTTTCAATGTTAAGCAGTGTCATTTTATTCCGTTCCAGCTAGCTAGCTATTCTGATTGTAGATTTTTTGCTTCAGGATTAGCACGGCTTGCTTGCTTGTAGTTCTCTCTCAAGTGTACAGGTAAGCTAGAAGCTTCAGCTTGGGTTTATTAATCCATCTTCTTCTTCAACTAATACATAACTGACATTTCATTTGTCATCTTACAGGCCTGGCTTGTTTTTCATGTCCTTGCTTGCATTAGATATTGCCAGCCACTGGTTACAGATGTACAGGTGCTTTTTACTTATGTTCATAGTTCTATTTTGAATGCCAAGGTTATGTATTCACACAAGTTTTTCATGATCTGAATTGTTACTCAGTCAAATAGGAGCTTTAATATTTAATTTAGATCTCTGTTGCAGTACTTTTCTTGCAGGTAAGGCCAGCCATAAAGATGTAAAAGACAGTAGCAGTTGGTTATTCAGATTATACTATGGTAATCGGATGTTTATGGGTTATTGTTGTGTTGCATGCGAGGTAAATGTTTCTTTGGATGTACCTTAAAGGTTAAATTTGTATTTACACATTCAGTTTTTGTTACATTAAGTAGCTTGTCTTTGCAGGTTATTTACATAACTCTGTTTCTTCTTGCAAAGAGTCAGAATGAGAATATGATTGATGTAAGCATTCCCCTTAAACTAAGGGATGTCCGTGTGTGAAATTTCTATCTGAATTTGGATAGGACTCATGTTGTTTGTTTCTCATGACCTTCATCCAGGTTTTGTTAAACGCTGCCAGAAAGAACACAATCCTTGCTTTTTTACTCGCTGTACTTTCTGTTGGATGGGGAATCAAGCAAATTGTGAACATTATACAGGTAAATAACTGGCGCTTCACTGGATCTACCTAAAAACAAATTATTTTATTGCTTAAGGGTTAAATATGATAGTTCAGGAATAAGACCAATTATGTTGGGTTGATTCATATTATTCCTTTCACTAGAAAAAAAAGATTATTCCTCTTGTTCCTCAAATTTAGTTTGTTATGCCAGCCTAACATCCAGCTTGTGATCCAACCAAAAATGTAGCTTGTCATCCAGCCTAAACTCTAACTACATTCTTATACCAAATTTCTAAATTTCTAATACAAATTTGTGGATCAAAATCCAACCAAGGGTTCATTTTCCAAATGAGTTGTGATGTGATAATGTGATCGAGCCACACTTCTTTTATGAAACAAATAATAATCTGTTTCTGAAAATGAATTGGTGAATTCTAAATCGGATATAAAAAACTCAGTCATCCAAGTATTGGAATATTAATGGTATTTGAATAATATCTCATATATAAGATAATATGTGATGATATATTATTAGGATACTATTATTACCTTTGATATCTTATATATAAGATATAATCTCTATCTCCCTTGAAAGGTGTATGGTTGAATATTAAAATCAAGTTGTCTCCCTTTCTTCTTCTATATGAAAAAACTTTGTTCTTCCATATTCAGTAAGAAAACAAATTTCCATATTCGCATGAAAAACGAAACATGATCATGTGGCTATTTCCTTTGACAGCATATTGCTTTTTGTGGTAATTTTGAGCTTTATTTCATGTTGACAGCTGAAGACAGCTGCAGATGCATGTGTGGAGTATGACATTAACAGAAAACAGAAGCGATGATGATGTTCATGGAAATCTTGACTGCTCGTAATTGACATCACGTTTAGTTAGATACTGAATTTCATTGAATTTCTTTTGTCGATTGAAAAAATAGACGGTATACTATACTACTGGTTTCGCAACACTTTTAAGGTTTATGCCTCCCTATATTTATTTTTCTTTCCTCCCTCTGATATCATTTTTTATTCCACACAGTTTGCAGGTATAGAACAAAGATAGATAATCTTGCTGTGAGTTTTATGTTTGGGTTTTGTACCATGTTGTCTTTTTCTTTGGTTGCATTTTAAAACAGTTACTTATTACTTATTTGGATAGTTTATAATATAGTAGTCAAATACTGTGACAATTTTCTAATGGGCTGCATAAGTCTGTTCTTTTTAATCTTTAGGCCTTTCCCTGAAATATAATTTTTCATATTATTTTATGTATCCATAAAATTAAATTAAATTATTATATTATTATGAAGAAAAATGAAAATTAATAGTTATAACTTATAAGAGAAGTATGGAATTATAATGATGACATTATAAATATATTTTATTACTGTTCAAGCTGGCTTGTAAATATGATTTTTGTTCATCTACTATATATATTTCATTTGAATGACATATTTGAAGAATACAAAAATGTATTTCTTTAAGAAATTTATAATCTTTTTTATCTTAAACAAGTTCAATTAAAAAATTATTTGAAAATGAGCTTCTGAGAAAGAAATTTGAGAAATAATTTACAAATGAGCCATGAGAGATAAAATAAACAATATTTTTTTTTAAAAACTAAAATTTGGACAACATAAGGTCATTGTCTATACTCTAATTTAAGTTCGTTTTTGTTTTATAGTATGACATTTGATTTTGGATTTTATTGAACTTTTTTTTTTAAATTATTTTTAATTGGAAAATGAGCTATTTAATATTCATTTAAGATAAATTATTAAAATATATTTTTATATTTTAAATTTAATAAAAATGAAATACAATTATTTTAATTAATAAATAAAATAATTTAATAATTAAAATAATAGTTATATGAAAAAAAATTAAAATAAAATTCAAACTAACTCTAGAAGTATTTAATTGTGATTTGTTGTAAGAATATATTTTTTTTTAGAGAAAGGTGATATGATGAGAGAAAATTTGAAAGAAGAAATACAAGTGACACAATTTGATGATGTAATATGATTGACTAAAAATATATAAAATTTATATTTTCTCTATTTTTTACTTTTTCCATGCTTATTTATTAATATTCATAATAATTTAAATTTGTCGTATCATTCAATTTATTAACGAAAATACTAAAATACACTATATTTTAAATTATTATTTCTTATTTATCATATTTATCAATATTTTTTTAAATTATTTTATCAAAAAAAAAAATTATATACTCAAAATCATAATCTATCATTATTTTTTTCAAATCCAAATTTAGTCAAAATCCAATTTAATTTTTTTTTTATAATTTTATATAAAATTTAAAATAAATTAAACCACTAAAATAGTTCAACTAACGACAATATCTACTTATAACCCCTTTAGTTGAAGTATATGTCATAACCGTGTGGGTCACGTTACCTCTAAAAAAATAATTAAAAATATATAAAATAAATAATAAAAATAATAATAAATGGATTACACTATTGAAAATAGGGTTTTGTTTTATAATGATTAATTTTAATAATATAAAAATTAATAAAAAAAATTAAATAGTTTTCTTGAAGAACAATTTAAAATCCATTTACACCAAAAAAAATAGATTTGAATAATGTTGACGTTTAAAATACCCAAGGCAAGAAAGAATTAAATTTTAGACAGAGCGTAGTAAATAAAGTCTCTCACCAGTCTCCTCTTCTCTGCGCCTTTGCCTTCCCAAAAAAGCCAAGCTTGTCTCTGTAGAATCATACTCCCGATAATCCGACTACTTTTCTTACTATCAATTTACGATCATCATCATCATCATCCGATATCCTTCCAGAGTAATCTCATTTCTGATTATAATCTTTCATATTCGATCATACAGATTGATAGATTGATAGATTGATAGATAGATACTCTCTATGCGTCAAATGAGAAAGCGAAAGCTCATCTGCTAGCTAACCTAGATTGTCAACTCAACGCATTTGCGGTCTGCTTGCTTGCCATCGGAAACCATCGGAGATCGCGATGTCGGTGGTGAGATAAGTGTTTATTTCCTTTATCGTTATAATGAATGGGAGAGCAAGTTATGTGCCGGCTTCTTCAGGTCGGTATGGACAGAAGATCACCAAGGTGTGGAGACCTGTTGTTTCGCAGCAGCAGCAGCAGCAGACGAAGTCGGAGGAAACAACACCTGCTCCAGAAGATACAAGCACGAAGACTTCTCCATCTCCCTCTCCCTCTCCCTCTCCCTCTCGTCAATTTAATGGTGAAGATTATTCCAGGAGAAGATATCCGAGACGGGGAAAACGATATGAAACGAAACCACAGAATAACGTTTCGGATACCAAAGGACAAACTGGCACTGGCACTGGCACTAGCAAGCAGCAATGGATAAGGAAGGGTTCGAAAAGCGAAGAGTCGGTATCCGGTAAAGAAGCTAACACCAATAGTGGTAATAACGACAGACGTTTCAGAAATCATTATGATCATAAATATACTGGTGTGAGTTCAAGCGAGAAGAAAGAAGAGAGCGGGTTTAAGGAGCGGGCTTCTTCTGCTTATAGTGCACAAGGTGTTGGAGAGAGGACTTTCATTTCTGCACGGTGTTGCATTTCGAAACCAGAACTTGAAACCCCTCAACAGGATAGTATAAACTGTACTATGAGAAAGGATGATCCTGTGCAGCAGAGAAAAAGTGATGTGATTTTAGAAGCTTGTGCTAAATGGAGAATCTGGTATTACATAATTAACATTTCTAGTTAGTTCTTTACGCCTGCATTTAACTTTTAAATGATGGTGACAGGGGTAACCAAGCTTATGCAGATAAAAAACTTTGTAAAGCTGAGGAATTCTATACAGAGGGTATTAACTCTATTCCTATTGATGAGAGGACAGGATGCTACCTGAAGCCTCTTGTTCTCTGCTACAGCAATCGTGCTGCAGTGAGGATGGCTAGTAACAGAATAAGGGAAGCTTTAGAAGACTGTAAGACTGCTGCTTCATTGGATCCTAGCTTTCTTAAAGTTCAAATTAGAGCTGCAAAGTAAGGTTCTTGCTGTAAATTATTTATCTAGAACTGACTGCCTTTGTTATTGTTTAGTGAAGAATTTATCTCTGCTACAATGTCTTTATTAATGTATTTACTACAAGATCGGGAGTACTCTTTTTCTTGTGGATAAAGCAACCCACCATGTATCTATTTTATGCATGTATGTATATTGAAAATTTTCAGGCAGTTTAATCAAGTAAATTTTAGTCTCAGTAGTATGATGTTAATTGTTTAACTTTTTAGTGATGAATCAGTTACATATTATCTAATATGATATTTTCACTACTAGTTTTTTATTTTTTAAATGGCCCAGGTTTGAAGACTCGAACCCATGACCTTATGAACATGAGTTATTGCGCTCTCCCACTAAGCTAAATTATATTCACTACTAGTTTAAAAGATGATAACAATTCTAAGAAGTATTTTTTTCTGACTGTCTTACTTTTTCTGCTGCACTAAACCTGTAATGCTATGTAACTAATTGAATATCTTGATTTTGTACATGTATATTATTAGTCTTGGCTAGATGACACACGTAAAACTTTGATATTTTGACATTCTTTGTTTTTCATCCTGTACTAATTTATTGTTAATGTTGCCATGATTTTATGTCCTTTCTCCTTGGACAGATGCCATCTTTCACTGGGTGAAGTTGAAGATGCTCTTTCAACATTCAGGACTTGTATGGAATCAGGTAATGCTGTGTACTTGGATCAAAAACTTTCAATGGAAGCTGCTAATGGTATAAAGAAGGCGGAGGTACGAGCATATTTTTTTCTTTACTGTGTGTTTACACTTTGATCATTTATTACATTAAAATGATTACCTAGTGGTATTTTCCTTGCAAAATCTAAAAGATACATGACCTGCTAATGCCTTCCAAATTATTTTCCTGTTGAGAATTTTGTGCAAAATGTAGTAACTTTGCATGAAAAATTCTGTACAATTTGAATTGGATGATTTTTCTGCCTCCATGGTGTCTTATAGAATGAAACATCACAAACTATAAACCTTTGAGTTGTTTAGCTAATTCAGTTGGCAACTTCCATATTTATGGTGCTAAGAGAAGAACTGTTAAAATCTATTGCCAGAAATATTGATTGGGCACACATTTAAAATTTGTCCACGAGGGAGGGTGCATGACTTGTTGAGATTTTAAACTACAATTTAATGTTTTCTGGGAACATCTTTCTGTATTATATGTTGCGGAGTGGTGGACAGTTCTGGGTACAAATACTAGTTCTTTATTTTTTGCAAAAATAAGTTTGAACCCTAGATCACTGTTTAAAGGTCACTGTAACCAACTTTTTTTAAATGGTCCGAGTATGAAGACTCGAACCCATGGCTTACGGACATGAGTTTTTGCACTCTACATTGAGGTAAACGAGTCTTCTTACTTTAACCAACTAGGTTGCAACAACTTCATAATTAAGATTGGGTGGTTTTCGAGTGTGCCCGAATTATCCTCTCCCATAGAGCTGAGGATGCTTTATTAATTAACTGTAGGTACTATTTGGCATAACTATGCTAGCTTGAGACCATGATTAATTATTTTATTAGCCTATATAGTATTTTAGTATGCTGTGTATATTTATTTTAACAAAATGACTAGTATTTGAAATAAAACTCACATAACCATTTAGAATCCACCTTTGTACATGAATTCAGATTTTGCATTGTTCATCCAACTTATTAAATTATCTATTCATAATCTTTATCTATTGGTATTTCAGTATGATACTTATATTCTTAACAGAATGAGGTTTTGACTGCAGAAAGTTGCCGAATATCTGGATTCATGTAATGGACTTTTTCAACAGATGTCTCCTAGTGCTGCAACAAGTGCTTTGTCAATAATTTCGGAGGCCTTATCAATTTGTTTTCATTCTGAGAGGTTGCTTGAAATGAAAGGGGAGGCTTTATTTATGGTGGGTGCTTTGTTAACTGATTTTATATACTCCCATTTTATGTGGCTTTTATGTTCTGCACTTAAGTAGGGAAGATGCTTTATGTATCAAATTGCTCTTCAGTATGATTCAAAAAATACATAAGTGGCACATCTTTCTTTTGGTGAAGGAAGAAAAGGTGCTTGGAGTTCATGGAAGTTATTTTTTTGTTTTATAAGGGATTTTGGTAAATTCTAAAATGGGTTGTAAAGTAACTACACGGTTAAAAATTGATGATGTTCACCTCAGTGCTTAGTCAAAACTGGGACAGCCTTTAAGATTGAAGTGCGAACATAATTGGGATGAAGAGTGTAGCATAACAAGCTTGAATTTTACAAAACACCGTACACGATTAAATATGATGTATATGATTGAAATGATGTCCTTCCAATTGCCTTTAATATTTGGTAACATGTACTAGCTGCGGAGGTATGAAGATGTGATCCAACTATGCGAGCAGACTCTTGATTTTGCTGTGGTGAATTTCCCCCTAAAAGGCAGCCAAGATGTGTCCAGAAACTTGTCCGTGGAATTTTGGAGGTCACTTCTAACTTTCAAGTGCCATTTCCATATGGGGAGGCTTGAATTGGCTATAGATGTGTTGGAGCAGCTGGAGAAAATGAGATCTGCAGGAGACATGTAATGCATGAAACACTCTTTTTTATATCAGTTTCACTCATTATTCTAAACTATGCTGTTTATCAGGTATAGAAGCAACAATATGAAGTTTTCAATTCCTTCAGTTCTCACTCTGCGAGGTGTCCTGGATAGTAAGGTACTGATGCAAGTTTACATTTTTAAATGTTATGCTAAGTTTACATTTTTCTTACTTGGAGGTTGGGACCAATTTTAGATATCTGTATTTGAAAATTTCCTCATGTATATGAATGATGGAAACTTAAAACAGCTTCTGAAGACTAGATAACTTGGTTGTTTGCATTACTATTGAGTATCATTATAGCTATTGACTTCAGGGTAAAAGTTTATTATCTCATTACTGATACCCATAGGATACAACATGGGCTAAAAAATCCAACCCTAATAATACAATCAATAATAATTAATACCAACAATAGCATCTATGAATATAACCAGTTGTATTGTGTCTGTTTGTTATCAAATTTTTAGCCAAAGGTTGAGATGATAATTAAAAATAAAAAATGTATATTCTTTTGGACGAGAAAAACTAGAAGTGTTGAATAAACTGGTAGGGAGAAATCATTTCCACAGAGTTTATTGAACATGTTTGTTTACTCACTGGATTAGCAAATCCAGTGTTTTAGTTTACAATATGGATCAGAAAGAGTAAATTTGGATATATATGTATGGATTTATTTTTTTGTTCAATACTGCTGTATTATTAAAACAACATCAATCGGTATAGATTACCAGCTAAAAAACAAAATAAACCAAATCAGACCTAGGATTAAAGGTATAACCTTATTTCTCGCTCAGTAAGATATATGAATTAAAAAGAGTTAATTATGTTCTCTCATTTTTCATGCTAATGAACATGAGAACTAGCTCATTGCATTTCTCTTGCCTTTAGATAGATGGTTTTGGTTGTATTGATGATGTTAATGCAGAATATATCCTAACTCGTCTTTTGCAGGAAGCTGGGAATGAAGCATTTAATTCAGGGAGATATGAAGATGCAGTAGAGCATTATACCAATTCCATAGTGAACGGCATACAGTCTCGTCCATTTGCAGCTATCTGTTTCTGCAACCGGTCTGCTGCATATAATGCGCTAAACCAAATTGCAGATGCTATTGCTGACTGCAGCTTAGCAATTGCCCTTGATGAAAATTACATAAAGGTTTTTATCTTTAAACCTAACTATTGAAACTCCATTAGGCTAGACAGATATATTGTCTTGGTATAGCTTACCAACATCACTGTAACATTTATTATGTGGAGGTTGGCCCTGTCTGTAATCTTTATATTTTTCCCTTTCGGTGATGTTACACAGCCACTTTCTAGAAGGGCCGCCTTGCATGAGAGGATTGGAGATTATGGTCAAGCCACTACTGACTTGCAGACACTTGTATCCATTCTGGAAAAGAAATTAAATGGCAATGTCCAAATATATAGTCTATTTGATCGGGCCATGGACCACGATCTAGGAGCACTAAGTGAAGTTCGTGGACGACTTTTTGTAGTGCAAGAAAAGGCTAAAAGAACACCCTCCTTGAAGCACCACCTCATTTTGTAAGTGTTTTTTTAATACTTGCAATTTCCGTATGGTCCCAAATTTTCAAGCTGAACTTGATTTTTGTATCTTTTTTTTTGTTAGACAATTGTTTATACCCTTTTTCTTCCGAAATGTTAAGGTTTGTATTAAAATGTTAAGAAAAGAAGCTCTTTAATTGATCAGGAATAAAATAAATAGTTATGATCTTTGTTCGACTTTCTAAATTATAGCAATTTATGTTTTTGAGGCTCGGGAGTTTGACTAAGTTCTTTGCAGGGGGCTTATGAATTCAACTGATAAAAGTGAAATAAGAAAAGCATACAGGAAATTGGCATTGAGACATCACCCAGACAAGGTTTTCGCTCTTGCATATATAACTTGTGAAGGAAGTACATTTAAATATCATTGGTGAATCATCCTTATATAAGTTCTTGCAGGCTGGTCAAATCTTAGCAAGAAATGAAAATGGAGAAGACATGCAAGATTGGAAGGAAATTGCTGATAAAGTATACAAAGATGCTGACAGACTTTTTAAGTTGATTGGAGAGGCAAATACAGTACTTACAGATCGATCTAAGGTTTTTCTTCTTCTTCTTCTTCATCATCTTACTCAATCTTTATTTAGTTCATGCCTAGATTGGATTAAAAGTGAATCTTTTTTAATTACTCGTTGCCAAACAGAGTAGCTAATGGCTGTCTATTTTGTTGATGTATTTGCAGCAGCATTCATTTTTTGAATTCTGGGATTGAGTGATTACAAATTGAGCTCACTCCAGCAGTTAAGGAATAGTAATAATAATATGTGAAGAATGTGACCGTGGATG
This sequence comes from Impatiens glandulifera, assembly GCF_907164915.1. Lineage (NCBI taxonomy): Eukaryota > Viridiplantae > Streptophyta > Magnoliopsida > Ericales > Balsaminaceae > Impatiens > Impatiens glandulifera. The sequence continues at coordinate 31,227,864 of NC_061870.1, forward strand.
TTTTGCCCAGAAGGTAAAGTGGTCTAATTCACAACACATTTCCAACTACCTTTCTATACTGTTGAATATATAATGTTTCTTACTGGATTTGAAAAAGAAGCTCTTAGGACTTATTAGTCTTTTTTTTTTCTTCTTCTTTTTGGCTCATAATGTTTTCTCTTGTATATATCCATGTTTTGTGAGCCGGAATGAGGAATGACTAATATAATGTCGACTTTTTGCGTTACCTTGAAACTGAAGAAATGTTAGCCTTTACCCGGTCTAGGTTTAATCTTTTTTTTTTCTATCCATTTCAATATAATGGAGTAGAATATATTGAAATCTTGAATTTGTAAAACATGTTAATAAATAAAAGTTGAATACAATACTTGACAAATGTGTTAGAACTTGTGAGTTCTTCCAATTTAGGATCTAGTATTAGTCTGAAATCCAAACAGAACCAAGTCCGATCCGAATTAGTTATTTGAGTAACCTATTTTGCTTGGATTAGGGTTATGATTAATTAAACAAATATATATTTTAGCTCTCAAATTTTTTAATTAAAATAATCTTTAAATTATTATAGGGGCCAATTATTATATGTAAGATTCATTTGAATGATAATGTATTAAAAAAGAAAAAAAAATACTTTATTAATTGTATTAACATATTGAAGTTGTTGCTTAACTTATAATAAGCAAAAAAAAAAAAAAAAAACTATGTTATTGACTATTTTATGTTGCATTAATTATCTTCATATATATTTTTTTTTAAAATAAAATGTTTTAGCATATAAAAAAGTCAGGTACAAAGGATTACTTGAATTACTAAATAAAACTGAATAATAAAAAGTAAACTTGCAGGTAAAAAAAAGTACATTTGAATATATTTCGTCAAGATAAAATGACTTTACTGGATATTAAGAATAAAGATAGGTATTGACTTTTGATTACTAATTATCAACATAGCTAAGAATAGTGTTAAAAAAATTATAATTAAAAATTTAGTTTATATTATTCAAATTAATGGATTGACTCGGTTTGCTCACAGTTCAATTAGGTCAAATAATTGTAAATTATTAATTGTCGTTTTAATGTAGACAAATCTTACTTATTAAGATTTGGAATTTGGCTACATTAATGTTTCTAACATGGAACTCCAAATCAGCAAATATTTTTTATTTTTCTTTATTTAATAATATGTTGTGATTTCGAGGCATTTGATTAGTTCTTACTTCTAATATTCCACTCCAATAGTTCAACTATTAAATTCTTATTCACACTCAATAAAATATAAATAAGTTCATACAATGTACAGTCCCCAATAATCAAAATATAATAAAACGACAAAAGAAATTGAAAGCGATGGAAATGCAATAATAATGCAGAATAATAATAACACTATAGCACCACCAATAATGCATATGTTTAATTTAATTGATTACCATTTTTTACATTTATTATATGCTTGATGAGCCGAATTAGGCCACGGGTTTCCCCCTTCCAAGAGCTAGCTACCCACAACACCTTAGAATTCTTTTTCTTTTTTTAATTTACTTATATGTTTTTTACTTTTTTTTATATATATTTTTAATGTTACAACATTATATATCTCAAAATTTTCTAAAAACACAATATTATATTAGAAGAAGATCTATTACATTTAATTAAGTTTGAAATATATCTTTATAATTTTGTTTTAAATTATTCCTTATATATTTTTTTTTGTTTAAAATTATTCATTATATATTTATTTTTACTTAAATTAATTTTTTTATACATTTAGTTTTGATTGAATTTACACCCTAAATATCTAAAATTATTTAAAATATTATAAAATCGTTAATTTGTATTGAAAACCGACACAAATTATTTGAATATGTGATATATTAATTTTTTATATTTTTTTAATTCCTATTACGGGCAAAACTTTCATATTCTTTTTTAGATGATTTTTTAAATCAATTCTTAAACGACGACGCATTTACTCTGTTTCATTTCCAGATAACGACGTCACAGACTAAAGTGGCGACGAGTTAGTTACTCATTTGTCTCCTCTATATTTATATACTATGTATTTGTATTGTGCCCTCAAAATCAACTATAAGCAATAAAGAATATTGACGTTGAATGAGAGGAAAATGTCTGATAGTCATGACTTCATGTAGTTAAAATATAAATAATATTATAAAATTTACGAAATATAAAATATGACATCGTAATACAAAGCTCATAATATACTTGAATCTTGAATCGACCGACTAGACCAGACTTATACGAAAATGGTGGTCATTCTCTTAGTGATATTCTCTTAGTGATAGTGAATTGTGAGTAAGAATGAATGTAATTTAACTTAAAACGAAATGAGTTTATTAGTCATAATTAAGTTCTAATCCAAATCTAATAAACACAACTTAGTTGAAATTTTAGGCGATAAATAATTTTAAATTAATTATCAAAAGGTTCAAATACTTGAAGTAAGATTATTAATTTTGCATTCCTTAAAAAGTAACTATTTTAAACAAAAATAAATAGAAAGACGCATTTAAAACTTAATTAAATGTATTGGACCCTAATACCCAAAATCAAAATATTTTTTCTCTAATACAATTATACCCAGGCCTATTAAGTTATAAATGGAAGACAAAATCCCATTTATTTGTTAAGATAAAAAATGTCAGTTTGATTCTTGTATCCTATCACATTCTTTAGAATATTTAACTTGTAAGTTATACGCAATATAAGAATATTCAACTAGCCTCAAAATAATGGATTCTTTGGAAAACCCAGATAGATGCCTTAGCCAACAATTAGCAATACTGGGTGGCAAATTGAATGCTCAAAATGGTGTTTTATCTCAACTTCATTAAGAAAACTAATAATACAACATATTGTAGTTATGAAACAATTCCACAGAATCAAAAAGAAAATACAACCAGTAAACCAAAAAAAAAACATACATAATGCAAATGCACCAAAGTTCAAAGTATTTTAACTGCTAATTCAAAGTTTCAAGGTTTCTTTCTTCTATGCAATGAGGAAGGGAAGAACAGTCAACATGAAGGCTTCATATGTGAAAGTAGCTGATCCTGAGTATGAAGTGTCCCTCTCCTTGAATTTCTCAGTCAATCCCTGTAATATAACATATTAATCAATCAATATGTTCAACAGATTATCAAGTTATCATCATATTCAACAAATCCAAAACAACAATACCTTAACAGTGAGGCAGCACTCGATGAAGTTATCATATTCAACAGCCTTGCTTTTCCCACCAGTCTTATCGAATTTTGAAACAAGCAAATCCAACACTGTTGGTGATACTGAGAATCCAAGGCTAAGTAGAGCATCTCTCAATTCTCTTGAGTCGATCTTCCCACTGCGATCAGCATCAAACCTCTCGAATATTGCCTAAACAAATCAATCATCACAAATGCAAACAAACAAACCAATCAATTAAATTACCCAAGAAAACCAATAATATGTGATTCTTGCTTGATACAACATAGTACATACCCTCCAATTCTGAAGGCTGTAGAACAATGATGTGAATTCCTTTGGCCCTGTTCAAAGAATCAACAAAATATTAGAACATCTATCCCAATTCCCACCCAAGGGTTTGTACACAAAAATATCAAGCCTTTACCCAACCCCAAATCAAACTAAAGAAATATATTAAAGGATGTAAATTTTCACTAAATTACTGTTTTTTTCACATAACCCTATTGATCATCTTCAAACAGAAGAAGAATTCACAAATAACTCACCAATCTTTCTGGTATTGGTATTAGTGAAATGATACATAAGAAGATGAACGGTGCGCAAGCTGAAGCTCTGATTATAAGAAGATAAAGCCCTCTGCAATTCATGATCGTCAATCAATCCACTTCCGTCCTGATCGGCGGCCTGAAAACACATGATTACGTTCGGATCCGTTCCTGGAGGGAAAGTGGACGGAACTAAGGAAGCGAAGGCGCTTCCGTATCCCTGCGGCTGAGGAGGATAGGTAGAAGATGGTGGTGGGGCGCCGTAGCCGTATGAATTGTCTTTTTGGGGCTTATTATAACCGGATTGGGGAGCGTAAGGTGCAGATGCTTGCTGATGAGCGCCATAAGAGGATTGAGGAGCGGCGCCATATTGAGCGTATGATTGTTGACCGCCGGAAGGAGGAGGATGACCGCCGTATGGAGATGAACCGTAAGGCTGAGCCGCCGGGGACTGTCCGTAACCGTAGCCCGGTTGATTGTGTGGGTATCCAGCCATTGTTGTTTTTTTAGAGAGAGAAATTAAATTGTTCAAATCCGTAGACAAATGACGACTGTCAACATTATTTCATCTATTATTATATATACAATGATGGATCAAACTTGGGGCTTCATCTTTACTTATATTACTAAAAAGCCATTCATTCATACTTTTACTTTTTTAATTAATATATATTAAAAAAATCATATTTTTAATACTTTGTTTGAAATCATTTTTAACATTATGTTTATTTAAAAATATTACATTTTTTTTAATTAACAAGAACTAGCACAGCACGACACACAATAAAATATATGTTTTATTTTCTTTATCATTTATCATATTACTTAATTTATTAATTAAATATTAAAATATTCTCTATGTAAAAAATAAATTTTATTTTTATTATTATATATTTTTTTTTATAAAAAATAATCTATTTCTTTAAAATTATCATCAATTATTAACTTTAAATAATAATCTGAATTCAAACTAGCTCTAAATGAATATTTCAAAAGAAAAAAAAGACATGATTACTCCACATTTTTAAATAATTACATTATCTACATTTCAACTGAATAAAATAATAAGATAATAATAATAAATACTATTTTTTTAATGCAAATGGAGCGGTGGCTTTTTCAACAAAATAGTTTTTGGTTCAATTTCTTTTTTTTTAATACTTGAATAATAAAAAATAAAAAAGTATTATATTTTGGTTTGTGATAAACATCCGCCAGCTGTACTCGAGAAGACGAGTCTGATAATGTAATCAAACAGATCGCGTTGAATTTGCGTACGCGTAGGGGGCGCACATATTTCCCACGTGCCCACCATCTGTCTCATCATGCTGACGTGTAATAAGTCATTTTATTTAGTCAAATTCCATGGATTTAAATATCATAATCAAAACTTTATTCACTTTTTCTTAAGTTTAATTTAAAAAATATATATATTATTAATACCTATAAGTTTTTTTACTTAAAAAAAAAAATCTACATCCTCAAAATCATTCGATTCATTAACATTTTTTAAATTTTACCCAAAACAATTATAAAAAAAAAAACTAAACTTAGGGCTGAAGACCATGGACTTGGATATGCACACAATATTATTAAATGTGAATGGGTACTACCTATTTGTTATAAATATTGACGAAAGATTAAATAATAAGTATCATAATACATAGAAGGGAGGAATGATATAAATAATGAAAGTCAAACATTTGAAGCATTTTTTTAATTTAGATGTTATTTTAAAAATAAGAGGAATATTAAGTGTTTCGTTCTTTATTTTATTATTATTAAATTGTTTATTATTTTAATTAAAAAATACATATTATAAACTGTTATTCTCTTTTTAACTTTTTTTTTAATTATTAAAAGATTTTAATTATATATATAATTAGATTAAAAAACATATTTAACTTTTTTAAATTCTTAAGATATTATATATTCAACAAATATATATATATATATATAAATATACTTAAATATAAATTTTTAGTTTTAAAAATATTTTAAAATTATATATATTAATATATTTTAAAATTATATATATATTTGTTATTGATATATAAAAAAAGAGAGATAAAAAATTAAATATAAAAATTATTAATTATTTTTTACTTTCACTCTTCGTTAATTTAATTAAAAAATAAATTCAGATTAAAATAAGGGAAGTTAATTATGTTGTTTTTGAATAAAAAAATTCACACATTAATTTATTAGGATTAGGTCAATAGATTATACAATATAATTAAAAAATAATAGAATTTCACACATCAATTTATTATGGTTAGGTGAACAGATTATACAATATAATTAAAAAATAAAACAAATTCAAAACCTTAGTAAATATAAAAGTGAATTATTTGTGATTCAATTACAAAGACAATATTTTATTCTTAGTATTTAAATTTAATAAAAATGAAACTGAAACAATTTTATAATTTTAATATGATTTAAATAGTTTTATTAATAAGAGAATTGATGGTTAAACAAAGAATTCTTGAATTTAATCCTATATATATTATTATCCTATACCCACAACCAAATAATATTGGATCAAACAAGTTATCATATTTTATTACAACTATCATAACAAATTCACAATCACAATCTTTAAAAAGAAATACTAAAAAAAAAAATTAATATAGTCTTAATTGGGCATAAGATTTCAAATTCACTAATTTAATTTTTACTAAAAATATCAATTAACTTGTTAAATTAAAAAAAACATATATAAATACTAGCATTTAGTCTGTGCATTTGCACGATTAATAATATAAAAAATCGTGAAAAAAAATTACGGATAATATTTTTAATTTATTTTTAACCGTTTTAAGTTTATGGGTGGGTCAACCCAAAATTCGACCCAAGTATCCATTTACTCAACATCATTATATATATATATATATTAGTTAGTTAAAAAGTTGAACTTATATTAATATTAAAATGTCCCACGTTTATCAAATTTGGTGTTGAATTTAAAATATAAAGTCTTTGTAGCCTAGTTGGTTAAAGAGTTGTACTTGTTTTTGTTAGGTTGCAAGTTCGAAACATACCTCTAGCATTTTTAATTTTATTTTTAACCGTTTTAGATTTAAAGGCGGGTCAACCCACAATCCGACCCAAGTATCCAAATTAACCACAAGTCTCGACCCGGCAATCCGGACACTTTAAAAATTAAGCATCATTATATATATATAGAGTTTAAAATATAAAGTCTTTGTAGCCTAGTTGGTTAAAGAGTTGTACTTGTTTTTGTTAAGTTGCAAGTTCGAAACATACCTCTAACATTTTTAATTTTATTTTTAACCGTTTTAGATTTAAAGGCGGGTCAACCCACAATCCGACCCAAGTATCCAAATTAACCACAACTCTCGACCCGGCAATCCGGACACTTTAAAAATTAAGCATCATTATATATATATAGATTAGTTAGTTAAAAAGTTGAACTTGTATTAATATTAAAACGTCCCGCGTTTATCAAATTTTGTGTTGAATTTAAAATATAAAGTCTTTGTAACCTAGTTGGTTAAAGAGTTATATTTGTTTTGTTAGGTTGCAAGTTCGAAACATACCTCTAACATTTTTAATTTTATTTTTAACCGTTTTAAATTTAAAGGCGGGTCAACCCATAATCCGACCCAAGTATCCAAATTAACCACAACTCTCGACCCGACAATCCAGACACTTTAAAAATTATGCATCATTATATTTATATAGATATGAGAATCTCCTTTCAAATTGTATAGCTATTACCATATAATCAAATAAATGCAATTCAACTGAAAATTGAAAAATAAAGACAGCAGTCAGTCACAGAAAAAAAAGAAACTGAAATCCATTTGCTGAATTTTGAAGGAGCATAATAAAATTCTATACGATCCGTGAAAATAATAAATCGCAAAATTTCAGATGAAGATTGAAAGAGTAGCTTTTGATGGAATAAATTTTTTTTTTTTTTTTGGTATGTTGCAGCTAAGATGGATCAATCCAATAGAATGTATCCAGGACGAACCTACGTAAAGTCTCGGGTAGTTCCAATTTTTTTTTTTTTTTTTACACTAAAAATATGACATTACTTTTAATTTCTTATAAAAAAATTAATATAATTCATTGTTTTTTTAATTTAATTATTAAAAAAATAATAAAATTTTACTTTTGTATACTTGTTTTTTCAAAAAATTTTATTATTATTTTAATCTCACCTTAAATTTTTTTCAAGTCTACCCCTTCCTGGTCCGTCCATGAATGTATCAGTTTTTACCAACACATTTAACCGGACAAGCATAACCTATAGCTTAATGGGTTTTAACTGAGAACATTAGAGACCGATAGTCGCTAGACTAGAAAAGAGAATTAACAATAAGTTTGATGTTTGTTTATATGTTTAAAAAAATTTAAATTAAAAAATAACATGAATATACGATTATTTTATTTTTATTTTGCATGTTACTTATTAGGACGCTAATATTTAATTATCTTTTTAAAAATAGATTAATTTACTAAATAACGCGAAGATGGGATTACTTTTGATCATACATAACTTTCAGGGGCCAATTACAATTTTATAAAGTTTAAGGATCTCTTTATAAACACGAGGTTCTTTCTCACCGTGTATTATATATAGCGTACGATATAACTCGAAGTCGGCGCATATTAGCACGCTATCACACTTTCTCTCCTTCCATAATCCATAGTTCGGTTTACTACTACTATCTATGTTCCTTCGTCGCTATATCCCTTTCCCTAATCCGCGCGGCAGCAGAACTCCCATTCGGTTTCCTCATCATCTTTCTCTTAGGTTTAGGCTATTTTCTTGTTGCATTTTTGCTGGATGCCCGCCTTAAGACTTCTTCTCGTTCTTCTATTATCGGAAGGAGATTATGGACTCCAAGAGGCGGTCGAAGAGCTCGTATTCGTTCCCAAATCTGTTCAATCTTGAGGTTTTTTCCTTTTCTCATTGTGTAATTGTGTTCCGCTTTCGTTGTTTCAAATAAGTTGATATGTCAAGTATTGATTTGTCATTGGCTTTTGGTTTGTATTGTAGCCTCTTATGAACTTTCAACTACCACAACGAGACGATGATTTGGAATACTACGGGAACAGAAGTCAGGATGAGAGCAGAGACAACTCAGGTAGTTCTTTTGCTAAATAGGTTTGAAATTATTTAAAAAGAAGTTTGAAGATACTAATAAATATGTGGAATAATGGTAAACAACACTAATGTAGTGGTATCTGATCAAATTCGTTCATCAAAGAAGAAGAGACGGATTGGACATGATAGTGAGGAGGATGTGAATGGTAGTTACAAAGAACATATTACAGAGGAGAATTATCGTGCTATGCTTGGTGAACACATCCTTAAGAGGAGACTCAATCATGCCTCAAGCCTTGCATCTGATCAAATTGGGATGTCAGCCTTGAGAACAAGTTCCAAAGCTCGGAATGGCCGGCACATTGAGCTTCCCGGTATTAAGCAATTGTCTGATTTTGTCAATGAAACTAGTCAACGTAGGCCGTCCAACTATGTAGGAGTTGATTTTACGATGAGGTATGGCTTTGACTGGTTATTGTTTTCCCTCAGAACCATTACGAATAGTATCTATTTCAAGCAGTTTTTACAGTTTTTTAGCTCTCTTTTTTCCCCCATCGGTTGTACGGACTAAGTTTCTGTATTCCTTTGTTTGATGCTAATGCTAGCTTGACATCCTTAATTCATTTCTTATTTTATCAGTAAGTAGTTTTCACAGTTTTTGATATTATCTTGCAGGAATTTTCTAGAACCTGCTTACTTGAATGTTAATGACGCCATCACTTATTTAATTTACCCAGCTTTTGATAGTATGGCAGCATCAAGCAACATGCCCAAAGTGACAGATATGCACATTGAAGAGGATTATTTGAAGAGCACCCTTGATCTGGGGTCCTTGGCTAAATTGATGGTAGATGAAATGAGTTATAAGTCTAGCAGGCATCATGGGATGGCAGATCCTAAACGACAATTTGAATCACTTTATTCGAGATTGAAAAACCAAGCTGCAAGTAATTCTGGTCAGGAATTCCAATTGAAAGTGACTGATAATGGATCAGATTCCTCCATTCCTGAGGGAGCAGCAGGAAGAATACGGAGGTTTATATTATCGGAAGGTGGGTTATTGCAGGTCTACTATGTTAAGGTGTTGGAGAAGGGAGACACATATGAGGTTGGTATTGTCATACATTATATTTGTGTTGATTTCAAATGATTTTCTTGTGCGATGTTGAATCATTTTGTTCATCTCTCCTAAATAGAAGAACCTTACTTTACAGATCATTGAACGCAGTCTACCATTGAAGCAAAAGTTGGGGAAAGATCCGTCTACAATTGAGAATGAAGAAATGGAGAAGACTGCAAGATGTTGGGTGAATATTGTGAGAAGAGACATACCGAAGCACCACAAGTTATTCACATCTTTCCACAGAAGGCAATTAGCTGATGCAAAAAAGTTCTCTGAAACCTGCCAACGAGAGGCATGTTTATTTGTGTTTCAGTAATTATATTTTATATAACCTGTATACTATGGTTATGTTTTGGCTAGTCTTTTACTTATCTCCTACCTGTAGATATGGAAACTTCTTTTGTATGTTCCTTTGCATTGTTTTGAGTAATTCTTTTTTTTGTCCCTAACCATATTATGTGAGCTCAGTAAATTCTCTACTTGTACAGGTGAAAATGAAGGTCAGTAGATCATTGAAAGTGATGAGGGGTGCTGGAATCAGAACCAGAAAATTGTCCAGAGACATGTTGGTGTTCTGGAAAAGAGTAGACAAAGAGATGGTACGGATCCTTCTGTCTGTTTAGCCAGTTAAAATGAGGTGTTAAGTAGTCTATATAACATCATGGTGCACATAGAATATCCTGTTCCAGATCTCTGAAATGGCTGCATAAATATTCTCAAAGTTCTCCCTTTTGTCCACCACATCCATAAAATGAAATAATCAATTAATATGTCACGCCACATGCAATTTCATTACATGTCCAGGCATATTCTCATGTCCCTGTGTTTTGATTATGTGAACATGCATCTGACTTGATTGCTAATTACTTTATGGCAAAGGGTAAGTATTTCTTTATGCACAGCAGACAGTATTCATCTGTCTTATTTTATGCAGTCATTTTGAAAGATTCTCGTAAATGTTTTGCACTACTCTGGTAAAAATATTGATTTTGACAGAAATCTGTAGACTACTATTTGAATGGCTATTAAATATGTTCTTTTAAGTTCTTTTATCCATTTCCAAAGTTTATCCAGAGTTGTTCTTCACTGTTTATATTCTGATGTCTGAAATATCTTTAATTAAGCACTTGGAAGAGGAATAGTTCATGGATATACTAAATGATTTATTTGTTGTTGGATTTCTTTTTGGAAAGAATCAGAAATGTAAAATACATCTTAAAGCTTTTTGCTTATTATAGCGTCGACACAAAGAATTCCTTTTCCAAGTGATCTCATGTCATTCTTATATCTAATATCATCGCAAGCTTATGCTATGCAATTCCTGATCACAGGCGGAAGTGAGAAAAAAAGAGGAAAAAGAAGCTGCAGAAGCTCTGAAGCGTGAACAGGAGCTCCGTGAGGCAAAAAGGCAGCAACAAAGACTGAATTTTCTTTTGTCACAGACGGAATTATACAGTCATTTTATGCAGAACAAGCCAACGGTTCAGCCTTCTGAAGCTTTGGCTAAGGTTGATGATAAATTGAATGAACAAGAAATGCTTTTAACTTCTTCAGAACCTACTACTGGAGAGGAAGACCCGGAGGAGGCTGAGCTTAAAATGGAAGCTCTAAGAGCTGCTCAAGATGCAGTCTCCAAGCAGAAAAAACTGACTAGTGTATTTGATAGTGAGTGTTTGAGACTGCGGCAAGCTGTTGCTGATCCAGACAACTGCCAGCAGGATATATCTATGGAGGGATCTAATAATATGGATCTGTTGCATCCGTAAGTGTTGCTTCCATAAGCAGATTATTTGAAGTGCTGGGATAATCAATCTTGTTAGACTCCGTCCCATTTTATAGTTATTTGATTTCTTGGTCAATTCATTCACTATTTTAACAACACAATCTCCACATTACTTCATTTACTTTTCATCTTTTTGATAAAAAGTTAGTCTCTTACATCAACCCCAATATTAACCTACATCAATTAATTTTCTCTCCTTACATTTTAAGAGTATTTAGGTCTCCAATAATTTCATACAATTCCTCCTTTACATACCCCAAAACCTTAAGGAGCCCAAAAAATGAGACGGAGGGAGAATCAAATCTTTGTTGGACTGTGAATTTACCATAGAAGTATCAACTTGTAAATATTTCATGTTATTCTGCTTTCAACTGATGTGACTTACAATGCTGACAGGTCAACCATGCCAGTGACTTCAACAGTGCAAACACCAGATCTGTTTAAAGGTACGCTGAAGGAATATCAGCTGAAAGGACTACAGTGGCTAGTAAATTGTTATGAGCAGGTGGAGATCGAGTTATTTCTTATCTGAAGATTCTACATAACAAATGTTTTTTCTTAATTTATTCCTGTTTCATTTCAAGGGTTTGAACGGCATTCTTGCTGATGAAATGGGTCTGGGAAAGACTATCCAAGCCATGGCTTTCTTAGCTCACTTGGCTGAAGTAAGTATTGTTTATTTGGCTAAACTAGGTTGGCCTTGTTTGGTTATATGGAGGCATCTGTTGTTTGTGTCACGCAGGAAAAGAATATATGGGGTCCTTTTCTGGTTGTTGCACCTGCTTCGGTATTGAACAATTGGTCCGATGAAATACGTCGTTTTTGCCCTGATCTGAGAACTCTTCCCTATTGGGGTGGACTACAGGAGAGGACTGTACTTAGGAAGAACATTAACCCGAAGCGTCTTTACCGAAGGTAAATACAACACTTCTGTAATTTATGTGTTATTGTGCTCTACCCAACTTAAAAAGTTACCACCAGTTAACAATATAAATATTATAGTTTCATTTGCTTGGTTATGATGACTCTTCCACCTGCTCAGCTTTATCAATGACTGCTAGAATCACGTAAGGTCCATGCTGAAGCTATAAAACTCAACAGTCAACCCGCAGACTTTGGTCGAGTTTGCGAGTTCACTCATGCTTGGCTACTCACCAGTACTTTGAACTTGTGAGTGGCTTAAACTTGAATTTAATTTGCAATTCAACAATTATAAAAATTTGTAAAAAGGTCCATTTTTCATTAATGTGGGGAAAAAGAAACGGGAGTTGCATTTGTGTTGCAGTTAAAACAATTCACTCATGTGTTTTCACGAGCTTTAACCCCAATTAATTTTTTGAACTCCCGTTTTTGGTCTCTTCAGACGAATAGGAAAACAATATAATTTTCCCTTTGGAAGTGGGTATGGTAAATTAACAAAAGCAGTCCTTGTAACTGTTACATACCAAGGAAGAAATTAAGGTAAGGGAGTGAAGGGAGATCAAAAAGAGTTCATTCTGTAGGGGTGCCATTACAAGTCTCACAACTCTTTTTGTATGCCTCGCACTTCACATCATGTACACCTTTGTTGTTTACTCATATTTACTATTTTGCTACTAGCTCTACTCCTATTTACTTCCTATGAGTAACTAATCTGGTAAAAGGTCAATGGTTGGACCAAGAAAACCTCCAGTCTCCATTCATTGCTTTCTTTGAGCATCACTATATGCTTGTAATAATAATTCACAAAACGGCTACTCAATTGGTTTGACTGCCTTTTGGGTCATGTAGTTTGGATTCTCAATAAAATATTCTTAGCAATTCCAGCCTCCCTTCTTAAATACTATGACAGCGATTTTTTTTTTTGAATTATGGAGAACTAGCATGACACCCCACTGCCATGGCCCTTCGCTTCCATTCAAAATAGCGATAGCGATTCCTTTTAACCATTTGATACTATTGTTTCCTGATTATCAGTTTTAAGATGAATGCACCTTGAGATTTGTTTGTACCGGACCATCATTTTAGAAATAGTCATCTACTGATAAATAAATAAATAATTCAACTGAGTTCTTTTCATTTCAGATCCAGTGAATGTTTCCTTTTTTATTATTAAAGGTAGTGACTTAGTTGTTCAGTTCTTGAATTATTAAGACGCTATTTGAACGCCCAACTTGGAGTTCTATATTATTACTCCCAATTGAATGGTACCTTTTGCTCTTGAATTAGCATACAATGCTGTTTATATATTCATCCCTTCAATTCTCTTTTCAGGGGGGCTGGGTTTCACATTCTCATTACTAGTTACCAGTTGTTAGTGTCTGACGAGAAGTACTTTCGGCGTGTGAAATGGCAATATATGGTATTGGATGAAGCACAAGCTATCAAAAGTGCAAACAGGTGCTGAATTTACATCTTGTTGTATTGTTATCCTGATCCCTGAAACAATAGCTATTGAACTAATGTTTTAGTTTCTTCTTCAAATTTTGATGTCAATTCTCTTTTTCTTGTAAAGTTTTTTATGTCGATACTTTAGTTAGCAATTCTTTTAAATTGAATTATTCTGATACAACTCCCTTTCAATGCCACAGGAATATTAGTTTCAATGGCTTGGTAAATAAATAACTTGGTCTAGTCTGTTCTTGAACCCACCATCCTCAATTTTTTAAACTTGTTCAGTAACCATTAGGGTTCTCATTTTGAATGTCACTATTTATTATGTTCAGCAACAAAACTTTTATTTTATCTTTCTTTGAACATAATTTGTTTCAACAGTATCTACCTTTTGCCCCCAAAACCATGTTTTTAATTGAATTGTCTGAAGTTAGTATTTATTGCCTTTACTAATCCTCTTTCTTCCATTTAACATTTATGATGCTACAGTATAAGATGGAAGACTCTTCTTAGTTTTCACTGTCGAAATCGCTTGCTTTTGACTGGCACACCAGTCCAGAATAACATGGCGGAGTTATGGGCCCTACTGCATTTCATCATGCCTACATTATTTGACAGCCATGAACAGTTCAATGAGTGGTTTTCAAAAGGGTATCTCTTATTCTTTCTTGGAAATCCTATTTAATCTTCAGGTAGATCATGTAAGAATCTTGTACATCTTATTTTTTCTGTTGTTTGATCAGAATAGAGAGCCATGCAGAGCACGGGGGTACTTTAAATGAGCACCAGCTTAACAGATTGGTAAGTCAGTTTAAAGTTGATATAATATCCTGATCTCATGTTAAGTGCTTGTTTAGACGCTAATTAAAGAAATTCATTTACTAGTTTATTTATTCTTGTACAAAAATATTTATTTCTTGACATGAAAAATCTTCGGAGTACTATACTTCACCTCAATTTCCTTCCGGCCATTCAAATCTTGTTCTGTAGTTTTATAACTTACTAACAAATAAGAGAGGGTTGCTAAATATTTTATATACTTTTGACAAGTTTAGGGATTCAAAAAGGGAAATCTAATCCAATTCATGTGGTTGCCCTGTTAACAATAAGAGTAACAAAAATGTTCCAGATGGAAGAAAAAGTAATGACCGCTAGATTTTCTGTTAAATTTGACCAGTTTTGGGACAATTTTACAAGTTTGATCTCTGTTTTGAGACATCTTATAGTAGAGAACATTACTTAGGCTTTAAAACAAATTTAGGGCCCAAATATGGCCTTTCATTGAAGAGTTAGATTTCTGATGTGTGGATGAGGGTAAATGTAGCTTGTGTCCAAAGTAGTAGAATTGTCTGATCTGAAATTTCTAAGTAGAATTCGTATTATCAATTATCTTGATATCTAAATTTGATATTTTGTTCCTTTGGAGTTACAAATAAGAAATTTCCAAATGCTGACCATTTATTGAAACATAATGGTTCTATATATTCCAACAAATAATAACTTGCCTCTAATCTATGACCTCAACTACTAAACCTTTTATTGCACACTCACTGTTTTAATATATCGATCCTTTTACACTAACCTAAGTGCTGCTATCACATAAAATCATCTTCCTGTGTAATTTGAAAACCCAATGTTAGATTATCTTTGTTGTTTCCATAAATCATAATTGTCTATTAGAAACTTTGGGTCATTTTTGTTTGAGCTCGGATGGTTATGAAGATTGATGCTCAATGATCATTTTGGCTGATTGGAATCTTGAAGGAACTGTTGTGCTAATCTCCCTTGGTCTTTCTATACTGACAGCATGCCATCTTAAAGCCTTTCATGCTTCGTCGAGTTAAAAAGGACGTGGTCTCTGAGTTAACTACCAAAAATGAAATCACTGTGCACTGCAAGTTGAGTTCTCGTCAGCAGGCTTTCTATCAAGCAATAAAGAACAAGATATCTCTTTCTGAGTTGTTTAACAGTAAACGTGGACATCTAAATGATGCAAAAATTATGAACCTAATGAATATTGTCATTCAACTGAGAAAGGTAACATTTTATAACGTTCCCTCATGTCTTGATATCTATAATTCGAAATGTATTATGCTTGATTATCTATGTTATGGTAGGTTTGTAATCATCCAGAGTTATTTGAAAGAAATGAAGGAACCACATACTTTCATTTTGGTGAAGTTGCAAATTCCCTTTTGCCCCCTCCATTTGGTGAATTGGAGGACATCTACTACTCTGGTGGCCGAAATCTTATTTCATACAAGGTATTTCTGTTTCTGTAAACTACAATTTTCCAGTTACTTTCTTTATCTCATACAAGGTATTTCTGTTTTTGTGAACTACAATTTTCCAGTTACTTTCCTCACTATTTTCTTTGGATATGTTATTTTCTGGTTGAATGACAAGTTGTCTTTCTCTTTTTATTGTTTACATTTACAGTTCTTGTGATCCTATTATGAAATATGGAAAAGATAATTCTACAGGATATAACTATCAATGACCAAACCTACCCTGTGGGTAGCTCAAATGAAAAAGTCTTAAGTTTGATTCTCACTAAGAACGTTTTAGTCCTGATTTAAGTGGGGGTCATGGTTGTGGGTTGTCGTGCTAGCTTCCTCCATGAGGAATTGCAAAAAATAAAATAAAACTTTTTTGTTGAAAAATTAAAATTGTGAGAAGCTCGGTAAGCAGATTAGTAGACGACAAAACAACCACCGAACAGTAAGACCTCTCAGTTATTGTTTCTTGTAACTTCCATTTATATGTTCTGTTGCTCTTACTATGTTACTGAGTTATGTTTATCCTTTCTAGCTTAATTTGAGCTGAATCCAAATTATTAAGTGATTTTAAATAACAATGATCAAATTAACTAAATTTGAATAAGTACATATTTTTTTAGATTGAGTGATAATTTGTATTCTCTAACACTGTTAAGTGACAAGCCTAACTATCAAACACATGCTCTTCAAATTGAATAATCTTAATATATAACTGACTTGCATATCCATTGATGAACTACCAGATACCCAAACTTGTATACAAAGAAGTCATCCAAGGTTCCCAATCGCACTCCTCTGAAATAGGAGATGGTACTAATAGAGGATCGTTTCAGAAGCTTTTCAACATTTTTTCCCCAGAAAATGTCTATCATTCTATGTTTCCATGGTGTTCAACCTTTGATGGATGGTTTGCTGAAAGTGGAACATTTGGATTTGCTCGTTTGTTAGATTTGTCACCTGCAGAAGTGGCATTTCTGGCAACTGGTTCATTCACGGAGAGGCTATTGTTTTCAATTGCGAGAGGAGATAGATCTTTTCTAGATGGCATAGTCAATTTTCTTGTGGAAGATGACTATGATGCTGCTCATGACATCCAACTTGAGAGAGAGAAAGTGAGAGTAGTCTCAAGGATGATGTTGATTCCATCAAGATCCCAAACTAATTTCCTTAGGCGGAGATTTGCAACAGGGCAAGGTGAACCTCCCTTTGAGGCTTTAGTCATGTCGGATCAGGATAGGATTCAAGCTAATGTCAGACTACTGAATTCGGTGTACAGTTTCATTCCAAAAGCCAGAGCACCTCCTGTGAGTTTTTTTTATAATTGACACTCTTTTAAATTTAGGTGTTCTAGAGGTTGTTGGTCTCATTATATCAAGTTTCGTCGCAAGATTTAAAATGATCTCTTTGCTTATAATATAGATATAGATGATAATGATCTAGGAGCTCTTATACTGATAACTTGAATAATTATTTCTCTGTTATTACCAGATTGATGCCAACTGCTCTGACAGAAACTTTTCCTATCATATGATTGAAGAACTACAGAACCCTTGGACTAAGAGACTTTTCACTGGGTTTGCCCGAACATCAGAATTTAATGGTCCCAGAAAACCAAATGGTCCTCACCATCTCATTGAAGAAATAGACTCTGCAGTAGTAGTTTCACAGCCTGCCCTTCACCTGACCTATAATGTCTTTGGTACAAGTCCACCTATTAGAAGCTTTGATCCAGCAAGGATGCTTATTGTATGACTTTATTATTCAATAATTTCTTTGAGGATTGATTGTTTGTATTTTGAAAACTAGAATCTGAAATTCCTTTTGTTTCTCCTAGGATTCTGGAAAGCTTCAAACATTGGATATATTGTTGAAACGCTTGAGAGCAGAAAATCACCGAGTTCTTCTATTTGCACAGATGACAAAAATGTTGAATATTATAGAGGTAAAATAATTCTCCCTACTGCCTCCTCCCATATTTGACAATTTGTCTTGTGCTTAGTGCTTCATAATAGAGATATAATTCATTTTGGAGATGTGTGCTATAAATTATAATAATAAATAAATAAATAATGCGCAACTTCTGGAGTCTATACTACTACTATATATATATATTTTAATTTAGAAAGTTAGCATGATCCCCACATTCATAAACTCCACTTCAACATAAGGCGTTCTAAATGGGAATCGAACTCGTGATTTTTGGTCTCTTGGACATTGATTCTTACTACTTGAGCTACCCTAGTAGGGGTGGATGATCTATGTAGGGGTTTATTGGGCTTAAGCCCAGCCAAAGAAAGGAATTTTTTTTTATTACCTACTAAACCTTTGTATCCAAAACTTTTAAACTTATAATAGTCTAGTGGTTTTTAAGATAAACAATGTATATTATGTCCTGGGTTCGATTCTCCTAAATTGCATTTTTTTTCTTACATGTTCAAGCCCTTACCTCTCACTCCATTGACCATAATCATCTCTCCAACAGAAACAAATAGACACAAATTCCAGCTGAGCCATTGGTTTCTTCCAAATGTACAAGCTTTTCAGTTTTTCAAAAAGAGTTATCTCATCTAATAGTGGATTTTTTTTTTTGTTTTGTTTCCCTGACTTCAAAATGTGTCTTCTGATTCAATTATTTACATTGTAAATTTATATGTTGAATTTAGTCTTATTTGATTGTTCTCTTACTTGAGCACTTTTCCATTGGGCAGGACTACATGAATTACCGGAAATATAAATATTTGAGACTTGACGGATCATCCACTATAATGGACCGTCGAGACATGGTCAGAGACTTCCAAGATAGGTGCGTGTCTATTCAAATGTCGGAATAATCAGCATCTAGTAGCTGTTAAGAAATCTGATTGGGCAAAATGTAATTGTACTTACAGGAATGATATCTTCGTCTTCTTGCTGAGTACTAGAGCTGGTGGTCTGGGTATCAATTTGACAGCTGCTGATACAGTCATTTTCTATGAAAGTGACTGGAACCCAACTCTTGATTTGCAGGCTATGGATAGAGCCCATCGTCTGGGTCAGACTAAAGATGTCAGTTATTTTCCTCTCTGATTTATGGTTTTCTCAGCAACTTTATGTTGGTTCTTATAATTATTTATTTTCGTTCTAGGTTACTGTGTATCGTTTGATATGCAAGGAGACTGTAGAAGAGAAGATTTTGCAAAGGGCAAGCCAAAAGAACACCGTACAGCAGCTTGTAATGACAGGAGGTCATGTTCAAGGGGAGCTGCTGGCTCCAGAGGATGTGGTTTCCTTGCTCATTGATGATCCCCAATTGGAGCAGAAATTAAAAGAGATCCCACTACAGGTTTTATGATTTTTTTTTCATTGACCAATATATGCTATTAAACATAATGTGTTCATCCACTCCTCATATGTATTGGCTTCTTGTTCCCTTCATCAGGCTAGGGATAGACAAATGAGAAATAGTGGAACAAAGGGCATTCTCATGAATGCTGATGACGATGATTCCCTGGAAGATCTTACAAATGGAGCACATATGATGAACGGTTCCGACCCACAATCCTTCGAACCTGAGAAAACCAAGACCAGTAAAAAGGTGTGTAAGCATTTCTCTAGCTTCCTTTTCCTTACTTGAGCTAACTTACTGTTCTCTATGGCTAGACTTTGAACAGCTGGATGCTAAAGAAACTTACCTCTACACTTCTTTTGTACCAGTTGAAAGAAGATCTTTCTTTTTTATGACTCATTGATCAAATATTAAAGCTGAATTTATAGCTGAGTCTATGGAAACTAGTATTTTGTCATTCACAATAAATTCGACAAAGTTAAAACTGATGGTGATTCTTTTTTGTTTGGCATAAGAGTTGTTATTGATGATGATCAGATTATTTGGTAAAAATCATTTTCTACATCATGATCTAAATTATACTGTATTATGCAGAGAAAAGCCTCAGGTAAAAAGCAGAGACCATCAAAGGTTCCAAAACATGACGACGATGATGACGTGAGAGCAGGCATAGGATCTCAGCAGGAGGCTGCTGCTGATTCCAGCCAACCCCGAAAAGCAAAAAAGTCAAAGAGGGCAACAAAGAGTGTTAATGAAACTATTGAACCTGCCTTTACTGGTAATTCCATTTAAGGTTCTCAGATAGTTGAAGATGCCTGCTAATCTGTAATTGCTTTAGTTCCCTAAGAACTTAAAAGAAGAGGAAAGTTGGTAGATAGATTATTAATAGCTTTTCAATTGTGTTTTTCTTGTACAAATAAATATATAACCACACAATTTTCTTTAAATACAGTAAATCGCTAAAATCGTTAACCGCTGTATTTCATGCAAATAAATGTAGTTGCCATCAACTTCATATATATTTTTATTCAAATTTTTGGAGTCATTAGGTTTATCAATGAGCTAATTGTGTAATCATATTGTTTTTAACTTTAACATATTTGGAATTTGAACAGTGGTTCCAATTTATACGAGGTAACACTTTTTAGGTTTAAGATATTGGATTTAGATGAAATAACAATTAAAATAATAATGTTTGATGATATTGATGAATTGGGAAAGTAAGTAATTAAGAGGAAGTTTATTAAAAATGATAAATATAGAAAGGCCAACTATTAATTACCAAAATAACAGAAATGAATCCCAAATCTCCACTCAGATAATATAATAATATATTTGGATGCTTATAATCCCCCATTTATTTACTTATTTAAGTTCTTCATTTCCAATAAATGGAACAAATTGAACCTTAAAGATTGAAATCCCAACAAAGTAACGAAGACAATAGGCATGTAAAATAAAACCTTTCGGTTATAGAATATAAGAGTTTCCATATTAAAAAAAACGAAAAAAGAAAGTATTACCATAAATAGGGTGAAGCCTCTTATAGTAAGCCAACTGTTGGCTTTCTGTAATACCTTCCTAATTTAGCAACGGTTGCCATCTTTAGTCCAAATGAAATCAAACCAAACCTAGAAAGCTGAATATTCATGCCACTACTTTGGCCTATTATAATATATACAGATCATCTTTAAACAACTAGTAGTAGTAGTAATAGTAATAGTAAGTAATTTAATTATGGGGAGAGGAAAGATTGAGATAAAGAGGATTGAGAATGTGAATAGCAGGCAAGTTACTTTCTCGAAACGAAGATCGGGACTTCTAAAGAAGGCGAAAGAGTTGTCCATACTTTGCGATGCTGAAATCGGGGTTATTATTTTCAACACCACTGGAAAACTCTATGAATTCGCTAGTTCTTGGTATTAATATCTCTTTTAATTCATACTTAGTGTTATAATTTGTGTATTAATTAATATTACATGAATAATGATGAAGCATGGAGCAAATCCTAGCCAGATATAACAGGCGTCCACTTCCTCATGATCATGATACTTCAAGATTGGTTTCAGTTGCAAATATTGCTGTTCATGATCATCATCAGGTAATTAATTATTAATGAAATGTTTTGTAACAAATATCAATTTTTTTTTCTGATATATATGAATTATTAGATAGAAGCAGCACATGACTATGAGGCAGAAGTGGATGCTCTAAGAGCTGATGTTGCAAGGTTGCGAAGGATTAACAAGTCAGTAATAAGTTTTGTTTAAGAGAACAAATGTTCGAATCCCGTTAAGGGTAGATTAGGAAATTAAAAAGACTTATCTACCCTAATTCTTCATCTCTGTAAATTAATTTTCAGAAGAATGATGGGGAAAGAATTGGATGGCATGACCTTTAAGGAACTGCAAAGCTTAGAACATCAACTTAACAATGGCATTTTGTCTGTTAAGGAGAGGAAGGTATATATACTGATATATGTATATTCATTTCATTTCTTTTAAAAGAATGATATTTTTTCAATCTTTATTTATTCTTGGTTGAAGGAACAAATGTTGATGGAGCAGCTTGAAAGATCTAGATTACAGGTGATTAACAAATTAGATTAATAATTTGTCTCCAATTCCACATCTAGTTAGTTAATTATTAATAATATTGTTCATGGATGATCCCAGGAGCAGAAGGCAATGTTAGAGAATCAAACTCTACGCGAACAGGTTATTACAATTCGATCGAATCCAGTAGCCTTGTTTACAATTATATTTGAAATTATGGACAATTGTTGTGTAGATTAAAGAGCTTCAGCAGGATAGGAAGAGATCATCATGTGCATTGATGATGAGTAGCAGCCCAAAAACTCCTCCATCAATGGTCATATGCAGTTCGAGCCATAATTCTGATCACAAAGGAGGAGATTCCGACACTTTATTGCGCCTCGGGTACGAAATCACATACATTTTTAATTACATATTCTCATTTTAACACTCTTTTCTTTAGTGGTGTGTGCAGTATGGCGTCTTATGATCAGAATAATATGTAACGTTTATAATGACAAATCACAACTATTATATTACAGATCCATGTCATTTCTTCATGGCTAGCTAGTTAGATCGATTATTAATTTTAAGCTATATATATATCAATCCTTTTATTATGTATTAATTCTTATCTTTCAGCTTTTACACCTCTTTTCTTCATATCAGTTCTCAAAATATAGAGGGTTTGGGTGAATATGTTTCTTGATTGTTGGTTTGATGTGTTTAAGATGAAATGAGTTTAGAATAAAACCTTAATTTCTAGCTATATATGGATTTTTAGGTAACATTAAAATGCGAAAATAATAATAGAAACAACAAAACAAATTATTGGTTTGGTTTACAATAACATATACCGACGCTTATATTCGTCGCTGAATGTACCGACGCTAATCTTGTATCTAAAAAATTTAGCGACGTGAAAAATACCGACGCAAACAATAGACCCGGAAATTTGGTTTTCGGCCTATTCATTTTTACTCTGGTTAGTGATATTAAAAAATAAGGACCAGATTAATTAAGATTCATATCAAGAATTAGAACAATGAAAATGTAAATAAACAATATTAAAAAAAAAAAAGGGTTTCACTTTTTCAATATCAAATAAAGTAGTGTGGTATGAAAAGGTAGAAAGATGCTCTTGTGGGAGACACCTATAAGATAATTATGGACGGTGAAGAAAGAGTCAGAATAATTTTTTAAAGAAATAATAAATTTATTTTATAAATATTAAACACATGTATGTTTAGAAAAATATCTTTTATGTTGGCATACTTATTTTTTATTTTTTTTATTTTTTTTTGTTAATCTTAAAAGAAAATCATTTTCTAGAATAAATTGACCATCTAAAGAAAAGTAAACAAATATATGTTTGATTATTATTTCATGACTTAAAACTTTTTATTTTATTTATTTTATAAGTACTTACTCGTCCAAAAATTTAAATTTGAATTTGAACAATGATTTGTATGATAAGGTGATAGTGGTAGGTGTCACAAAGGCAATTATGCAGCGGAATTTTTCTAACTTTCTGCCCTTGTGCGGCCTGTTTTGCGCACCAAAACAGTCAGCCCAACTCCAACACCGAGGTTAGTTTTTCGCACAGAAACTAACCAGCAAGTTCACAACACAATCAAGAAGTATGCAGAAACTTAAAGACACAAAATTTACGGGCAAACGCCCAACTTTGAAATATATTCACTCACAAATATGATTACAAAGATGGCTATAAATCTCAAGGCTGCACACAAAAAGACGCTCACTAGTTGTGGGTAATTCTCTCTACCAAAACTTAACTATTTCGTCTTGTGCAGCTCATGATACATTTATAGCCCTTAAGAATAACATAAAGAAACTTGGAGACGGAGAAAGCCCTTGGCTAGGTCTTGGCTGACAAAGTCATCCAAGACTTGGCCTTCCGAGATTTTAGGTTCTTGACCGGGCCCTCCCGAAATGCTCGGTCGTGGCTGAGACTAATTCCTTCTTTGACCTGGCGCGGCGCTTCTCTTCGGTCGCCCAGTGGGTCGGGGCGAGTACCGGTTCAAACCCGGCCCACGGTCCGACCCATGGTCGAGGCCTGACCCATGCACAATGATCCGGCCCCCTGTCTGGAATGTTCGGTCCTCAGTCATCGGTCCTCGGTCTGATGCTTACGCTTAGTCAGCTTTCCCCCTCGGTCAGATGCTTCCGCAAGGCTAACCTTTTCTCGGTCTGATGCTTCCTTCTCCACACTTTTCCCACCTTCTGCGCGCACACTCAATGCGCCGGCTGTTGTTACTCTTTCGGCCCTAGGTCGCACGCACACGACCCCCTTCGGCCCGGTCTCGACACTCCTCATCGTGCCGAGACAAACCCGCATGCTAGTATCCATCTCTCGGTCCTTGTCTTTTAAAACTCGCTCCCCGACAGAATCTTTCGACACTTCGCATTTCGCCACCCCGGTGCCCATGCCGCACACCCGCGACATTCTTTTTAGGCACCACTCGGTCCTGGCCTTCCGCAATCAAGCCAAGACCGAGGCCAGCAAGTTACGCTTGTAACACACCACCCCCACCAGACGAAGCCAACGTCCTCGTTGGGGCCTGCACTAACCCTGCCTTGCTCAAACACACAAAAATAATTTTCTCGGTCTTGCTAGCCGAACGCACCTTCAGCTTTCTCATCAGGACCGTGTACTTGTATAATCGGTCCCCTCCTAGGACCGAGGTCTTCCTGCTCGCCTTCAGGAATTTCCCCGCACCCAAGTATCTGGAAAAACACTCCTCGGTCCCCTCTGCTGGAAATACCTTTAGCACCCCCTTTGAGACCGTATACTTGGCTGCTCTACCCACACACGGAGTAGAGATCTTCCCACTTGCACTTGGGAATTCGAGAACGAAGCCCTTTGAGAGATACCTGCCCATTCTCCCCGGAATATGTGATGGTCGCTGCAGCAGACCCACTTCCATCTTCTTCTCGGTCTTGCCCAGTTTGCATACTGAACAAGCCATCGCCTTCACCCGCGGCTGATGTCTAGGGCCCTTCTTGGTTACCTTTTTCGCAAATTTAGAAAATCTGGACCCCGCAAGCGTCGGGACCTTAGAACAGGCCGACCCTTGACCCTTTCTGGCTTTCTTCTCCAACCCAGTCGACGCTTCTGCCTCCTCTTCTCCAACACAACTTTCAACTAGCTGCATGGCTGCAAGGCATCCCGACTTACTTTTTTTTAGAGATTCATAAGTTCCTTTTATAAATGAGGGGTTCTTGGGATCACCAATGAACATTCCTCCCAAATGAGGCATCACCACCACCATCGCTTGGATCAAAAACTCAAGTCCTAAAATGACTTCATAATCATCTAAAGGGACAGCCATAAACTCGACCTGCCCCTGCCAACTTCCCACCTGGAGATCAGCTTTGGCCATGCCTTTATTTGGCGTGGCTTCAGAATTCACGGCCTTCAGTCGGCCCTTGTGTGGGGACATCACCAATCCCAGCTTCTGAATTACTCGGTCTGCAACAAAGTTATGTGTGGCCCCTGAATCAACCAGCGCCATTACCTCCCTTCCATTGATACAAACTTTCACAAACATCAGTCCCATCCCTGGAACAGATTTCTCCGCATGCAAGGCACTCAATAGTTGAATCGGATTTACCCTGGCTGGAACTTCTTCACTAAGTTCCTCATCTTCCTCGGCCAAGAGTGCTGCTACTCTTGCACGCTTTGGACAGTCCTTCATACGGTGGTCGCCATCACAAAGGAAGCACCCCTGGTTGGCCCTGTCCTTGAAAACAAAACTTCCTTTCGTCTCTTTCTTGCTGTAGGATCCCTCAGACTTGGCTGCCTCTTTTTCAAAAGATTTGGCCTTTCCCTTGTCTCTTTGCATGTGCTTCTTGGCATCAGGGTTCGCACCCCCGATTGCTTTAAAGTCCACTAGGCGATCAGCTGCAGCAACAGCCGAAGGCAAGTTCTTCACATCCTGCCTTCTTAGCTCGGTTTGCGCCCACGGTTGCAAACCGGATAAGAAGTTAAACAACTTATCCTCTTCAGACATGTCTTTTACATCCAGCATTAAAGAAGTAAAATCCCTAACATACTCCCTGGTCGAGGCACCATGTTTTAAGTTTCGAAGTGCCTCTCTCGCCCTCCAAGATGAGTTTCGAGGCAGAAATTGTTCCTTCAGCTCACCCTTGATGCTTTCCCACGAGTCAATCTTAGCACGATTTGCACTCGTATCATCTGCTAAGCGAGCTCTCCACCACAACTTTGCATCCCCCGCAAGGTACATGCTTGTGATGGAAACTTTCTCCTCTTCCGGGATCTTCGCTGCTGCGAAGTAAGTTTCCATGTCCCATAAAAAGTTCTCCAACTCTTTGGCGCTTCTCACACCACCAAATGGCTTTGGCTCCGGCACTTTAAATCTAGATGCAGAAACAGGGGCTGTGGCATGGCTGCTGCCAACAGCTTTCTTCAAGAGCCTGATTTCCATGTCGAAGTACTCCAATCTGGACACAAAGTCAGCTTCGGTTACCATCGCTCCCTGGCCAGCCGATTGTGAAGCATCAACCACTCTCTTCAAGAGCTTTATCTCATTCTCGAAATGTTTCAATCTCGAATCTAGATCTTCTTGAGTTACTAGCTGTTCCACTCTGGAATCTAGTTCCTCATCCGTCACCAATTCTTCTAGTCGGGCCTCTAGATCCTCTTCAGTCACTAGAGCCTTCTGACCAACAAACTCTGAAACAGCAGCAATGGAATTCCGCGTGGACAGCCATTCTGTATTCAGGTCGCTGATCTGTGTAAATATGGAGGCCTCCTCTCCATTATTAGGGACTCCGACCAGCGCTTCCAAGCGCCTTAGCCTTGGCTCCATCTCTAAGGTCAGGCCTCGGGTTTCCCTCCTCTCTGTCATGCTTGATAGAACTCGGAAACAGAGCTCTGATACCACCTGTCACAAAGGCAATTATGCAGCGGAATTTTTCTAACTTTCTGCCCTTGTGCGGCCTGTTTTGCGCACCAAAACAGTCAGCCCAACTCCAACACCGAGGTTAGTTTTTCGCACAGAAACTAACCAGCAAGTTCACAACACAATCAAGAAGTATGCAGAAACTTAAAGACACAAAATTTACGGGCAAACGCCCAACTTTGAAATATATTCACTCACAAATATGATTACAAAGATGGCTATAAATCTCAAGGCTGCACACAAAAAGACGCTCACTAGTTGTGGGTAATTCTCTCTACCAAAACTTAACTATTTCGTCTTGTGCAGCTCATGATACATTTATAGCCCTTAAGAATAACATAAAGAAACTTGGAGACGGAGAAAGCCCTTGGCTAGGTCTTGGCTGACAAAGTCATCCAAGACTTGGCCTTCCGAGATTTTAGGTTCTTGACCGGGCCCTCCCGAAATGCTCGGTCGTGGCTGAGACTAATTCCTTCTTTGACCTGGCGCGGCGCTTCTCTTCGGTCGCCCAGTGGGTCTGGGCGAGTACCGGTTCAAACCCGGCCCACGGTCCGACCCATGGTCGAGGCCTGACCCATGCACAATGATCCGGCCCCCTGTCTGGAATGTTCGGTCCTCAGTCATCGGTCCTCGGTCTGATGCTTACGCTTAGTCAGCTTTCCCCCTCGGTCAGATGCTTCCGCAAGGCTAACCTTTTCTCGGTCTGATGCTTCCTTCTCCACACTTTTCCCACCTTCTGCGCGCACACTCAATGCGCCGGCTGTTGTTACTCTTTCGGCCCTAGGTCGCACGCACACGACCCCCTTCGGCCCGGTCTCGACACTCCTCATCGTGCCGAGACAAACCCGCATGCTAGTATCCATCTCTCGGTCCTTGTCTTTTAAAACTCGCGCCCCGACAGAATCTTTCGACACTTCGCATTTCGCCACCCCGGTGCCCATGCCGCACACCCGCGACATTCTTTTTAGGCACCACTCGGTCCTGGCCTTCCGCAATCAAGCCAAGACCGAGGCCAGCAAGTTACGCTTGTAACAGTAGGAGTGGTGCAGCTTTGAATAATTGAAAGGTAAATATCTCTATTACAAATATAAATATGGACAAAATACAAGTATTGAAATTATAAATGTGCAAACCATAAAGCCAAAGGAGATTGAGTAAAGAAACAACATCAACTCATCATCCATCCATTATTCATCAATGGCTAATAATATTACTAGAATCCCAAATGAATCCAAGCTTGCTGCAGATTCTGATGATGTAGTGTTCTTAATGGTGCCATTTCCAGCCCAAAGTCACTTAAACCAGCTCCTTCGTCTTTCTCACCTCATCCGCTCTCGGGGCTTCCCCGTTCACTACGCTGCCTCCGCCATCCATTGCCGCCAGGTCAAGCTCCGGCATGACACTCTCCTCCTCAATACTTCGGGAATCATATTCCACGAATTGCTCACACCCCCTTTTAACTCCCCCCCTCCTAATCCATACTCCTCTGTCAAATATCCCCAACATATTTGGCCCTCCTTTGAAGCCTCTTTGAATTTGCGAGAACCTGTAGCCGCCTTGCTACGGGAACTTTCCTCCTCCTCCTCCTCGGTGGCTAAAACTACAACTAGAACTAGAACTAGAACTAGAAGACTGGTCATCATCCACGACTACCTAATGAATTATGTGGTCCAGGATGCTGCCTCTGTTCCGAATGCAGAGTCCTATTCTTTCAGTAGTGGCTCCACCTTTTGCACCTTCTGTATAACGCGCCAGCTCTCCGGGAAACCTTTCCCGGTGGTTGAGCTGGAGCCAGAGGCGATCCCGAATCTAGACAATTGCTTCATCCCAGAAGTTGTCAAGTTTTTATCCATTCAGAATCAATATGAACATCTCAAACATGGCACTCTATTCAGCACATGTCGAGCAGTCGAGGGCCCTTACCTCGACCTTCTAGCCCAAACAACACATGCCGACGCATCCGTTGACAAGAAGACCAAGCAATGGGCGATTGCCCCGTTGTTCCCAGTTACAGCAAACAACGACGACGACAAAGCTCATCCAACCTTGGAATGGCTAGATAAACAACCACCAAAATCGGTGATATACGTATCATTTGGATCATTAACAACCATGAGCCAAGAACAGATCAATGAGCTGGCTCTAGGGTTGGAAGAAAGTAAACAGAGGTTCATATGGGTCTTGAGAGATGCCGATAGAGGAAACATTTTCAACGCTGAATCCACAATCCTTCCGCTCCCAGAAGGGTTCGAGGAGCGGGTGAAAGGGGTGGGAAAGGTGACCAGAGATTGGGCACCTCAGCTCGGGATTCTCCGGCACCCATCGGTTGGAGGTTTTATGAGCCACTGCGGCTGGAACTCATGTCTCGAGAGCCTTACCATGGGAGTGCCATTGGCTACATGGCCAATGCACTCAGACCAGCCACATAACGCCTTACTCATGACCCACATACTCAAAGTGGGAGTTCAGGTCATGGGTTGGGGAGAACGGGATCAACTGATAACCTCATCCGTCATTCAGAAAAGCATTGAAAATTTGATGGCATCTAGTGAAGGACATGCGGTTAGAACAAGAGCAGAAGAGCTGGGAAAAATTATCAAGCAGTCCGTAGACGACGATCACTGGGAGTTGAATTCTTTCCTAACTTACGCAACTCGATCAATTAATTAATTAATTAATACTATTAAATAGTTTTTAGTTAAGATCATCATCATCGGCATCGCCCATTGCCAAATCTCTAAAAAAAAGTACTATTATTAATGGTTTCTAGAGTCATCTTTTAAATTTGCCTTCATGCTTCAATTTCCAGATCTATTTATTTATGCAGTATGATTCTCACTCTAATTTAAATAGTTTTTAATAAAAATCAAACTTAGGCTTTGTTTAGTAAAGATTTTAAAAAAGAAAATATTTGGAAAATAATGATCCTATAAGTAAGTGAAAAAAAGAAAAGAAAAAATAAGTAATCGGACTCAAAGAAACCTTTTCCGGGAGAATGTTGCAGATGTCCGGGACAGACACGATTGATTCTAAGACTAGAAGACCTAGAAGACACTTTTTTTTTTTTTTTTTTTTATTTAAGTCAAATGTCTAAGCTTAAAAAAAAAAATAAATAAATAAAAATATTCTTTCCAAGTCGCTTATAATAAACAATATTTTAATTAATAAATTAAGTAATATAATTAAAAAATAATAATAAAATTTGAATTATTAAAATAACTCAAAACTTGCCTTAACATATTTCCTAATAACATATTTCCTAATAATATTTTGAGTGCTTAATGCTGCTGACTCTAAAAAGGATAGGAATTGTAAAGAAAACAATATAAACTAAATCATAATTTTTTTTACTTATTTTATCATCTCACCTCTAATCATATACCAAACACACTCTAAACCCTATCTCAAACCTGGTAACCTCAAATAGTAAATTCCCTCATCGTTACACTCATTTTAATTCAACTAGCATATATTTACTTCAAAATTCCGTGCATTTGTATGAGAAATAATATAAAAAATTATGAAAAAAATATTACAGTAAAAATGTGATAGTATTTTTAATTTTATTTTTAACCGTTTTAAGTTTATGGGCAAATCAACCCACAATCCGACTCAAATATTCATTTACTCTCACATATATATCTAAATGAACCATAACTCTCGACCCGAGAATCCGAATATTTTAAAAATTAAGCATCGTTATATATATATATAGATTTAAAACATTATTGGTGTGATTTGAACATTTGATGTTTATCCCATTCTATTTATTTTTAATCACTCCATTTATCAATTAAATACATTTATTTTATATATAATATATATTATAATAATTTAAACAATTAAAACTTAAATAATTTATTTTTCAATTAAATTATTTTTAATTATATATATATATAATAAAAAATAGAAAGTTTTAAAAGGAACTCTTCAAATATTGTGTTGTTGGCCTGGTTTGTCATTTTCAATCGTGATTCGACATGATTCGGTCTGTTTGGTGCGGATTTGATTTGAGAACAAAAGGATGATGATATTTGCTCTATTCATTGATTGAGGACAAAATGATGATGATATTTACATGAGCTTTGTCCGCACAATAATATTATGTCAACACATATTTACAATAGTACCATCCATATTATATTTATTTTTGTATTTTATTTTATTACTTAAGAATATTTTTATTATAAAAATAACAAGAATGGAATATAAACAGTCCTAATGAAATAAGCTTGTTATCATGACTAATTTCGTGTAATGGGACACTTACCCTCGTTTGAGAAATATATTTTTTTTACTTTATTTTTTTTTTTTTTTTTTTTTTTTTTTTTTTTTGTAATAAAGGAGAACTAGCATAACACCTCACAACTATAACTTATCGATTAAACTTAAAAAAAAATTCTGGTTTGAATAAAATTAAAAAAATATATATTTTTATTTTTTTTATCAAATAACTCTTTCTCTCTGTATTTTTATTTCATAATTAATTTATATTAAAAGAATAAAGAATAATTTTGTATTTTAATAAATAAAGAGATTAATTAGATAGTTGAAGTGATATATTGTGTTTAAGATAAAATCAGATAAAATTAAAAAAAACTACCACTTCAAAGTAGCCCTTAAGTAATCAATGTTTGTCCATCCATCATATTTTAGTACAGAGAAATAATTTTTTTCCAATTAAAAAAAACTAATTGTAGGAGAAAATGAGTTTGTCTAAGTGTCCATATATAGTCTTATAGTAATTTCCAAATGCTAGAACTAATTCACTCTGCAAATCATAAAAATATATTAAAGTTGTAAAAATGACCGGCCTCCAAAAAAGACAAAGCAACCATATTGGCTAGGAGAATTACTTTTATAATTGCGTATAACTTTAAATGAAATTGAGAAGAAGCTTAACAATTTGGCTAGAGAAAAGAATCAACTGAAATTTCAATTTAAATAAATAGCTGTTTTATTAGTGTAAAGAGTAGGAAGTTGTTAGATTTACATTTGCCTTCAGAACGGGTTATTAAAAGACGTTAATATTGCCGACATTACTCTTATATATTTTATTTTGAGTTAGTCTTATTGGTATTTTGATTATGAAAACTAGAGTAGAGAGGAGGGAAAGTAAATTATATGATTATGTTTATACAAAAATAAAATAAATAAGATTGTGTTTGTAATTTAAAAAGTAATAATTATAATGGTGCATAAGCATGTCATCTAGCCTTACAAATGTTAACAGTGTCAATAGTGAAGAATAAAATCCAATAAAAATAAATGTACAAAACTTTTTATCCAATAAAATAAAATGTGTAACCTCACACAAAACTATTTTAATTTAAAGAAATAGTGTAAAATATGAGAGAAATTTGATTGGTGTTTTGATTTTGAAAAATATAAATGAAGAAAAAAAAATTAAGAGTAAGAGAAAATAATATTTTATTATTTAATTAAAATAAAAAAATTGTAATGACACGTAAGTACATCCCTAATCTCACACCAAAACTAACCATGGAATAATTAAATTTTACTACAAATATTATTGACTACTTAAAGTATCTTAATAATAATTTTTTTCTTCTATTTGAACACTTTAATTGAATACAAAATGTTATTTTTTCTAAATTTAATATAGTTAATTCGATTTGATTTAAAACGTCTTAAACAAAGACATTATGATTTTAAAATAACAAAAAAAACTTATTACCTTCCAAACAAAATAAAAAATAATTTAATTTTTCTAAACTTTATTTTCAACATATTCATGTGATGTGATGGACGAAGCTTTCTTCCTTAATTCTCTAATGTGTTAATTATAAGTGGACAATGAATCAAATTAAAGTTCTGAGCAATTTGTATTTTTTATTTAAAATAAATTATATTTAAAATATATTATTTGATTTTTTATCCATTATTAATTAAGTCTAAAATATACCATTCACTCATTTTAAAATTATCAAATTTTTCTAAATATATTTTTAATATTTTATCTTTCAGTTTTTTAGATTTTTTAATAAATTTTTTATTTCAGTTTTATTTATTTAATATTAAATTCAATAATATTTTTTAAAACACGATATAAACACTTTTTTATAATATAATAATATTTTGAAATAAATTATTATTTAAAAAATAAACATAATATAATAAAATAATTTTAAAAAAAAAATCATGATATTTTGACATGTTTTAAATAGTTTATAAATATTTATTATTTTAATTTATAATATTATTATATAACAAAAAAGTTTATATTATTAAATTAAATATTGAATAAATAAATTATATTAAAGAATAAAAAAAATACTAAAAAAATTAAAATTAATAAAAAATTTATTACTTATTTAATAATAAATAAAACATAATTAGATACAATGAGTAATTTAAGAATGTTAGAATAAAGAAAAATATCAATTATTCCTTTAAAAATTATAAATATCTTAATATTTAATAGATGCGTGACAAATATTATATGATATCCTAGTGCATAGAACAAATATAGATCCAAATTCGGGATATTCTAACTGGAAAAAACTTATTGGTTTTTTAAGTTTTAGTTAATTTCATATAGTTTAAATTACATTAAAAAATATAAAAATTAATAAAATATCTTATATAATTAGTTAAATATAATATTAATGTGAATTATAGCTGTATTATTATTATTTTTAGGACGCTGGCAGATAGGCTCAGACTTAGTTTGTGGCACTCACGGCTCACCTCTTGGGAATAATTTCGGTTTGACATCTCTCCCCAT
The DNA here is from genome assembly GCF_907164915.1 of Impatiens glandulifera. Classification (NCBI taxonomy): domain Eukaryota; kingdom Viridiplantae; phylum Streptophyta; class Magnoliopsida; order Ericales; family Balsaminaceae; genus Impatiens; species Impatiens glandulifera. Next base: position 31,261,803 of record NC_061870.1, read on the forward strand.
AGTACACATAATAATGGTTTATATTTTATAATGTACTTAATTTCTTTTTATTAAATAGGATATATATATCAATAAAAATTGAACTTAAAATCTTACTATGTACATCGAGGTGTATACCATTTCCGTTCCATTTTACTTCATAAATTTACTTTTACTGTCATTTTGTCCCATTTGATTTTGGAGAATCCCCGGACACCATTATATCATATTCTTTAAAACAAAAAAAATAAAAAAATTATATAAACATAATTTTAAATTATATATATATATATTATAATATATTAATTATTTATATTATAAAAAATGATAGGGTAACGAAAGAAATGCCATGAATCCGACGTGGCCACGCGTCGAACATTTTAAAAAAAGAATATTATATATTTTTTATATTTTGTTTCTATTCCCCCTATTCTTTCACTCTCTTTTCTTTATCTCCCTCTTCGCCATCTCTACAATTCTTTATTTGTCTTCGGCGATTGATTTTTTCCTTTAGACTATTTATCCGGCAAAATCTCTTATTCGGCGTCTTCTTCTTTCTTCTTCAGTCAACGACTCCGACTATATTTTCGGTGTTTTCTTCCTTCTTCTTCATCTTAAAAGTTCAAAATAGTAAGACTTCAAGTCCCTTACGTTTGCTCTTCATTTTCATTTCTCTTCGTTTCTAAACTTATATCTCTTCGTCTTTGTTTCAAGAGAAGTTTATTCCTGCATCCATGTCTTTCGAAAAGACTACAATGTAAAATTCTGAATATTTCTACATGCATGAACTTTCGGGACGTTTTGTTTAGCAATTGATTATGGTTTAGCGATTAGTGTTTTTCGATTAATTTTTTAATAGATTTTTGGTTGGAGCTGGTAAAAATGGGCATTTTCAGGATTACTTCGGAACGTTTTTTTTTCGAAAGTTTCATTTTCGGGATGTTTACTCTCGAAAATGAAATCTTTTGGGATATTTTTTTCCCGAAAGTTTCCCAAATATTCATTTTTGGGATGTCTTCTCTCAAAAATAAAATCTTTTGGGACAATTATTTCCCGAAAGTTTCTGAAAGATTTATTTTTCGGGATGTTTTCTCTCGAAAATGAAATCTTTAAGGATGATTTTTTCCCAAAAGTTCTCGAAAGATTGAATTTTTGGGACGTTTTTTCCAAAAAAAATCATTTTTTCCCGAATTTTATCTATTATTTATTTATTTATCTGTTCAGAGAGTTTAATGATTCATTTATTTATTTATTTATTTTAGTATATAAAAGGAAGGCACAAGTATAGCTAGAACTACAGCTAAACCATAAAAAAAATTAAAAGTTGCCTACAACATATTTTTACTAGGACCTCGTCTTATTACATTTACACTCTTATTCAACGACTATCTGATCAACGATTGCGATCTTGTCTTTGTTGGTTTCCTGAACATTAAACATGAATAAATTTGTTATTATTCAAATAAAAAATAAATTAAATATTTGGTATAACTAGATATGAAAAACATACCATTGAGTTAAGATTTTGAGTTGAGAAAATATTTTTGCAGGAGAGTTGAAAGAAAGAAATAATTTGAGTATTATTAGTATTTGGGATTGAAATTATATCAAATATTTTTTTTTTCCTCTCCTGCGCATGTGACCGGTCATTTTTCTTTTATTATTATAATCAAAATAGTCTTATTTTTTTCTCTCTATAAAATATGAAGAATAAATAAATATATTTGTGATGTTATATATTTAATTATATTTATAAAGTTTGGGATATAATCAATGTGAAATCGGAATAGTGGACACAAATACTATCCCAGCCAATTCGGGAAAATTGTTCGATTTTCATAAGATCTTCTTAAGTGTTATTCAAAAGATCCAATAATGTATATATATGGGATCTTTTGAGACGATTATAGATCTTGGGAAGGCAATTTTAATGGGTCATTACTGAATAAGATAAGTATACTAGTAAATAGATATTAATCTTATCCAGATAGGGCGAGGGGCATCTGCTATTTATTTTTTCCTCTATCTCTAAAATCTCTTTGCTTCAGAAAAAACCAAAAATACTTTATTTCAGACAGAAATAGGAAATCTCAATGTCTTCCCGGGTCTAAAACCGCATGATTGTTTATAATTGTGATTCCTAATTTTTTTTTTAAAAAAGTAACTAGTTTCAATCTAGGGAAATTTGAATGGATGACCTTAAATATGTCCTTATTTAATTTTTTTGACTGGCGTATAAAATTAAATACACCGGTGACACTTTTTTTTAAATGAAATGCTTCCGTTGCGAAAAGTCTATAATCGCGAGACGCAATCGACAATCGTGAGACGCAACCGATAATCACGAGACGCAATTTTTTTATTATTTATTTTTTTTTTAAAAAAAAACTGCGTCTCGCGAATGTCAGTTGCGAGACGCAATTATAGACTTTTCGCAAGTCATTGTCAACTTTTCACCTGACATCCGGTTGCGTCTTGCAACAGGGACAATTTCGTCAAAAAAAATATAAAGGTGTCACCCGCGCATTTAATTATATGTGCGGGTCAAAATATCAAATAAGGCAATTTCGTCAAATTTTTCCCTGAATCTATTATATCAACTAAATTTTGTTTAATTACAAATGTTCTTATATCCTATTCTATTCTAGTATGTTCTCTTTAATTCGGTTATATTGCCGGCAAAAGTATATCTAATATTTATCATATTCCATACCAATGCAAAATATTCGCTATCTGCATAAAGCCAAATCTTGGCCTGACTCTTCTAGAATATTAATCTATTTACATTATAAAGAGATTGAATGATGGAGTATAGAATTAATTAAGAACTTCAACTCATCATCCATATCCATCCATCCATCAATCATCAATGGCTACTATTAGCTTCCCAAATGATTCCAAGCTTGGTGAGCAGGATGTAGTGTTTTTAATGGTGCCATTTCCAGCCCAAAGCCACTTAAACCAGATCCTTCGTCTTTCTCACCTCATCCGCTCCCGTGGCTTCCCCGTTCACTACGCTGCCTCCGCCATCCACTGCCGCCAGGCCAAACTCCGGCACGAGCACGACACTCTCCTCCTGAATACTTCCGGAATCATATTCCACGAATTGCCCACGCCCCCTTTTAACTCTCCCCCTCCTGAACCATACTCCTCTGTCAAATTCCCCCAACATCTTTGGCCTTCTTTTGAAGCCTCCTTGAATCTGCGCGAACCTGTGGGTGCGTTGCTACGGGAACTTTCCTCTTCGGTGGATACAACTAGAACTAGAACTAGAAGACTCGTGGTCATCCACGACAACCTAATGAGTTACGTGGTTCAGGATGTTGCCTCTGTTCCGAATGCAGAGTCCTATTCTTTCAATTGTGGCTCCAGATTTTGCAACTTCTGTTTAACGTGCCAGTTCTCCGGAAAACCTTTCCCGGTGGTTGAGGTGGATCCCGAGGAAATCCCGACTCTAGACAATTGCTTCATTCCAGTAGTTTTCAATTTTTTTTCCATTCAGAATCAGTTTGATCATCTCAGTCATGGAAAATTATTCAGCACATGTCGACCAATCGAGGGCCCTTACCTCGACCTTCTAGCCCAAACAACAGATGCAGACGCCGTTGACAAGACGACCAAGCAATGGGCCATTGCCCCGTTGTTCCCAGTTACAGCAAACGAGGACGACAAAACTCACCCAACCTTGGAATGGCTAGATAAACACCCACCCAAATCGGTGATATACGTATCCTTTGGATCAACAACAACCATGAGCCGTGAACAGATCAATGAGCTGGCTCTAGGATTGGAAGAAAGTAAACAGAGGTTCCTATGGGTGTTGAGAGATGCGGATAGAGGAGACATTTTCGACGCTGAATCCACAATCCTTCCGCTGCCGGAAGGGTTCGAGGAGAGGGTGGAAGGGGTGGGAAAGGTGACGAGAGATTGGGCACCTCAGCTCGGGATTCTCCGGCACCCATCGGTTGGGGGATTTATGAGCCACTGCGGATGGAACTCATGCCTAGAGAGCCTAACCATGGGCGTGCCATTGGCTACATGGCCAATGCACTCCGACCAGCCGCATAACGCCTTACTCATGACCCACATACTCAAAGTGGGAGTTCAGGTCATAGGTTGGGGAGAACGCGATGAACTAGTGACCTCATCCGCCATTAAGAAAAGCATTGAAAGGTTGATGGCATCGAGTGAAGGACATGCAGTTAGAACAAGAGCGGAAGAGCTGGGCAAAATGATCAAGCAGTCCGTAGACGACGGTCACCGGGAGTTGAATGCTTTCCTAACTTACGCAACTAGATGAATTAATTAATTAATACTATTTTTAAATAAGAGAAATCATTTGGAGAGAAAATTATGTCAATTTAAAAATATAATAAAATTTTTCTTTTTCTCTTTTTACCGTTTATCATTTTTTTTTTTTTTTTTTTTATTTATTTTTTTATTTTGTTTTTTTGCTAATAACATCTTATTTTCTTCTCATTCTCTCTTTTTATCGCACCTCTAAAACTATTTTTTTCCCTTCAATTTTAGATATAAATGTCATCTTAAAAAAAGAATGTATTTAATATTTTTCTCTACAATTTATTATTATTAAAAAATAATAAATTAATATCTTTAAAAAAAAATTATTATTAAATTATTATAAATAAGTACAAAATAAGTTATTTTTCAAACACATCTACCGAATGAGAGATAAATGGATAACTAATAGAAAAATAACTTCAAGAAACAAAATATAAAATGTTGTTAATTAATTTGGATGTCCTTTGAGAGATCAACGAGTTCTTGTACTGTCTTTACTGATTTTTCCTACGAGATTTCCTTTTCAACAATAATAATATTAATAGAGGCAAATTCTTAAACTAGTAACATATTCAACTTAAACCACAAATTACTAAGATTGATACAACTCAAATCAACAACTATTAATATTTAATCTATATAAAAACCACTAATAGAGAATAGATGTGTTAGTTGAATGTTGTTGATTGATATTTTTGTAGTTAATTGATATTTTTGTAGTTAATTAATCCTTATTACGCAGTTAATTGAGCTTCAATATCTAAAATATTCCAAAAGATGAACAAATATTTAAAGAAAGAGACTTTTAATGAGAGAAAAGAGATTGAAATAATATTTTCCATTGAGTAAAATAATTATTAATATATTAATAATTTTATTTTTTTTATTATTAATATATTACTTTTTATTAACTTATTATATATTTAATTAAATTAATAAATGAGAGAAATAATTAATTGAATTAAAAAAAATTATTGAGAGAGATAAATAATTTATCGATTATATTAAGTTGTTTGTTTGATTTTATAAAAGTAGATGTTATGATATATTTTTTGGACAATTAATTTTTTTAAGTTTATTTCATTTAATTAGATGGTGCAATTTATTAATATAAAATATTATTATTATTTATTTTAATTTGACTCATTTTTATATTGAATTTTTTTTTAATTTTTTAAATAAATAAAAGAGAATAAATTAAATAGGACGAATGAGGACATGGTTTATAGTACACTAAAAAATTTATTTGATTGGTTGAATAATGTTTATCCTTTGTTAATTAATTATGATGAGACATTAAAAATAAGAGAAATGATACATATCTCTGCTCTGAAATCGCGACTCGCATAGCGAAGGGACCTCGCCCTTATACAAAAGGGACCTTACAGTTATACAAAAGGGACTTTGCCGACTTAGGGTCCCCCTTGTATAACAATCAGGTCCGTTTTGTATAACAGTCAGGTCCGTTTTATATAACAGTGAATTCTCTTTCGCTGTGCTAGTCGCGTTTTCAGAATAGAGATATGCATCATTTATTTAAAAATAATAAATATATATATATATTAACTATAGATATTAGTAGAGTAATAATATTTTACCTTTTATTTCTTCTTTTAGAATATTAATCTTATTCGATTAAATAACACTTTTGAATGATCCTTACAATAATAATCAAATATTTCATTTTTTAATAAATCATATAATTTAAATATTTATATATTTTTTGAAGGAATTAAATGAGAACTAACACTATACCCCACTGTTTATCATCTACTTAAACTCAAAACGTTTTAAGATTAAATCGAACTCGTAATGAATTAAAAAAAAATATGATGGACAAACTATGATGATGTACCACACTATAGTTATAATGTACTATGGTAATATATAATTTAAAATACGATTTTTCAATAAATTTAACATTAATTGACATTTGAACTAATTTTAAGACTAATAATAAATTTACAAAGATAACTAATTAGTTTGTAATGTACAAATTAATATTACACATTATCAAATAAAATAATTTACACCTTGATGTGTAAATTTAACATTAATTGACATTTTATTTGTTAGACGAATTAAATCATACAGTCTTATGAATAATATGTGAAGTTAATAATCACAAACCACATCCATTATATTACAGATCCATGTCATTTCTTCATGGCTAGCTAGTTGGATCGATTATTAATTGTAAGCTAAACTCTAGAACTTTTACTATATATCATTCCTTTTATTATGTATTAATTCTTATCTCTCAGCTTTTACTTATATACCTCTTTTTTCATATCAGTTTTGGGTGAAAAAGTTTCTTCATTGTTGGTTTGATGTGCTAATTAAGCTGAAATGAGTTTAGAACAAAAAGCTTAATTTAAGCTCAATATGGCAAAAATAATAATAATAGAAACAAGAACAACAAATGACTGGTTCGGTTTAAAACCACATTTTCCGACACTTATACTTGTTGCTGCATTTACCGACGCTAATCTTGTATCTCAAAATGTTAGCGTCGTGAAATATATCAACGCAAACAATAAATCCGGTAAGGTACATTTATGCGCCAGTTGGTTTTCGGCCACCTTAGCGACGTTCATTATTACTCTCCTTAGTGATATTCAAAAATAACCAACAGAATCTCATATCAAGAATTGAATAAATTTGTTTTTTTAAATATTATTTTTTATTAAAAAGAATGCAAAATGCATATTTAAACGTAAAAATTTAGTAAATTAAAAAAAAAAAATAAACAAGATTAAATAAAAAGAAGGTTTTCACTTCTCAATATGGAACTAAGTAGAATAGGCGTGAGAAGGGAGAAAGATGCATTCGTGGACAGAGAGTGATAGGGTGAGAGAGACCTATAACTATGGAAGGCGAAGAAAGAATAGGAATAATTTATTTTATAAATATTAAACAAATATATGTTTAGGAGATTATTACGATGGTATACTTAGATTTGTTAATAATAAATGAGAATCATTTCTAGAAAAAAATGACCGTTTTTATAAAGAAAAGTAAACAAATCTATGTTTGATTATTATTGCTTGGACTAATGTATATTATTAATTTGGAAACTTTTTTATTTTATAAGTAATGGTCCAAAAATTTGAATTTGAAATCGGTGATGGTGGTGATGCGATGAATAATTGAAGGTAGTTATTATCTTGCCGGCAGAAATATCTTAGCTGGTACAAATATGGACAAAATAATATTCTTGAAATAATCGTGCAACCATAAATCCAAATCCAAAGCCAAAGGAGATTGAGTAAGGAAACAACTTCAACTCAATAATATCCATCCATCCATCCATCCATGGCTAATAATATTACTAGCTTCCCAAATGAATCAAAGCTTCGTGAGCAGGATGTAGTGTTCTTAATGGTTCCTTTTCCAGCCCAAAGCCATTTAAACCAGCTCCTCCGTCTTTCTCACCTCATCCGCTCTCGGGGCTTCCCCGTTCACTACGCCGCCTCCGCCATCCACTGCCGCCAGGTCAAGCTCCGGCACGACACTCTCCTCCTCAATACTTCCGGAATCATATTCCACGAATTGCTCACACCCCCTTTTAACTCTCCCCCTCCCGAACCATACTCCTCTGTTAAATTCCCCCAACATCTTTGGCCCTCCTTTGAAGCCTCTTTGAAGTTGCGAGAACCTGTAGCCACCTTGCTACGGGAACTTTCCTCCTCGGGGGATACAACTATAACTACAACTAGAACTAGAAGACTCGTGGTTATCCACGACAACCTAATGAATTACGTGGTCCAGGATGCTGCCTCTGTTCCGAATGCAGAGTCCTATTCTTTCAATTGTAGCTCCACCTTTTGCACCTTCTGTATAACGTGCCAGTTCTCCGGGAAACCTTTCCCCGTGGTCGAGGTGGAGCCCGAGGCCATCCCGACTCTAGACAATTGCTTCACCCCAGACCTTGCCAACTTTTTCTCCATTCAGACTCAATTTGATCATCTCAAACATGGCAATCTATTCAGCACATGTCGAGCAATCGAGGGCCCTTACCTCGACCTTCTAGCCCAAACAACACATGCCGACGCAGCCGTTGACAACAACAAGAAGAAGAAGCAATGGGCGATTGCGCCTTTGTTCCCAGTCACAGCAATCGACGACAAAGCTCACCCAACCTTGGAATGGCTGGATAAACAACCACCAAGATCTGTGATATACGTATCATTTGGATCATTAACAACCATGAGCCAAGAACAGGTCAATGAGCTGGCTCTAGGGTTGGAAGAAAGTAAACAGAGGTTCTTATGGGTGTTGAGAGATGCCGACAGAGGAGACATATTCAACGGTGAATCCACAATCCTTCAGCTGCCGGAAGGGTTCGAGGAGCGGGTGAAAGGGGTGGGAAAGGTGACCAGAGATTGGGCTCCTCAGCTCGAGATACTCCGGCACCTGTCGGTTGGGGGATTTATGAGCCACTGCGGCTGGAACTCATGCCTAGAGAGCCTAACCATGGGCGTGCCATTGGCTACATGGCCAATGCACTCCGACCAGCCGCATAACGCCTTACTCATGACCCACGTACTCAAAGTCGGAGTTCCGGTCATAGGTTGGGGAGAACGCGATCAACTAGTGACCGCATCCGTCATTAAGAAAAGCATTGAAAATTTGATGGCATCGAGTGAAGGACATGAGGTTAGAACAAGAGCGGAAGAACTGGGAAAAGCTATCAAGCATTCGGTAGAGGACGACCATCTCTGGGAATTGAATTCTTTCCTAAGTTACGCAACTAGATGAATCATGGAGTAATAAGATCATCATCGCCCATTGCGAAATCTTTAATAAAGTCTATAATTATTAATGGTTATATGTAGTCATCTTTTAATTAGCCATCGTGTTTAAGGATAAAAATGGGTAACCGCTACCCTGCCCGCGAGAGTGGGAGTGAAGTATCCATTTTGAATCTGCTTTAATGTTTTTTTTTTTGTTTTTTTTAATAGAGGTGAATTATCTTTAAGATAAAGTTCAACTCATAACATTTACTATCTTAAACCGACTCCTACCAATAAACTACCTTGGTGGGTTTTTTTTAAAAAAAGGTTCAGATATATTAAAAATGGAAATAAAAAACCGTTTAAGCAAATGAAAAAAGATGACATGAAAATAACAAATAATTGAAAGTATCATCATAATAATAGTATTATGAATGATACGGATCGGACGACTACGATCATTAAAAATCAACGACTTCTCTCCAACCAGATAGTTCACCAAAGAATAATTGGATGGTAACCCAAATATGTAAGCTTACCATATCAGCCGCATCAATCTAAATTTTCCAGCAACTACCTAAAGACTCGGACATCACCCAATGAATCCTAGTAATACTCCACAAAAGGCTCCAAATACTAGTCACCTATCAACAATGCAAAGAAAGTGAGTTGCCGATTCAACCTTTTTGACACATACGACAACGACTAACCATAATACAACATTTTTTCATGCATATATCATCTGTTAAAATTCCACCATAAATAACGCTCCATCCAAAAAACGAAATCTTGAATGAAATCTTTGACTCCCAATAAAAATTATATGAATCATCTTAGCAAACAACTTGTAGCAATGCCCCATATGGAAACTATCCATATCTTGTCAATGCATAATGTCTTGTTCAGACGGTGACATTTGTTTGCGTCCTACCTAAAATAAAACTCTATTATGGGACGAAGTCTCCATAATGTTTAATCTTCTTTTATATCTAATTCGGCTAGCGAAACTACTAAACCGAAAATTAAACATGTCCTTAACTGTGGCATTTCTACATTTAGTAATGGAAACAAACTCAAGATACGTCGTAGCTAGACTTTTGACATTACACCAAATGTCGTCCCAAAATTTAATCGAAGAACCTTCCCCCACAATGAATATAGACGGTTCACGAAAACTTTTCATATGATAAATTCTCCTCCAAATGTTACACCCCGCTAGATAATTAAATATTTTGGTGAATCAACCAGACCAATCATTACCATATTTACATCTTATTATCGATGCCCAAAAACTATTCGACTCCATTGTAAATCTACTGCACCATTTTGATAGAAGAACTTTATTAAAATAAATAAGATCTCGAATATCTAGACCTCCTTGATCTTTAAAACATTTAACTTTATCCCAATTAACTAGATGACAAAATGATGAGTTAGAAGATCCCCATAAAAATTTACACATTATTCTCTCCATTTTCACCGCCACATTATTGGAGAGAATGAATAACGACATCATATATGTGGCATAGATGACAACACACTCTTAACAAGGATTAGTCGGCCCCTTTTGAGATTATTTTACTTTTCCATCTATACAATTTACATTTCATTTTACCTTGGTGGGTTTTAAATAACAAATATTAAAAATATATAGAAGTTGAAAATTTTAATAACTTTGTTGTTGTTACATATTTGGAGTTAAAAAAACTAAAGAGAGGTAGAAGAAAATTAAAGTAATGTTTAATATAAGACAAAAAATTAATAGCAAATTAAATTAAGAAAATATTTTGTTATTAAAGAAATTGAAGAATTAAAATGAAGTTGGCGTGGAAGGTGGATATGTGTAAAATAAATAATATATTTATTGTAAAATTGTAATGCAATGATATATAATTTGAAAAATCATTTTAAACTTTAACAAATATATATATATATATATATATTAATATTTCAGGGATCGAGTTTCGAGTTTGTGTTTCGCACACTTCTCATTTTTTACTCCGAATCCGCGGGTCAGATAATCCTTTTCACTCTCCATCCCAAACTCGGACCCAATTTAAAATACTCGAATTCAACCATTTGGTAACCACAAATACCAGGTATACAGATATTATTACCATTTCTAACCGTGTTTCAATCTCCTGAGTTTTTTTTTTTTTTTTTAATTTATAAAATTAGTATAATCACAATTTTTAATGCAATATTACATTGTGTTTATTACGTTCCCTCCATTAAGTAAATTTGTTATGTGTTAGTTTGTAGTTTTTTTCAAACCTTAAAGAGTAGATCACACCGTTTAACTTCTCAAAGGTCTTTCAATAGCCAAAAAAAATTAACATTGAATTTTTATTTTTAGTTTAGAGAGTTATCATGATTACTCTTATCTTATCAGGACACTTATTTCAACTTAAACATTGTAATATGAATCCAACAAGTTTGTCTCTTCTAATTTATTTACAAACATTCAATCAATCCATTTATCAATAAAATACATTTAATTTTATATTTAGAAAATATATATTAGAATAATTTAAACAATTAAAATTTAAATAACTTATTTTTCAATTGAACTAATTTTATTTTTAAATATACAACAAAGTCCCAAGTAATAAATATATATAATAATAAAATATTTTTTTAAAAAAGTACTCTTCAGTTATTGTGTGGTTAGTCTGGTTTGTCATTTTCAATTGTACTAATATGATTGGTCTTTTTGGTGCCGATTTGATCAACGCCAAAAGGATAATGTCAACTTATATTTACAATACTGCCATCAATATTGTATTTTAATGTTTGTACTACATCATTGTATCTTAGTATATTTGGAAGTTCCATATTAATTTGTCGCTTTTTTTATTTATTTATCCATTTATGTATAAAATATTAAAGACTATTATATAAGATTAATTAATTGGATGCTTATAAAAAATAAATTAATAAATTGAATGAAATTTTTAAAAAAATAAAAATTGGATCATAATAAATATAGACCATTTTAAAAAAGAAGGTAACATGTATTTTGTTTCATATACATCATATTTATTTTGAGATATCTCATTGTATATAATTTATTTTGATCAAATCTATTATATATTTATTTTATATGATTTTACTACTTTATCACTAAGACATGACAAGGTCCAACATTTTTTTACAACTAAACAAAATGTATGCTTATATTTTATTACAATTACTTTTTAATTAAAAAAAATTATTACAAAATTTATTTTGATTTCTTTTTAAATTTAAACAACCTTCATCTTTCTCTTTTTCCATATTATTTTTCATAATCAAACACCAACAAGATTCACATCTATACATTGTTTCTTCAAAATCAAAATTTTATTTCATTGATTCCTCGAGCCAAAGAAGAGGTAGCTTGAAAATTCTCTCACCGGTCAATTAATTTATTTTCGAGTTTTTGCATAATTTGGTATGAATAGTCCAATATTTTTTATTACATTATTTTAGTACAAAATAAAATAATAATAATTTTTAAGTACAATAACACATAATTAATAAACTCCGAAAATTAATTTCAAAAAATACTAAAATAACAATGATTCTTTCAAGTTACATAATACATAATTGTCTAGAAAAAAAGTAGAGTTTGTCCAATTGTCCATAGTTTTTGGAATAATTCATTATATTTGCTAGGGGAATCAATTTAAGAAGGGAAATTTGATAATATGACCCTAAAAACTTAACTATTTTGAAATTTAACCTCACTAAATTTGTTTTTGTTTTTTAACCTTTTTTTATAATTTTTTCCAATTATACCCCTGAATAACCTTTTCAATATTTTTTTTTTCTTTTTTCTTTTCTTTTTCTTTCTTTTCTTTTCTTTTCTTTTCTTCTTTTCCCCCGCTTTCCTCTTTCTCCCTTTCCTTTCCCCCCCGACCGTTGCACTCCCCTTCTCCCCGCTTTCCTCTTCATCTTCTTCTTCTCCGTCACCTCCCTCCCCAGCCTTCTTCCGTTTCCGTTTCTCCGCCGACGCCAAGCTCCGCCGACGTTCGCCAAGAAGCCCAACCATTCGTCGATCGCCAAGCCGAACTTCTAGCCAACGGACGATTTGAGGTTAGTTTAGGTTTATAGTTTAGGTTTATTGTTTGTTGTTTGTCATATTTTCGTGCCCTAAGGAGCTTTGTTCGGTTTGTAATAGTTAGGTTTATAGTTTAGGTATTCGGATATTCGATTTGTTCTTGGCCGTTTTACTATCTTTACTCTAAGTATCTTTGTTGATATGTCAGTGCATTGATATAGATTGTGCTTAGATTGTTGAATAGTTAGATATACTTGAGATTGGTGAAAATGCTAAGATTGATATAGTTTGAAATGCTGAGAATGTTTGTGAATATTTGCTTTGCATGTTTTGCTTATTATGAATATGAATGTTTGTGAATGTTTTGCTTAGCTGGTATAGGGTTTTAGGGTGGTGAACATTAGGGTTTTAGGGTTTTAGTTTAGGTTTAGGGCTTGGCGTGGGGGTTGGGCGTGGGGCGTAGGGATTAGGCGTGGGGGTTGGGCGTTAGGCGTGGAAGTTGGGCGTGGGGAATGGGTTTGGGCGTGGGTCTTGGGCGTGGGGCGTAGGGCTTAGGCGTGGGGAGTGGGCGTGGGGGCGTTGGGCGTTGGGCGTGGGGAGTGGGCGTGGGGGCTTGGGCGTTGGGCGTGGGGGTTAGGCGTGGGGGCTTGGGCGTTGGGCGTGGGGGTTGGGCGTTGGGCGTGGGGGTTGGGCGTGGGGGTTGGGCGTGGGGGTTGGGCGTTGGGCGTGGGGGTTGGGCGTTGGGCGTGGGGGTGGACGTTGGGGGTTGGGCGTTGGGCGTGGGGGTTGGGCGTGGGGGTTGGGCGTGGGGGTTGGGCGTTGGGCGTTGGGCGTGGGCGTTGGGCGTGGGGGTTAGGCGTGGGGCGTGGGGTTTGGGCGTGGGCGTTGGGCGTAGGGCGTGGGGGTTGGGCGTTGGGCGTGGGGGTTGGGCGTTGGGCGTAGGGATTAGGCGTTGGGCGTGGGTAGTGGGCGTGAGGCGTGGGGGTTAGGCGTGGGGCGTGGGGCTTCAATTATTAATATGATTTTATTGTTTTTGATCAACCAAACTGTGTTTATGATTTTAATGATTGTTTTTGCAGATGGCACCAAAGGAAACCATTCTCAATGATTTTAATGGCCGTGTTTCATGGAAATCCACCGGTCCTAGCTTGGTAAAGATAAAGGAGAGGTTTACTCACCATGATCTTTTGGATAGGGCTTTGCAGACCCAATTCAAGTCTATATTCCAAGCCCTGACATTATTATTTTCAGGAACCATACTCCATCAGATGCTTATCAGAAAAGTCAGTTCAAATTCGAAGGAGATAAGGTTCATGGTCAAAGGTAAGGAGGTCTGCTGGGGCATGAAGGATTATGCATTGGTGACAGGCCTCAACTTTGGCAGATTTCCGTTGGTGGAGGAGGTTGAAGAATGTCCACCCCTTGTCCTCAAATATTTTAAGGGTAAAAAGGATGTTAAACTGAAAGAGCTTGAAGACCTTTTCGTCGGATGCTCTGATAAGGAGGATTCATGGAAGATGGGGCTCATATTTCTCATTTACCAGTATCTGTTCGCATCTGATAACAGGAGGAAGATAAGTTTAAGAATCTTTCACATGGTGGAAGACATGGAGATGTTCCTCCAATTTCCATGGGGAAAGGTGTCCTTCAGAGCTACCCTGCAGGGTATTGACAAAGATATCAAATACCTCCGTGGATTATATCTTTTGAAGAAGAAAAACTGGAACAAGAAAGGCGTATGTGATGTCGCTTATACTATACATGGGTTCGCACTAGCATTCCAAGTGTGGACCTATGAGCTTATCGATACATTCGTCCCCAATTTTGCTGAAAAGACACCGGAAGATGATCTTACAAGCCCAAGGATAGTGCTCTATAAATCTTTTAGGAGTTATACCGGACCTGAGGTATCTACAGCCATCCAGGAGTGCACTGTTCGAAGAAGAATTCATGAGTCTGCGGAGGAGAAGCGGATGTACTCTGGGGACGACTTTGAAGATATGACAAACAACATTTATGATGAATTCTTTGGATGTGATACGAGGAAGAGAAAGATTGAGGTTTTTGAAGAAGAAGAAAAACTTGAAAGGACTCCCAAACCGCCGACCAAGAAGAGTAGACATATTAGTCCCAAGGTCCCTGAAGTTAGTGGTGAAACTAGCCAAGAAAGCTCCTCTCATTCAATCCCTTCTGCGACGACTCCTATTCCAACTGTGTCTACATCTTGTGCACCAAATCGAGTGTCTCAAGACTTAACTGCCAAACTTGATGTGCTGACAAATGTTGTGAATGAGATTAAAAAGGATGTCAATGACATTAAAAGTGAAATCAAGCTCATGAAGGACAATCAACAACTTATAATCACATTATTGGGGCAAAGAAATGAACAAAAGAATGGTGGAGGAGAAGAAAAAGAAGAGGCAGGTACAGCTGCAATTGATACTCAGAAGAGGACGACAAAGAGAAAGAATAATAATCTTACACTTGTTGAGAATAGAACGAAGAGGAAGAATGATGATGTTGATAATGAGAATAGGACGAAGAGGAAGAATGATGAGTTGATGAACTCTAAGAGGAAGAAGAATGACGATAAGATGAAGAAGACTGAGGATGATGATGAGATTACAAGAAAGAGGAATGAGAGGAAGGAGAGGCGAGAGAGGCTGGCGATTTTGTCAAAGAAGAAGATTGATGATGAGTTGGCCAAGAAGAGGAATGCTGAGAAGTTGGCCAAGAAGAGGAAGGCTGAGAAGAGGAAATCGAAAAAGGTACACACCCTAAACCCACACGCCTAAGTCTCACGCCCCACGCCCACTACCCACGCCCCACGCCCACTACCCACGCCCCACGCCTAATCCCTACGCCCAACGCCCAACCCCCACTCCCAACGCCCAACCCCCACGCCCAACGCCCAACCCCCACTCCCAACGCCCAACCCCCACGCCCCACGCCCAACCCCCACGCCCCACGCCTAACCCCCACGCCCAACGCCTAACCCCCACGCCCAATGCCCAACCCCACGCCCAACCCCACGCCCAACGCCCAACCCCCACGCCCCACGCCTAACCCCCACGCCCAACGCCCAACCCCACGCCCAACTCCCACGCCCACGCCCAACCCCACGCCCAACCCCATGCCCAACTCCCACGCCCACGCCCAAGCCCCACGCCCAACGCCCAATCCCCACGCCCAACACCCAATCCCCCACGCCTAACCCCCACGCCCAACGCCCAACCCCCACGCCCCACGCCCAACGCCCACACCCAAGACCTCAAAATGTATATTAATCTCATTTCATTTTTGATTTTGCAGAACGATGAGGAGGAGGAGGACGAGTACGAGGACGAGGAGACTGAGGAGGAGGAGACTTTGGAGAAGGACGAGGAGACTGAGGAGGAGGACGAGGAGACTGAGGAGGAGGACGAGAATGACGAGAAGACTGAGGAGAATGACAAGGTATGGTATAGAATGTGCGAATCCCCACGTTCTACAATGTATATATATTAATCTGATTTTTCATTGTGCAGAATGATGATTCGCCCCCCACGCCAAAAACCTCTCGCAAATTGGTTTTTGATGGCTCAGAGGAGAAGAATGATGATGTGCATGAGAACAAGGAGAACAAGGAGAATAAGGAGGTGGAGGAGAACAAGGAGGAGGGGGAGAATAAGGAGGTAGAGGAGAATAAGGAGGAGGAGGTGGAGGTAGAGGGGAATAAGGAGGTGGAGGAGAACAAGGAGGAGGGGGAGAATAAGGAGGTAGAGAAGAATAAGGAGGTGAAGGAGAACAAAGACAAGGAAAAGGAGGTGGAGGTGGAGGTGGAGGAGAACAAAGACAAGGAGGTGGAGAAGGAGAAGGAGGTTGAGAAGGAAGCTGAGAAGAATGACAAGGTATTGCACCACGCCCTACATGGGAATTCCCCCCTACATTCCAATTCCACAATGTATATTAATCTAATTTTTTGATTGTGCAGGAAGAAGATTTGCCCCATGTTCCAAAGGAGAAGAAAGAGGAGGTGGAAAAAGAGGTGAAACAATTGACTCCCTCACAATTTGTTGGTAAAAGTTTTCGGAGAAAGAAGAAGTCGAAACAATTGGGGGAATACACCGACCCTGGTGGGAAAGGGTTTAAACTAAATGATCCGGTTAAGGTTAATCCTTTGTTACGAATTGACGAGAAAAAGATGAAGGAGTTGAAGAAATGGTTAAAGAGTGATGCAAAGGATTTCAAGGAGTTGACGACTTGCTCTGCGGATCGTTCTTTATTCAACAGATTGCTCAAGCCTCAACAATGGTTACACAATACGTTAAGTATTTCTGTTCTCTATTTTTTAAACCCCACGCCCCACGCCCTACCCCCACGCCCCACGCCCTACTCCCACGCCCAACGCCCTACCCCCACGCCCAACGCCCAACCCCCACGCCCAAGCCTCTCACCCCACGCCCAACGCCCAACCCCCACGCCTAACCCCCACGCCCAACGCCTAACCCCCACGCCCAACGCCTAACCCCCACGCCCAACGCCCAACCCCCACGCCCAACGCCCAACCCCCACGCCCAACGCCTAACCCCCACGCCCAACGCCTAACCCCCACGCCCAACGCCCAACCCCACGCCCAACGCCCAACCCCCACGCCCAATGCCCAACCCCCACGCCCCACGCCCAACCCCCACGCCCCACGCCCAACGCCCAAGCCCCACCCCCACGCCTAACCTCCACGCCCAGCCCCCACGCCCAACCTCCACGCCCCACGCCCAACCTCCACGCCCCACGCCCAACCCCCACGCCTCACGCCCAACGCCCACTACCCACGCCCAACCCCCACGCCCAGCGCCCAAGCCCCACCTTTTGTTCTACACCTAATAATTTTGCTTAATCTATAATTTTTTTCGCAGGAGATAGATGAAATCTGTCATCTACTGAAACGAAGGGTTGAGGAGTTCCCTAAGACATATCCAAGAAATTTCTCAATTGCTGACTCCAATTTATCTCAGAAGATGAATAATCGCTATGAAGTGTTCACCCCGAATCCTGTAGGCTACAAATTCGACGATCTCATGGAATACGTAATTGGTGAAGGAAGTAATCCTTGGAATATTGTTGATATGATATATGTACTCTTGAACATAAAGCAGAAGCACTGGGTCCTGTGCAAGATTCATCTACAAGATTGGTGCATATATGTATATGACTGCGAACAGAATATGTTCTCAAAGGATGAATATGACACATTCTTGGAACCAATGTGTGTAATGGTTCCGTACTTGCTTGAACAGGGGTTCAGCACGAGCGATAAACAAAGGTTTCCACAGATCAAATTGGATGCGATGCCATATTCCATAATACCACACCCAATAGTCCCAAAGACAACCAAAAGTGGGGACTGTGGGGTTTTTACTATTATGCATTTGGAATACCTTACTGCCTCATTGGATATATCAAATGTGGTCACTGAAAATATGAATTTTTAGAGAAACAAATGGGCAGTAAGGTTATTCCATCAAATTGTAGACCCTTGATCTAAATTCAATATAAATAGTTATTTTGTTTGCTTCAAATTTCATTCTAAAATTAGTTAATTATTGTTGTCTTTGTTAGATTCAAATGAATGAGATTTTCCAGTAATATGTATAACAAAACCTTAAATTAATTCAAGTAAATGATATGTAAAGCTCCAACGCCCAAGCCCCACTACCCACGCCCAACCCCACGCCCAACGCCCAACGCCACGCCCAACTCCCACGCCCCACGCCCAACCCCACGCCCCACGCCCAACCCCCACGCCCAACCCCCACGCCCCATGCCCAACGCCCAACCCCACGCCCAACGCCCAACGCCACGCCCTACGCCCACACCCCACGCCCCACGCCCAAAGGCCCACGCCCAAAGTCCCACGCCCCACGCCCAAAGTCCCACGCCCCACGCCCAAAGTCCCACGCCCCACGCCCAAAGGCCCACGCCCCACGCCCAATGGCCCACGCCCCACGCCCAAAGGCCCACGCCCCACGCCCAAAGGCCCAAGCCCCACTTATTGCCTTTGGGAACCTGTACATCAGATCTGTTACAACAGAAAAAAAGTCACCTGCACATATACCACCTAGACAAAACTACCACCTACATATATATATAAAACATCATATGGAATAGTAACTAATTCAGTTGGTGCAAAAACTTACAATTTAACAAAAAGATACAATTTAACCAAAAGAAATATTGTCTAGAGAATGTGGCAAAGATGAAGATTGTGAAGGTTGTGCCAATTGTGACGGTTGTGAAGGTTGTGAAGGTTGTGAAGGTTGTGCCACTTGTTGTCTTGAAGTAGATGGTGCAGGCATCACTGCTTTGCATGTTGCCCTGTTATGGCCTCGACCGCCACATGAGTTGCACCGTCTCTGTTCCTTACGAGGCTCACCTTGTGATGGCCTACGCTTTGTTGTTGGCCTACCCTTCTTAACCTTGATGGGGGGTTTTAGACAAACTCGTTCCTTGATATTTTCTGGAATATCCCAAGAACCTTCATCGCAAACTGGATAACATGTATCTACATATGCCATACACCATGCTTCAGTTGTGAAAAACCTGAAAAAAAACATTTAAGTTATATAAATTCAATCTTAGAATTAAACAATGCAATAATTCTCTAACCTTGAACAGTACTCATAAGGAATAGTTTTCCGAGAACGGGCAACAGCAAGGGCATGTTTACAAGGAAGACCAGATAGATCAAATACCCTACAAGTACAAGTTCGAGTTTGGAGATCAACTTGAAAATCATGTTGACCGTCATTCACATGAAACTCGAATCTGTTAAGCGGATTAACGGTGTAGAATCTGGCCTTCTCGGCTTGTTCACGTAAGTACTTTTCATAATATTGAGATAAATGTTCTGTGTGGTTAGAAGCTTTTTCTCTTCTATCATGAAACCATTCTTGTAGTGTGATTCGTAAATACTCAGCCAATGTTGATATGGGATATTTCCTAGCATTTCTGCACTGACTATTAAAGCTCTCAGCGTAATTGCTTGTCATTTGATTGTATCGAAAACTAGTAAAAAATGCACGACTCCATCTCTCCACTCCTATCTCTTCCAGATAGACAGCAATACGAGGGTCCTTGGTCTTTGGTACCTGGGTTACTCTTCGCCAACATGAACAAATATGATGGCAATTTTCCATATGATTCCTCCACTGTTCCTCGCACTGCCATTAATGCTTGTTCCCTAGACCTCCAAGCCTTATTATATTTCAGCTTAAACCTATAATTTGTCTGCATGTCTTCCATTATTTTCTTAGGCATGGGGTCATGGTGATGGTCCATATACTTACGTTTGATGCACTCCGCAATTACCCATGATGGTGCTTGCCTCACATTCTCTTGCCTCGTCAAAATTGAGCATGTGTGTACATTTAGTAATTTTCGAATCTCAAACATCTCTTGAAATTTCCCTTTCACAGCATGCAACCTCCACTTGCAATTCTCATTCACACATTTCACAAACCAAAGAACTTTTGTTGACTTTTCGATTTTGAATTCAAAATGATTAGCCATCGCATATCTATGCACCCTCAATTGAAGTTCTTTTTTGTTCTCATAAAACGTACCCACTTCCAATCCGTTTTCAAGGGTTAATTGAGCATGTGTTTCAACCGGGATTGGTTCCTCAACATTAATGGATGTTTTCCTCATAGGGGAAGTGGCTGGCCTGGGTTCAAAAGGGGGGGTACTAGCAACCAATTCACTCGGATGAAGAAATGGGACTTGTTGTTCTTCATTTACTGCATTGTGTATGTCATTTTGGGGGAGTGGATCTTCATGCTCAAATTCAGAAACCTCCTCTCTTTGGATTTCATCCGTTGGGTGTGAAGGTTGTGACTTCTCTAGTAAAGATACACAAAGAGGAGTGTTTTGCTCTTGGTGTGAAGTCGAAATATGTTGCACATAGAACATCACATCTTTATCACATCGGATAACAGCAGGAGGAGCTCTTTTAAAAAGACAATTATACTTCACTTTCAACACTAAATCATATCTCACTTTGTCCACGCGAATAGCATCATAGACGATTTCAGTTAATTCTTCATATGTAGTATTTCGGGATAGATGCACACCTACTAAAGAATTTGCTTCAAAAGAACTAACACCTTCATCATCTTTCAGCCACTCACCATCATATAGGACAAAACAGCTAACATATAAATTGGAATCTGCAATTGATAGAAATTTAAATGTTAGTGTACAAAAGAAAACCTACCATAAATGGATCGTTGGGCTTGGGCGTGGGGCGTGGGGGTTGAGCGTGGGGCCTGGGGCGTGGTGCGTGGGTCTTAGGCGAGGGGTGTGAGACTTGGGCGTGGGGTGTGGGCGTGGGGGTGGGGCGTGGGGCGTGAGACTTGGGCGTGGGGGTGGGGCGTGGGGCGTGAGACTTGGGCGTGGGGCGTGAGACTTGGGCGTGGGGCGTGGGGGTTGGGCGTGGGGCGTGGGTCTTTGGCGTGGGGCGTGGGGAGTGGGCGTGGGGCGTGGGGCTTGGGCGTGGGGCGTGGGGGTTGGGCGTTGGGCGTGGGGCGTGGGCGTGGGGGTTGGGGCTTGGGCGTGGGGCGTGAGGGTAGGGCGTGGGGCGTGGGAGTAGGGCGTGGGGCGTGAGGGTAGGGCGTGGGGCGTGGGGGTAGGGCGTGGGCGTGGGGTGTGGAGGTGGGAGATTATGCGTGGGGCGTGGGGCTTGGGCGTGGGGCGTGGACCGATTTTGACAGCATTTCGTTTACGTAGCATTTCCCAGCATTTCAACCATAACATAGACAGACATTCAACCATAACTTGAATGAAATGAGATTGATAGAAATGAACGTACCCATTTAGATGGTCTCGTCGTCGCGGGGTCTTAGTTGGGTCTCAGGCGTCGCAGAGCTGTGTCGTTGGCGTGGCGGCAGTTGACTACGGTGGTGGCTGGCAGTTGGGAGAAGGGAGGGTGGTGGGGTCGCGGTGGAAAGGAAGAAGAAAGGTGATTGGGGGAAGAAGGGAATGTTTGGGAAATGGGGGACATGTGGGGGATGGGGGGTGGTGGGGGACCAACGGGAGGGGAGTGAATGAGAGGAGAGAGGGAAAAGAAAAGAAAGAAAAAGAAAAAAAAAAAGAAAGAAAAAAAAATTAAAAATATTGAAAAGGTTATTCAGGGGTATAATTGGAAAAAATTATAAAAAAAGGTTAAAAAACAAAAACAAATTTAGTGAGGTTAAATTTCAAAATAGTTATTTTTTTAGGGTCATATTATCAAATTTCCCTTTAAGAATTGTGTATAACTTTAAATGTGAGTGAAAATAAGCTTAATAATTTAACTATAGAAGAAAAATCGACTAAATTTAATTTACATAAATAATGTAAATATGATAGAGAAGATGAAAGAGAAATTATAGGATTATGTTTAAATTAATTAATAAAAGTTAAAATAAAAATTTGTTTATATTAAAAATTATAATTTTAATGACACATAAACATGTAGTCTTCAAGCTGTAAAAAAAATAAAATAAGTATAAATAATGAAATGAAAGAGTGCAAATAAAAATAAATGTATAAAAGAGTTTTATCAAATAAAATGTGTAACTTCGCACCAAAACTATTTTAATTTGAAGAAATGGTGTAAAATATGACCTAGATAAAAAAAAAATTTTGTTTTTACTAAAAAATAAAATAAAATAATAAAAATAAAAATATAATGACACATAAATGTAAGACCATCTCCAACCAAAAAATCAATTTTCAAACTCATTTTGGTGTAAATGTCACGTCAAATAATAAATCCTCTCTAACCGAAAAATTCATTCTCAAACCCAAAATAATATTCTTATAATATTTTTCCTTACATGAACTTTTATAACTTTTTAATATCACCCCATATATTTTAGAATGTTATAAATTAAATTAAAATATTTTAATATCACTCTAAATTTTTAAATTTAGTTATAAATTATTTATAAAAATTTATTAAAAATTAAAATACACAAACTAAAAAATATTTTTTTAAAATTATTATAATTTTTTCTGAACATTATTATAATTTTTTATATTATTATCAATTTTGAATATTATTATAAATTTATGTTATATAAAAAATATTATATAAATAACCTAAATAAATAAATTAAAATAATAAATTATATAAATAAATTTAATGTATAAAATATATCTAAATTAAGTTTAAAGTTTAAATTAGAATTAAAAAAAATATGTTGAGTTTATGAACCGTACACTGCATATATGCATTTGGAAAAGAGAGAAAAGGATGAAAAACCTATTTTGGATTTGCGTTTAGGTATCGATTGAAGAAAAATATAGTTTAGATTTGAGTTTAGGTACGAGTATAGTTGGAGATGGTTTAAGAACACCAAAACTAACTAAGGAATAATTAACTCTACAAATATTATTGTTTGACTCTAGGTTTCTTGGAAATGATTTTTTTAATTTAAGATGTCTTAATGGATTATTAATTTTTCTAAACTTAAGATTAATGGTTAGATCCCATTTAAAACGTGTTAATATAATTAAAAATAACGATTTTGGGATGTAATTCTAGCTTTCTACTTATACCAATCAACCAAAATTTTAAAATTTGCGATTAAAGATGACAATTTATAACCGTCTCGCGGTAATCGAACTGAATTTCTTCGTTTTGAACGGGTTTTTTCCGGTTTGATCGGTAGTTGACCGGGAATGAAACGAAGATGATATTTGTGTCCCCGTTCCGACCCGCACCAATCTTATCCCGATTCTGTCCCGGATACTATAAACAAAATTAAATATATAAAATCACAAATATATTTATTTATTATATTTTATACAAATTTTAAGTTTATTTTTTTATAATAATATAAATTTTTAATATATTATAATATTTATTATATTAAAAAAATTTGTTTTTATAATTTTATTATATAAAAAATTATTCTTTTTAAAAAAATATGGTATAAAGATCCCGCAGAAATTTTCTGAAATTGAAGAGACAAAAATAATAATAAAAAATCATCGAATAAAACTTATTCGGACGGATGAAAAATGCATTTCCCACACCAAAACTTTCTACTTACCGTCCCTAATTGTGATGAAGAGGTTTTCTTCCTTATTTGTGTAATGCGTTAATTATAAGTTGACAAGGGATCAAATTAAAATTTAGAGGAATTTGTAAATTTTATTTAAATTAAATTATTTTAAAATATATATTATTTAGTTTTGTTTTGTCCATTATTAAATAAGTCTAAAATATATCATTCAATAACTTTAAAATTAACAAATTTAAATAAATAATTTTTTTTATATTTTAGTCTTTTAATATATTCTTATTAAACTTTTTATTTCAGTTATTTTATTTAATATTTATAGACACAAGTTTTAAATCTTATTTATAATTAGAATTTGGACTCATTTTAAGAAAATAAAACTATTATAAATAAACAAAACAAATTAAAATGGACTTTAAATAAAAAAAATCTATTGTTAAAATGGACTTTAAATGAATTTTTTTTATTGTAATTGTTTTGTTGGTTTTGTTTTGTTTTGAAAAAAAAGGGGAGAATGGCTTTGCGATTTAGAGAGAGGATGCTTAGATTACTTTCAGACAAATATTTTAGGATTCGATAAATAAAAAAATGTATAGAATAATATTTTTTAAAATTGTCAAAAGTTTAAAATAGAAATTGTGATGTGACAGAGAAATAGCGCGAGAACCATTTCTCACATTTAACCAAACACTGTATCAAGAACAAGAACAGAATCTCCAAAATGCGTTTTACACGAAAAAATTTGTTCTTTTCTAAATTAGATGATGACTCTAAAAAAAAGTTAAATTTAGTCTAATTTAATGTTTTTAAATTCACTTTAGTCAAGCCTACCATATTAGTTTCTTGTCTCACTCGAGACTCGAGAGGAAAGTTAGTTATGAATACAACTATCGAGTGACAAAAACTTTTTCTCTGAAAAAGATTTCGATTTTTGGCGTTACAATATTGAATTTAATATTTTAAAACATTTATATAAACAGTTTTTATAATATAATAATATTATAAATATTTATAAATTATTTAAAATATAATTTTAAAAAGAAATAATTATTTTTGTTTTGATGTTTTTGATAAAGATATATATTACTTATTTATTAATTTATTTGTATATATGTGTAATTCATAATTTTAAAATATCAATAAAAAGACAAAAAAAAATTTTGTTAAAAAAGCAATACTTTATTTTAAAATATGTAATAAATAATTAGTTTAAAATATCAATTATTCTTTACAAATTTATAAATCTCTTAATATTTAATAGATGGGTGGGAAATGTCATGCCTTAGTAGCTAGTGCATCATAGAACCAATGCTGAGGATATATCAATTATTTTTATTTTTTAGAATGCTGAGGTAAATTCAGGCTTAGTTTGTGACATTGTATAATTTTTAGTAGAAAAATTGGGAGAGTAAATGAAAAAGAAAATAACTTAACATTAATTTATTAGTTTGAAGAAGAAAATGTGAAGGGAGAGAAGATAAAAATTGTTTTATTTTTTCAGTCACGATTATTTCATTTTTCATTCCTTCTTTTAATTTTCCTTTTCTTATCAAATAAAGAAGGAATGGAATATCTAAGACTCGTACTAAACAAGAAGGAAAATAAAATTTCCTAATAATCGGAGTAGGGTAATCTCAATTTTTTAAATAATTTATTTTTCAATCAATTTTGTTCGGTCTCATTTATTAGGTTTGACATCTCTCCCCCACTGTCCACGTAATAATTGTTTTGTTTCTTTATTTTTATAATGTACTTAATTTCTTTTTATTATTATTTAATAAATGAGTAAATATGGTATATATATTAATAAAAACGAAATTAAATCTATTGTAAATAAAAAGTGATGAATTGTGAATCTATTATACCAAGTAAATTTTGTTTACAAATGGTATCTATTATTGGCAGAAATATATCTAATCGACACAATAAGATTCTAGAAATAATTGCAAACCATACTAACCCACTTAGTACAAAATATTCGCTGTCAAATCTTGGGCCTAGAATATTAATCTATTTACATTATAAGGAGATTGAATGATGGAGAGAATCAATTAAGAAATTAGCTCATCATTCATCAATCATTACGTCCCGAACTAAAACAAAAGAGGCGTGCAATCTTAGGTCGCATGTCATTTTCGATAAATAACATGCTAGGTTGACAAATTTTCTTTAATATTTCAAAGAAAGGAACATTAATCATATATCACAATCTTTCGAACTTTACAAACTATTATTGTCAATTCATCTTTAGTTCAAAATATATAATGACATATAATATTCTTATCAAAATTATTTTATCTTATTTACACACTTTTATACATCTATACTAATACAAAATAGAGAGTTAACATTCCTTATTGACTAATCTAAATATATATCTTCTTTTTAATTGTCCTTCTGACTAATCTTTATTTTATCTAAAAGAAATCTATTTAAATGAATGAGCTAAATACAAGATCACATATTTTTATAATTGGATCAAAATCATATATAATTTGATAGAAAACTAATTTTAAATAGATGTAAACATTCTTTATTACAAAATTGTATATATACTTATAATAGCTCTAGAATCAAAATAATGTCTGTAATATGATAAGTCATTTATCAATACATGAAAGTCTTGTATAGACTCAAAAGCCAGCAATTAAGACTAGAGTCTTGTATTGACACAATAGTCATCAACTAAGATATAAAGGTTTTGCGTTGACACAATAGCCATCAACCAAGACATAAAGGTATTGCGTTGACGCGTTAATTGGTATAAACGACACTCGATGCACAAATAGTCCATTATTAGATAAACAAGTACAAGATAATTAAAATCAAGAATAATAAAATAGCTCAATCGTCATAATTATTTAAAGCCTAATTTTCAAGTCCAAATATACCATATTCCATTTGAACGTCTAAATAAGAAGTCATAGCAAACTACTTTAAAACCATTTATCACAGATCATCATTTTATCATAACCATTTCAAAATCATCTAACATAAACCATCATTTTTATTAAAAGTTATTTCAAAATCTTCTATCATAAATCATTATTTTATCAAAAGTCATTTGAAAACAACTATCATAAACCATTATTTTATCAAAAACCATATCAAAATCATCTATCATTAACATCATTTTATTCAAAGTCATTTTCAAAATAAACTATCATAAACCATCATTTTATCAAAATAAACCTAAATTCTTGATCTATATATTTATAAATTGGCATTTCAGTATTTTAAAATTTATCTCCAAAATAATCATATATATATATATATATATATATATATATATATATATATATATATATATATATATATAAAACTAAACCTGTAAAAGAATAGATCTTCTTACATTAACTCCAATAAAGATCTTCCCTCCAACTAAACCAACCTATAGTTTAAGAAGATAATACTATTAAGTTATTTTGTTATTCCTTTTTGCATTAAAGGTTACTAATCTAATGATAATTTGTTGAAAAAAATATATTAAAAAGTTTTATTTTTTTATGCTTAGTATTTTTAAAATAATATTAATAATTTTAGAATGGATGTAATAACCTAAGAGATATGAGTGAAAAACCTATTTAATTCAGTATAATTTATTTGGGCATTTGAAGAGGTAAATATTTTATCTATAAACACTTGTAACAATCCATTTAATATAAATAAATAAAAAGATAGTAAGATTAAAAGAGAATAAAGTATTGTCAACTTTTATATTTTTTTCCTTCTTGTCACCAACAAATTATGTGGGTTAGGTGTACGTGAAACCAAGAGAGAAAGAGGAGCAACCGAGAGCTTTGTGAGATGTAGCTAATGTATATCAAATTGTACAAATGCCTCCCATGGAAATTATCAATGTATTGTTAATGTATAACATCTTATTCAGATAGGGACACTCGTCTGCGTCCTACCAAAAATAAATTATATTATGGGATAAATTCTCTAATGTTTAATCTATTTTTATATCAAATTGGACTAGTGAAATTACTATATCGATAATTAAAGATGTTCTTAAATAGCAAGCTCATGATGAGTGTCGGTTAGACTTTTGACATTATACCAAATGTCGTTCCAAAATTGAGGTTTTGTTTTATTATTTTTTATAATGTATTTAATTGAATTTAAAGAAATTAATTTTATTTAAAAAAAAATTAATAAAGAGTAAATATGGTATATATAAAATCAAACTTAGACAATGTTTGAAATTAAATCATATCTATTGTGAATCTATTATATCAAATAAATTTTGCTTACAAATGTTATCCTATTTCTCTTGAATTCTATCAAAATATCTCTAATACACATATGGACAAAATAAAATTATATAAATAATTGCAAAGGATACCACACTTTAGTGCAAAATATTGGCAGGTTAGCATAGAGCCAAATCTTCGGCCTCACTCTTCTAGATTATTCATCTATTTAAGAACTTCAACTCATCATCCATATCCATCCATCCATCCATCAATGGCTAATATTACTAGCTTCCCAGATGAATCCCTTGGTCTTGCTGCAGAT
This sequence comes from Impatiens glandulifera, assembly GCF_907164915.1. Classification (NCBI taxonomy): domain Eukaryota; kingdom Viridiplantae; phylum Streptophyta; class Magnoliopsida; order Ericales; family Balsaminaceae; genus Impatiens; species Impatiens glandulifera. The sequence continues at coordinate 31,290,428 of NC_061870.1, forward strand.
TCTGATGTAGTGTTCTTAATGGTGCCATTTCCAGCCCAAAGCCACCTCAACCAGCTCCTTAGTCTTTCTCACCTCATCCGCTCCCGTGGCTTCCCCGTTCACTACGCCGCCTCCGCCATCCACTGCCGCCAGGCCAAACTACGACACGACACTCTCCTCCTGAATACATCGGGAATCATATTCCACGAATTGCCCACACCCCCTTTTAACTCTCCTCCTCCCGAACCATACTCCTCTGTCAAATTCCCTCAACATCTTTGGCCCTCGTTCGAATCCTCCTTGAATCTGCGCCAACCTGTCGCTGCATTGCTACGGGAACTTTCCTCCTCCTCGGTGGATACAACTACATCTAGAACTAGGGCTAGAAGACTCGTCGTCATCCACGACGACCTAATGAATTACGTGGTCCAGGATGCTGCCTCTGTTCCGAATGCAGAGTCCTATTCTTTCAGTTGTGGCTCCACCCTTTGCACCTTCTGTTTAACGTGCCAGTTCTCCGGGAAACCTTTCCCGGTGGTCGAGCTGGATCCCGACGCAATCCCGACACTAGACAATTGCTTCACCCCAGACATTGCCAGCTTTTTATCCATTCAGAGTCAATATGATCATCTCAAACATGGCACTCTATTCAGCACATGTCGAGCAATCGAGGGCCCTTACCTCGACCTTCTAGCCCAAACAACACATGCCGACGCAGCCGTTGGCAAGACCAAGCAATGGGCGGTTGCCCCTTTGTTCCCTGTCACACCAAACCACGACAAAGCTCACCCAACCTTGGAATGGCTCGACAAACAACCACCAAATTCGGTGATATACGTGTCCTTTGGGTCATCCACAACCATGAGCCATGAACAGATCAATGAGCTGGCTATAGGATTGGAAGAAAGTAAACAGAGGTTCCTATGGGTGTTGAGAGATGCCGACAGAGTAGACATATTCAACGCTGAAACCAAAATCCTTCAGCTGCCGGAAGGGTTCGAGGAGCGGGTGAAAGGGGTGGGAAAGGTGACCAGAGATTGGGCACCTCAGCTCGGGATTCTCCGGCACCCATCGGTTGGAGGATTTATGAGCCACTGCGGCTGGAACTCATGCCTAGAGAGCCTAACCATGGGCGTGCCATTGGCTACATGGCCAATGCACTCCGACCAGCCGCATAACGCCTTACTCATGACCCACATACTCAAAGTCGGAGTTCAGGTCATGGGTTGGGGAGAACGCGATGAACTAGTGACCTCATCCGCCATTAAGAAAAGCATTGAAAATTTGATGGCATCGAATGAAGGACATGCGGTTAGAACAAGAGCGGAAGAGCTCAGCAAAGTTATCAAGCAGTCCGTCGACGACGATAACTGGGAGTTGAATTCTTTCCTAACTTACGCAACTCGATCAATTAATTAATTAATTAATACTGTTTAATTTTCAAATAAGATCATCATGGCCTTTTCAAATAACTTGGACATTGCCAATTAAGTCTCTAAACTATAGAGTAAGTGAGTAACGAGGCAATGTATTTATTGTTTTTGTTTATTTCCTTCCATTTGTAACGTTCGAACGGAACGGCATTTAGCGTTTTTTTAATAAAAGTTAACATTACAAATAAAACTATTAATTTATTTTTCTTCAATTTTAGATGATGCATTTAATATTTTTCTCTACAATTTTATATTATTAGAAGATGATATATTTAGTATTTTTTACATTAATTTTTTAATATTTAATTATTATATATAACGACAAAATGAGTGACCAAAATTGTCATCAAACACATTCAAAATACAGCCTGGAATAACTAAGAAAAACTACGTCAAGAAACAAAATAAAAAATTGTCCTTAGGTCCTCTAAAATATCAATGAGTTCTTTCACCGACTTTACTGATTTTCCCGACGAGACTTTCCCATCGTCATAATAATAGTAGTGTAAAGTAAACGTATCGATGAACACGATCATTGATCGTTTTACGGTTCCTCTCGAACCAAATTATTCACTTTCATCATCTCAAACCAAGTGAGGAGTCATTAATATTAATTAGATTACTAATTCTTATAACTCTAAAAAACTACAATTAAAGAGGTGTGAAAATAATATAAAAAATTTATTAAAAATCTCTTTCTTTTTTTTTTCCGAAAAACTATTGATGGAGGAGTTTTGATATCAAAAAAACTGAATTTTTTATTTGTATGAAGAATGACTTCTTCATTACAACATTACCAAGATCATGTGTGCTCTCCTGCAGAACTTTCTTCATTTTCAATGTGATACACAAACAAATGTCGTCAACTTCTTGGTCAAATGAATTAAATAGAGTTCTAGCAACAACATCAGGACGACTGAAAAAAAATTTCACTCATCATGTAGTGAACGATCTCGAAAAATATAAATAGAAGAGTTTTTGGGAAAAAAAATTGTGAATACGATTGTCTCAAAGGATTAATGTTGCACACGTTTGTTTCAATCCGAAAAAAGGACCTTTCCGGGTGAAAATGTTTTCGATCTTATTGATATTTAATTTTTTTACGCTGTTTTCTTGTTTTTTTTTTGTTTTTTTTTTCTTTTATTACGTTTACACACATGGTTAACTTGTCAAACACTTCTTCAAACAAAAACAACAGATATTAAAAATCATTAATTATAGCTGGGTAATCTTAATCAAAACCCATAATTAATTTTATTTTATCTTGTTAGACTATTATGAGGATTGAGCACTAGAATAGCTTAGAGGACCACTAAAAAAGGAGCTCTTCAAAGATTATGGTTGGGTATATATATGTCATTTTAAATAGTGATTACTAATTTTAATAACTAATAATTTCTCAAAACAATAATATTAGAATCAAATCAGTCGTTTAACTTGTCAAGAATTCTTCAAACAAAAACAAAAAAGACCATTAATTATATACATATATTCTTAATAAAAAAAATTCATAATTAATTTTCTGTCCAATTAGACAATTATGAGGATTGAGCACTGAAATAGCTTAGAGGACCACCAAAAAGGAGCTCTTCAAATATATTCTGGTTGGGTATGTATATTAATTATGTCATTTTCAAATGATGATATGTTACATTATTGTCATCAATATTTATATTTATTTATTTTTGTATGTTCTTTTATAATATTTGAAAAGGATAAAAACATATACAAGACCATTATATATAAAATTAATTAGTAAGTTTTATAAAATTATTTGATGTTGTAAAAATATTTTATTACTTTTTCTCTAAACGTAATTATTTTTCAATATGTTTATGTGCAATGATTAACTAGGCTTTGATGGGTTGATCTTGGTGCTCACACATCTAAGTCACATGTTAATTATACGTTGATAAGTGATTAATCATATTAAACTTTTTATAAATATCTTAATATTGAATAGATGAGTACTGGACAATATTATATTAATTATTGGAACTATCTTTAATTTATTCTTTTGAACTTTAACTACCATTTTTTTTAGATGGTGTTTGACATCTCCTCTTTGGATGACCGATAGAGGGAGACAGTGTTCTTCGTGATCGATTCACTTTTGTACCTATCACAGATGGGTAAAATTGTAATTTTTTAATCATTACATTTGAGAGGTAAAGAGGATATGAAGTTCTTTTATTTACATTTTGTTTGTTTTTTTCTTTTTGTACTTAATTTTCTTTTTATGATTTTAAAAAATGTATTTTGTTTTAAAATAATAATAAATGAGTGAATATGGTATATATAATGAAAATAAAACTTAAGAAAAGGTTTGAAATTCACTACTCTCTTGTTACATAATAAATTAAATCCAAATCCGGTGGATTGTAAATAAAAAGTAATTAGTTTCATTATAGGAAACTTTGTAACATGAACAAAAATGTTTGAACATGTTTAATTTATTTCATAAGTTCATGCACAACTTAACTTAATTACTCTTTTTTAACTCAATTTTTTTTCAGGGTGATTAAACCGGACACTTCCAGGCCGGCTCCAAAATTTGAAAATAAAAATACTATTTTTTTTATTTAACTTACTACTATAAGTCTATAAGTACAGTTTAATTAGTTAAATGTTTAAATATCACTTTTTATTCCCGGTTCAAATTTTTTGCAGAGCATTTTAATTAATTTTTTTTAGGCGGCTGACTAGCTCGCGACCTAAGTCCGGCCCATGATACTCATAAACCCATTTAAATCATAAACTTACTAAATCAATTAATTTAAACCCATTTAAATCATAAACTTACTAAATCAATTAATTTAACTTTTCAAATTTATAAAAACCAATTTTATTTTTTTTAAGACACAAAGACTTGTCAGACCGTGGTACTAATTTGTTTCTCAAAATTATTATTTATAAACGTGTCAATTTGTCTTGATATTTAACTATATATATTATATACAACAAGAACAAGAATACGAGTCTATTGTCTTATAGTGATTTCTTGATTTTTTTTATCAATTTATTTAAAATATTGATAATATTAAATTTTGTTTAATTAATTCTTAAATATATTATTTTTTAAACCATAAAACTAAATATTAATTGTCACGCCCTGAACTAAATCATGAGCCTACAATTGTATGTCATTATTCATGCCTAACATTCTAAGGCTATAAGCTAGTTAAACAAACTTATCTTTTAAAATATTTTCATAATAAATAAACATTATCATTTATCACAATCCAACCTTTACAAATTAGCATTATCACTCCATTTTAGATCAAAATAAAAGATAATGACATATTATTCTTGAGTTAACTTTCCTTATCGACAATTTATATATATATATTCTTCTATCCTTTAGTCTTTCTAAGTCGTAACTAGTCTTACGTTTTTATCGGAAAGAGATCCATTTAAATGGATGAGTTAAACCAGTCCAATAAGAAAATCACATCTTTCTACAATTGGATTAAAAATCGTATATATTGAAAAAAAAAATCAACTTTTAACTAAATGTAAACCATCTTTATCACAAAATTATATATATCTATATATATATATAATATATATATATATATATAATTTATAATAGTTTTGTAATCAAGATAATGACGGTAATAACTTAATAATAAGTATATATAAAAAGATAACGACGGTAATAACTTAATACTAAGTCATCTTAAAGTTTGTATAGAGCCATAAGTCACCAACCAAGACATAATAGTCTTGTGTTGAAACATTAATTATCAATCAAGACGGAGGTATTGTGTTAATGCATTAACATTAACATGTATAAGCAACACTCAATGTACAAATAATCCATTATTAAAAAACAAATACATAATTTAAGCCCATAGTAATAAAAATAGACCAATCGTCATATTTATTTAAACCCTCATTTTTTAATCTAAATCTATCACATTTCATTTCAATGTTAAAATAAGAAGTTTATCAAAAAGGTCTCATAATCATATATGATCCTAAGTCATTATTATCATACTATTTCAAAATCATTATCATAAGCCATCCTCTTGTAAAAATTTCATAAAATTATCATCAATATATATATATATATATATTCTTAATCAATATTTTTATAAACCAATTTTGAATAAACTTGTTTAATTTACCTTTAAATGAATATGATGCTTTGTTATCACTATGCATGAAAGGTAAGAAGTCAATTATGATTTCGATACCTATTTTACTTATCTTTATTGGAAATAGGTCACTTGTCCTTTATCATGAATTTCACTTGTCTCCTTTAAAATAAAGTACGTGTCACCTAGAAATGAAGTGATATATATAATTTATATATGAAGTTATTTATTTTTAAATTCAGATATTATATTAATAATAACCTAATTTTAATCAAACAAATAATAACACAAATACACAATAGTTGCATCTAGCAAACTGTTGAAGTCATGACGCATGCGCATGCGTTTGATTTATACAAAATAAGTAATAAATTAACATGTTTTAGTGGAAAAGTAAATTATTTTGGCATTTCAATCTGTTCGATAGAATAATAATAATAATATCTCTAGTAGAAAAGTCTAGGCTAACAATGACAGCCATGCACACCCATTTTGTGCAATATTATCTATATCACTTTCTCTACAGTAATAAATATATTATTTACATTATTAATAAATAATATATATTAGGTAATTGATTGAATTAATTTGAAGAGAGAAAAGAAGTACAACAACTGATCATCAATAATATCGATGGATTCTAGGCTTGCCGCTGAGGATGTAGTGTTCTTAATAGTGCCGTTTCCACTCCAAAGCCACCTAAACCAGCTCCTTCGCCTCTCAACCCTCATCAGCTCCCGTGGCTTCTCCGTTCACTATGCCACCACCGTTCTCCATTGCCGTCAGGTCGAGCTCCGGCACGATACGCCCATCAACACTACTTGTCCAATAATATTCCATCAACTCCTTACACCCCCTTTTCTTTCTCCTCCACCCGAACCATCCATCTCTTCTGTTAAGTTTCTCGACCATCTTAAGCCGACCTTTGAAGCCTCACAAACCTTGCGCGAACCTGTCGCTGCGTTGCTAAGGGAACTTTCCTCAACTACAACTAGAACTGGAACTGGAACTAGAAGACTGGTCATCGTCCACGACAGCCTAATGAATTATGCCGTCCAGGATGCTGCTTCTCTTCCGAATGCGGAGTCCTATTCTTTCAATTGTGGCTCAGTCTTCTGCACATTCTGTTTTACCTGTCAGTTCACGGGGAGACCTTTCCCTGTCGAGTTGGAACCGGAGTCCATTCCAACTTTAGACAATTGCTTCAACATTGAGATCCTGAAACTTTTCGGCAATGAAGATGAATTTGATCTTAACAGACATGGTAAGCTATTCAACACCTGCCGAGCAATGGAGGGCACTTACCTAGACTTACTAGTCGAAACAATGTCCGCTGAGAAGGTCCAGAAGGAGAAGCTATGGGCAATCGCGCCCTTGTTTCCAGTAATTACAGAAAACGACTACGACAAACCTCACCCAACCTTGGAGTGGCTCGATAAACAACCACCAAATTCGGTGATATACGTATCATTTGGGTCAACAACACTCATGAGCCGTGAACAGATCAATGAGCTGGCTATAGGATTGGAAGAAAGTAAACAGAGGTTCCTATGGGTGTTGAGAGATGCCGACCGAGTAGACATATTCAACGCTGAATCCACAATCCTTCAGCTGCCTGAAGGGTTCGAGGAGCGGGTGAAAGGGGTGGGAAAAGTGACGAGAGATTGGGCTCCTCAGCTTGGGATTCTCCGGCACCCATCGGTTGGAGGTTTTATGAGCCACTGCGGCTGGAACTCATGTCTCGAGAGCCTTACCATGGGAGTGCCATTGGCTACATGGCCAATGCACTCCGACCAGCCGCATAACGCCTTACTCATCACCCACATACTCAAAGTGGGAGTTCAGGTCATGGGTTGGGGAGAACGTGATCAACTAGTGACCTCATCTGCCATTAAGAAAAGCATTGAAAATTTGATGGCATCGAGTGAAGGACATGAGATTAGAACAAGAGCGGAAGAATTGGGAAGAGCTATCAGGCAATCAGTAGAGGGCGACCACCACGGAGAATTGAATTCTTTCCTAGCCTACGCAACTAGATGAATCAATCAATTAACTAATAATGTCAATTTTCAATTATGATGATGATCATCATCTTCTTCAAATGCGGACATTGAAAAATCTCTAATTTAAGTCATATATAGCTTAGAGGACCACCAAAAGGAACTCTTAAAATTTAGCAGTGGCAGTATGAGGTTGACGGATACTAACATGAACCTTGACATGTTTATTTGTGATTAATCCGAACATGATCCGTTTGACTCGATTTACCTAACTCAACTATAACCAAACCTGATGTAATTAATTCACATATCTGTTTTAAATTAAAATAACACTGTCACAAAACAAAAATTAAGTTAAGTCACAAATTCGCTTATAAAATATTTTACAAAAAAAATGATTGACTATATAGAAAAGAATAACACAAAATTCAAACAAGAAAACTTATACAAAAGTAATCGGATCTAATTTGAGTAATTTCAGGTCGATCCGATTTTGACCTTATTATTAATCAGGTTAAACAGGTCAAACTAATTTTGGCGAATAAAAAAATATGTGACCCTAACTTGATTTTTTTCGTGTTCAATTAGGCTCGTATTTTTGTGTCGGCTCCAAAATTGTCCGCCCTACTTCAATTATACTTCAATTATTGTGGGATGATATGAAATGAGTTAATAAATAAATGATAATCTTGTTATTGCACTCTTATAAAAGTTGATTATAGATATTCTTATGCTCTTTTTAATATACATAAATCATGAGTTTTATTCATTATAATTGTTTTATGTTATCATAGATGTGATTCAATAATAAGATTAATTAATTGATACATTAAAAACTAAAAATATTTAAATTTAATGGTAAAAAAAAAACATAACATAAACATCTGAAATCTTCTTCTCTAATAAGTCCGTCTTCTCACCGGTCGAAAACCTAGCGTGGATCCATATCGCCTTCCCAATTACCGCCATGGCTTCAGCAGCAAAATCTGTCCTTCAGACACTCAGGCGTTACATCAAAAAGCCATGGGAAATCACTGGTCCTTGCGCCTCTCCCGAGTACAAATTGGCTGTTCCCAAGGCTACGGAATACCGTTTGTTCTGTCCCGCCACCATTCCTGAGAAGGCCATTATCCCATCTTCCGACCCCGAGACCGTCTACGACATCAAGTACTTCTCCCGCGACCAGCGTCGCAACCGACCGCCGATTCGCCGTACTATTCTCAAGAAGGCCGATGTCGAAAAAATGATGAAGGAGACTACTTTCGATGTCAGCGATTTTCCCATCCCTTACCTCACCGCTAAAGTCGTCGAGGACATGGATGCCATTGGCGGAGGTTATCAGAAATGAGGTCAGTTATAGCTCAATTTCTAATGATTATTCTCGATTTCGCTTGATCTAGGGTTTCCTTTATGCGTGTTAGGCGTTTTGTTTCTTCTCGGGCTCATCGTTCATTGGGATCTGTATTTGATCATGGTTAGGGTTCCATGTGTTTCTCTTTATTGGACACCTGAAAGGGTTAAAACAATTCAGGCTGAGAGGGAATTTTACTCTGCAGCATTAGTGAATGACCATATAAGCCATATCATTTAGGTTGCATTTCTAGTGTTTCTATATTGTTCCTTTTTCTATGAAATATCATCCATAGAGTATTACACCTGAGAGATCATTGGAACTCCATCAAGTAATCAATCTATTTCAAATGGTGGAGTTATTTGGTGCTTAAATGGAACTTGTATTGTTTGCTGATAAAAAAACAGCAAGTTTGAAAGTCTGGCTTGCAATTACAGGGAATAACAATCACGACAATGATCTGTACTTACTATTTGATCATGCTAATCATAGATCTATTCATTTAGTTGTTTTCCATTGTGCATAAAGGAAACCATATGCCATTTTAATACTCTTGGGGAGGTTGGTGGACATCATCAAGAACAATATTCATATGAAAACTTGATGTACTTGTGTGAAAATTGGTAATAATGAATTGATTAAATCATTTTCTACTCTAGAATCTAGTTCCTAATGAATTGGTAAGTAGCTTATGTAAGTTAAGAATTCAGAAACTCAACCCTATATGTAAAAACAAAATATGTTTTTCCAACAAATATAATCTGTATGTAGATAATTGTTGAAAGTTGTCTCTATTGAAGTCGGAATTCACATGAAGTTACTTGTCTCGTGGACTTGTAACATCAAAATGGACATTTGAACATTATTTGGAACTATTATATTATTTTGGTGTCTTATAACATTGTCATAACTGCGTTTTTTTATCATGCTCTTACAGGTTTCTTTCTATTCTATATTCTGTAGGTCAAGGTTCAAATGGACAACAACTGGAGGCCTGAAATGCTGTAAAGGCAATTATCAAAACATTTTTATTTTTATTTTTATTTTCCATATCTCCTATTGAAATACACAGAAAACTGTGGTTATGAATAGACTCCCCCAATAAAATTTATTTGAATCTCTAACCTCAATTATGGTTTGTTTGTGTTACACTGTTGTGGAATGACAATTGTTTGTTTTTTCTCTGAATTTTATTAGAAGAGATGTGAATTATGCCCATATAGTATACATACAGATTTAGCAGCAGACACACACACAATGAAATGTTGTTGAATCTCATGACAGACAGAACAATCTATGAGGCTTGTTCTTTGTGAGATTGGAGAAAATATGAATAGGGTGAAAGGTCATTCACCAAATTGCACTTTAGAAAAACAACATGATGTTCATGTTTGTTTTTGTATTTTAATTTGAGTGTTTGTTTGTTTTTGCGAAAGATAATGCAACAAACTTAACCCCTTAAAAATATAAAAATAATGATAAAAAAACGGAAATTTGGTGTTATGAATGCTGTCGGGAATAATGATGTGACAACACGTGATTAGATTTAAATCTAATAAAAGAGAAAAAATCAATTTTTCAAATTCAAGTATTGTCACAGTATTTATGACACTAAATTACCGATTTATATATTTTTTTCTACTTCAATTTTAAGTCTGATTCATTTGAGTGAAAAAATTAAAAAACAGTGTTTATGTTTGTTTTTGTATTTGAGTTTTTGTTTGTTATTGCCTAACATAATGCAATAAACTTAACTCCATGATGATATAATGTACCTGTTTAGAAACACCTAAAAGTGAGTCGAAGAACATTATTTTATCTAAATTAATATGGTAAACTCAAAACTTAGATGACTTCGATCAAGTTCGTTTCCAAATAAGCTGAATATTTGTTTCGCAAATATATATATTTTTTTATTTTACTTGAATTTGAAGTTTTGTTTTTTTAGTGAAAAAATTAGAAACCGTTGAGTTAATGATAAGAATAGATTAATAATAATAATATTAACAAAAGTTTGGGTCTTTGATTTCTTTAAATTTGGCCTGCACCCTCGGCCCCGCCGTTCGCGACCGCTCCCCTCTCTCTCTTTCTCGCCCGCACACTCTTCACTCTCAGTCAGCTTTCCCTCTTTACTACTGATCCAGGGTTTACAAGCCCTTAAACCCATTTCAGCAGTCAATCGGTTCCTATTTCGTTCAATCGCATTCATATTTGGCATCCAACATCCTTTAAACCCTAGAAACTTTACACAATCTGGTAAGCTTCGATTACTCCTAATTCACTATTCCAATTTTGCGCTATATTTATTCTCTGCCGGTCCCAATGCACCGGTCTAGGGTTTTTTGTGGATAGTACTACTTCTTCTTCTTCACGAACTAGGAGTTAGTTGTAAGGAAACGGAACTCGGGAGCATTTTTCTACGTGATGAGAAAGCTTTGAATATGAGCGATGGAGCTGCGGAGGGTGGAAGAGACAATTCACGTAATCCTACCAACAAGAGATCAGGAGCTGACGACTTTGTTCAAGCATTAGCGAAGATAGCTGTTGCGCAGGTATTCGATTCTATAGGATTTCAGGGTTTCCAACAATCAGCCCTCAATGTAATGTCTGATGTAGCTGTTAGGTATACTCGTGAGATTGGGAAAATCTCTAATCAGTATGCAAATTTAGCCGATCGGAATTACTGTGAAGTGTTGGATGTAATTCAAGCATTGAAAGAGTTAGGATCAGCAGAAGGGTTTTCAGGTGCTTCAGATGTTAATCATTGTCTTGCTAATTCTGGTATAATTAGGGAACTGATTCAATATGTTGAGGATGCTGGAGAGATTCCATTTGCATATTCAATCCCTCCTTTTCCTGTTTCAAGGGACCAAAAAGTTGAACCGAGTTTTATCCAACTAGGACAAACTCCACCTGACCAACACATACCCGCTTGGCTGCCAGCATTTCCCGATACTCAAGCTTGTATCGCACATGAATCGCCATTGGTTAATGAGAGATCGGTAACTGACCCAAAGGTGGAAGTTGTGAGAAAGCAGAAGAATCCAGAGTCATCTTTCTTAAGTCTTCAACAAATGTTGGCCAACAATGGGTCTGAATTTCCTAAAGCTGTTGATGGCGCTAAAGAAAAAAGAGTTGCCCAGGGAAATCCTTTCATTGCTGCTCCTCTTCCATTTGGAGAGAAGGAAGAAGTATGTCCAGTTGTTCCTCAACCTAGAATGATGGAAGAAAATACCGGTAATAATCATTATTCTGTATTCGACGACACATTCCTTCAAGTTACTGGAGCAGAGAAGAAGACCGAAACACATGAATCTGAAGAGCAGGAAACCGGGAAAGAAGTTGTTCCTGAGAGCCCGAAAAGACCTCTTATAAGATTTAAGCTTGGGGTAAACAAGAAGAAGCCCATCGTTGCATTAAAGAATGTATACTGTGAGAGTAATGGCAATATGAGTTCCTGTTCTGAGAACGATGAAAAGAAAAAGAAGAGCCGAATAGATACACATGAGAGTGGATAGAAAAGAAGAAGAAAATCTTCCGGAATTGCCACAATTGTAAAACTAGGTCAGTTTGATTAGAGATTGTAGTTGTATAATTTTCATTTGAAACCAACCAGATACTGATTGATTCTAGATTAGTTTGACCTTGGGACAGATTAGCCCAGTTAAACTAGATCCCAAATATGACATTTCTTTTCCAGTGGCTGGCTACAAAAAAAACATTGTTATTCTTTCTGATTGAAATTCTTGTGTATTTTTAATCTGATGAACTAGTCTCTAGCTGCATTTGACAGTTGGGAGTAGTTTATGCGAGAACTCGTTATAAGGATCCCTCCTTTTGGGGAGATTCATTTGTTTACAAACACCAATCCTTCAAAGCAAAAGCTACTGCCCACCAGTAACAGGTAACCCCAATTGCTCTGTCTTGGAAGAACTCTGCATTTTTCAGTTGCTATGGTTGTTCAGATAGTTTATTTGAAAGTTTAGTTGTTTTTAATATAACTATTTCCTTCCATTATTATTGTGAATTGCAGTTTCTTTTTGCTTTCAGTAAATGGAGATATATTTATGAATTGTTGTTATCTGGTGGTGTTGTTCTTAAGGTTTTATATATATAGTTAATGTAGGAGTTATAGCAGTAAAAGAGGCAAGCTGAATATACTTACTATTACTGATTCTCATAATCAATTTGATTTTTTCTTTTAAATGTTTCCTATAATGATATTATGAAATGTTTAGTAGTTTAATCTTTACTACAAAAATATGAAGAAAAAAAATATTAAACCTGAAAAGAAGGCTTGTCTAATTTGTCAGTTTCTTAGATGGAACTCTAAGAACCTTAGATTATGTGTCATGATGATTTATTGTGCCAAAGAGACTCCAATTGTCTGGCTTCAATATACATTTACCTCCCAATGGATTCCGCTCCAATTGTATAGCCTCAATCTACGTTTACCTCCCATTCGATTCCACTTCAATTCTATCGCCTCAATTTACGTTTACCTTCCACTTTCGATTCCACTCTAATCCAATTCTATAGCCTCAATCTACGTTTACCTTCCATTTCCGATTCCGCTCCAACATGATGATATTGTTCCAAAGGGACTTGTCTGGCCTCAATCTACGTTTGCCTGCCATTCTATTCCGCCTCAATCAAGTTTATCTTCCACTCGATTCCGCTCCAATAGTATCGCCTCAACCTAGGTTTACCTCCCATTCAATTCCGTTCCAATTGTATCGCCTCAGTCTACGTTTACCTCTCGATTCCACTCCAATTGTATCGCCTCAACTTAGGTTTACCTCCCATGCGATTCCGCTCCAATTATATCGCCTCAATCTACGTTTACCCCCTCAATCTACGTTTACCCCGATTTCGCTCCAATTGTATTGCCTCAATCTACTATTATCTCCCATCATCAATATAAGTCATATTTGATAAATATTATTTTCCTGTTTTGATGGCAAGTCTCAAATTATTGGATCTATTGAGTTCTTAGACCTAAGGTTTTGACCCAACAAGTTATATTTGTTTTTTAAACACATTTTAAATATATAATATAATTTAAATAAAGGTTAAGCTAATAAAGTTTTAAAATATATTAAAGGTTAAGATATAATTGATCTAATTGTTACACACATTTTATTCTATCAAATTTGATTTGAATATTTAAAACTAGCAATAATCTCTCCACCCACATAAATAACAAATTTTCTTAATTAAGACATTACAAATTACATATATAAGATTTTAAGGTAAGCTATTTTGCAATTAGAGATAATAAATTGATAAATAAATAAATAAATATATACTTAATTCCCGTTTGTAAATATCGGGTAAGGCCCGTTTAGTTATTTTTAAATAACCCGGGTTATAAAAATAATCCATTTTCAACAAGGCCGCGACTAGGGTTTATAACATTATCTCTCTCACAGTTTCTTTCCCTTTGCCGTCTCGCTCTTCTTCTTCTCCCAACTGCGACTTATCATCAGCGATTAGGTTAGGTTTCTTCACAGATTCAAAACCAGCGATGATGACAGTTGTGCCCACATCGGAGGATGACCCTGTTCTCACCGCCGTCCGATTCACATCGGAACTTTCCTGGTCCGACGCCGGTCCCGAGGTTTCTCTTCCCTCTTTACTTTGAACAAACGTTGCGAACAATTTACCAATTTCATGTTTTGTTTTTCTAAATTTGTGAATCTCCCTATTTATTACAATTGCCCATGTACTTGTACTAGATGGTTGAGTCGCAAGTGCAGAGGCTATGTCTAGAGGCTCAAGAATGCATTGTGATGGGTAGATGGTTGGATTTAGCTTCTCTCATGCTTACTTCCGCCGACTTGATATTTTCCAAAGTTTCTGATAAAGGTATATGTGCTTACCAATACAATCTCTGGTTGCTGGCTTCTGGACTTGATAATGTAATTTTATAACCATATGTTTATACTTTCATTGACTGTCTGGTGTGTTTTTTGCTTTTCATTCCAGATGTGGAATGCATTTACACTGTTATTTGCTCTCTTGTCACGAAGCCTGAGAGCCCTGACGAGTCATTGGAGATGGCCAAACTTATCGCCAATAAAGTAACTCAACAAGCAAATGACAAGCCAGCGTTGCGTTTGAAGATGTAAGTTCTTATCTGTACCTAGATTACTGATTCAACTTTAATTGTGTTAAGTGATCATTTGATTTGTTTTTATCTTGATCAGATTGTTCAATTTGTACAATTTGCTGGAGAACCCATATAGTCGGTTCTATGTATTCATGAAGGCCCTTGATCTGGCTATCAATGGGAAGACGACTGAACTCATTATTCCCACCTTTAAAAAGATGGATACCTTCTTGCGAGAGTGGAACATTGGGCTGGAGGATCAAAGGAAACTTTTTCTTACCATTGCTAACATTCTGAAAGAGAGCAAAAGGTTCTAACAAATTATGCTTTATTAGGCTGTACCTTTTCTTTGTTTTTATCTTTATGAGGAAACCCTAGGGTACTGTTGCATAAGTGTAACTGATTATCCTTTTTTCCTGGTGTTTAGTTGTTATATTTGTCTACCTATAAACAATTCTGATGCTTAGCATATTCCATTTCAGTCGCAGCTCAGGAAAGGATTCCTTCAAGTTCCTTACAAGGTATCTTGCTACTCTTTCAAATGAAGATGCACATGCTATTAGTGAAGCCAAGGGGGAAGCTGTCAATGCTGTGATTGAATTTGTTAAGGCACCTGACATGTTCCAGGTATTGTAATAGTAAATGTTGATTGTAGGTATCACTGAAAAGAATTAATGTTTTACGTCAACAATTGAAGCTGGAAATCTTTACAATGCTGTATTTTTTTTTTCATTCTAATCCTTGTTTACCCGGTTCTTTTTTCACTGCTTTCTCTGTAATCTTTTCAGTTTCTTACCTCTCAATGTATTTTTGTTGATATATGCTTTTTTGCTGTTGATTTGAGTTACTTTCTTAATGCTGCTACTCAATTTTGTGTACTATCAATTTTGTTACCTAATTGGTCTTTATGAGTCATAGATCAGATGATCAAAACCCATCAAATTTGTTGTCGTTTCTTGAATTTTATTATGTACTGTCTTTAGCAGCGCTGAATGGTTCTTATTTTGCAGTGTGATCTGTTGGATATGCCTGCTGTTGCACAGTTGGAGAAAGATGGAAACCTTGCTTTGGTATATGAGCTTTTGAAGATATTCCTTACTCAGAAGTTGGATGCTTATTTGGAATTTCATGCAGCAAATTCAACTTTCTTGGAAGGCCATGGTAACTATTGCCTACCTCCACAATAATTTATTTTCTGAATTTGTAGTTTTTAATGAAATATTATTGTTGGATTGGTATAGGTCTTGTACATGAAGACTGTATTACAAAGATGAGGTTGATATCATTGATAGATCTGGCCGCTGTCGAATCTGGTCAAATTCCCTTCACATTAATCAAGGACACACTCAAGGTAAATATCGTTGTTACCGTGGTGCATTTTCCTTTGTTTTATCCTGTTCCATAATCGTATTGAGGAATGATGTGTTGGCAGATAAATGAAGACGAGGTGGAAATGTGGGTTGTCAAGGCCATCACAGCCAAGTTAATTGACTGTAGAATGGATCAGATGAATCAGACTGTCATTGTTAGGTGTGTTCTATATTCCTTCACCATCCACTAGAAAAACCACTAATATCACGAGTAATTATTTGATAAACTATGCCACTTTTATGTAGCCGATCTGTTGAGCGAATGTTTGGACAGCAGCAATGGCTAGCTCTTAGAACAAAGCTGGGAACATGGAGGGTTAGGAATCTCTTTCCTTTTTTTCTTATTTTTTGAAGGAATGTGTTTGATTTGTTAGATGTTTTGCTTACTTCTGGATATTTTGCTTGCAGGGTAATATAGCTAATGTCATTAACACAATTCAAGCGAACAAGGTCACTGAAGAAGGTAATACACAAGCGATGCAAGGATTGGCGATACGTTCATGAGAGATTGAGTCAAGTTGTTGGTACTGATCAGAATTTTTTTTAAAAAGAAAAGATTTGAATGGAAAGAGAGCTTAAACTGATTTTTGTAGCTGCTGCATTCTTCTTCTGTTTAAGTTGGACCAATAATCTTGGGAAATTTTGTCCGAGGTTAACGTTAGAGCTGTTTTTATTTATTTCAAGATTGGTGTTTTTGTTTGATTGTTATATACTACTTGAACTCAAATCTTTATGGTCTAAACTTTTATTTTCTTTATTCTCTATTAGGTTTATGAGGTTTGAACATCTTTCTTTGCTTATGTATACATAATTTTTTTTTATCTTTTAACTTAGTTTAAGTTTAACTTGTAAATGATCGAAATCTTACAAAGCTCTGGTTAGTTGAACATTGTGATCAATTCTCTGGTTATATAGATTTTTATAAATATTTTATTATTACTTAATCCTCTCTAAACTTAATTTTTTAATATTTATTCAATCCTATATAACTGTGCTTTATATATAATCTAATTAATTTTAATTTTTTATAGTTATTGAATTGTTTTATTAATCTTAATAATAATAATAAAAGAAATATTTAAAAAATAAGATATATAATATTTTTGTATTTTTGTTAGAAAGATTGAGTAAGGTAACAGATAAGAAGGGAAAAAAAATATTGAATTATGTTATAATTATTTATGGAATTACAATCAAACAAGTCTGACTTTACAAAAAGACATTTTTCCTAAGAAACAAAAAAAAGAAAGAAAAAAAGAAAAAGACTGATGAGGATTCAGATCATTAAATGAATCATTGCATTAACAGTTTTCAGTATTTTGAGCATTTAATATTTTAAATTCAAACGCTGCCCATCCAGTACTCATTGGTCCATAGCTATTTTTTTATTTGAATAAATCTATATTTATTTAATAAATTTTGATTGGGGTTAGATTTTGAATTATTTTCTTTTTATAAATTATCTTTAAATTTATATTATGATTATTTTAAATAATCAATATTTTAGTATTTTAATAAATTAAATAGGATCAAATTATGTAAAAACATAGTTTAAAAAGTTATATCTAGCCCGATCTAATTCTTCCAACTGAAATAGCAAAAGAGTAATGATTGAGAGCTGTAATTTTGTGTCTATGAAGTCGAGATAATATGATAGCACATAATTGACTTGAAAAATTGAAATTTTCTCTCTTATTAGATTTAAGTTTCATTACGGTTATCACATCACTTCTGACAACATTTATAACAACAAATTTCATTCTCTATCATTATTTTTCTTAATTTTTAAGGTTTACAAAATGAAGAACAATGGTATTATAATGTGATAATTTTTAAATGAGTATTGTATAAGTTATTATTTAGTTAAATTTATAATTAATTAATTGTAAGAATGCATTTTCATTTTTTTACTTATTTTGATAATTTTATTTTGTAAGATATATATATAATTACCTAACCAAATATTTAATATATAGAATAACTTAAGTTTTGAAGTGAGGGTGATGAATCACAACCACCAATAATAAGCTCCAAACTGATTGACTAGAGAGCTAGAACTCCATCTCCATCTCCATCATCATCAATGGCTACTCCCATGGAATCCCTTGCTCTTGCTACAGATTCTGATGATGTAGTGTTCTTAATGGTGCCATTTCCAGCCCAAAGCCACCTCAACCAGCTCCTCCGTCTTTCTCACCTCATCCGCTCCCGTGGCTTCCCCGTTCACTACGCCGCCACCGCCGTCCACTGCCGCCAGGCCAAACTCCGGCACGAGAACGACACTCTCCTCCTGAATACTTCCGGAATCACATTCCACGAATTACCCACACCCCCTTTTAACTCTCCTCCTCCTTCCGAACCATACTCCTTTGTCAAATTCCCTCAACATCTCTGGCCCTCTTTCGAAGCCTCCTTGAATCTGCGCCAACCTGTCGCTGCATTGCTACGGGAACTTTCCTCCTCCTCCTCGGTGGATACAACTACAACTAGAACTAGAAGACTCGTGGTCATCCACGACTACATGATGAGTTACGTCGTCCAGGATGTTGCCTCTGTTCCGAATGCAGAGTCCTATTCTTTCGATTGTGGCTCCACATTCTGCAACTTCTCTTTAACCTGCCAGTTCTCCGGGAAACCTTTCCCGGTGGCCCAGCTGGAGCCCGAGGCCATCCCGACTCTAGACAATTGCACCATCCCAGAGTTCACAAAGCTTTTTGTTATTCAGACTCAATTTAATCATCTAAGTCATGGCAAACTATTCAACACATGTCGACCAATCGAGGTCCCTTACCTCGACCTTCTAGCCGACGCAGCCGTTGACAACAACAACAACAACAAGCAATGGGCGATTGCGCCGACACCATTGCTCCCAGCAGTTACAGCAAACCATCACCCAACCTTGGAATGGCTAGATAAACAACCACCAAGATCTGTGATATACGTATCATTTGGATCATTAACAACCATGAGCCAACAACAGGTCAATGAGCTGGCTCTAGGGTTGGAAGAAAGTAAACAGAGGTTCCTATGGGTGTTGAGAGATGCCGACAGAGTAGACATATTCAACGCTGAATCCACAATCCTTCAGCTGCCGGAAGGGTTCGAGGAGCGGGTGAAAGGGTTGGGAAAGGTGACCAGAGATTGGGCTCCTCAGCTAGGGATTCTCCGGCACCCGTCGGTTGGGGGATTTATGAGCCACTGCGGCTGGAACTCATGCCTAGAGAGCCTTACCATGGGCGTGCCATTGGCTACATGGCCAATGCACTCCGACCAGCCGTATAACGCCTTACTCATCACCCACATACTCAAAGTTGGAGTTCCGGTCATAGGCTGGGGAGAACGCGATGAACTAGTGACCTCATCCGCCATTAAGAAAAGCATTGAAAGTTTGATGGCATCTAGTGATGAAGGACATGCGGTTAGAACAAGAGCTGAAGAACTGAGCAAAGTTATCAAGCAATCCGCAGAGGACAACGACAATGAGTTGGATTCTTTCCTAGCTTACGCGGCCAGATGATGGATAATAATAATTAATAATCTTGGAAGTTTCTCCCCAAAACTTGATTAGATGTACCTTAACATGTCATTTATGATTATGTGAAGTTCATTGCAACAAATCTAAATTATTTTTAGATTGAACTTAAAAGACCTTTTTACACGCGTTCTTACCTCACCAAAATAGTTCAGGGGTAAGAGTCGATTTAAGAGATAAAAAATTACGAGTTCGATTCAATCTAGAAACATTTTAAATTTAAGCAGGGGTTATGACTGTTGGTGTGACAGTTGGTAATACTAGTTCTCCTTTAATTTAAAATATAAACTTTAGTTTTACAAAAATGAGAAATCATTGATATCATTATACATTCTTCTAGTATCATATAGATATTATTCACAATCTTAAATCAGGAGCAGAAGGAAACAAGTTTACTCAAAACAATTAACATGTTTGAGATATTGTATTCAATTTGATTTTAGAATAAGGTTTATTTTGTGTTTATAAATGTTTTTTTTTAGTGATTAGACATTATTTAAATCACAAGTTTGTGGCTGTCTTTCAATAAATGAAAATTTTTGTATTGTTTCCTATTGATAGATTAATTTTAGTACACAAATTAAATTTAAAAATTGATCTTATGCAACTCAAAGCTTTTCACATTGTAGAGTTTCCTTTGTGCACATAACTATGTAAGTTTTATGAGTAATGATAGGGGAAGCTTAAAATTTGTAACGAATGTGCAGCGAATTGACGTAGAAAGCTGACTAGACATGATAACTCAACATTTCAAATTTTATTTATTTCTACATTAATAATTTCTCTCTCTTCTCTTTATTAATAATTTTTTTTTAATCTTTTCTTCAATCTTTATTAATAATTTATTTTTATAGTTAATTTATAAATATATATTTATATATTTTATTATTTAACTTATTTATTTATAAGAAATTTAGAATAATAATAATAGGGACAATAACAAATTAAATAAAAAAATATATATTATATTTGATAAATTAAGATAATAAAAAATTAAATATAAAAATTCTTAATTTTTTAAAATTAATTATTTCTCCTCCCTCGCTGTATATAATTTATATATTTATTTGATTTTAAAATGAGTTATAATAAGGAAAATAAATAAATTAAATATATAAATATATAATTTTTAAAATTATATATATTCTTTTACTCAAACTCTTTAGTAATTGTTTTTCCTTTTTTTCTCTCCTTAATATTTTTAAATTTCATTTTCATGTGAATTATATTATAAATTAATTAATTAACTCAAAATGTTATATATTCTCTCTCCTTATATTGTCATATTTAGTTAACTCTTATAAAAAAAATTATTTACAATTGAATATTAATATATCATAATTTGAGTTATATTTATTTTGAATATTAGTATGATTTGATTTAGTTTATCTTGACAAATTTTTATTTTCTATTATAACTTATTTTAAAAACTAATAAATTAATTATTGATATATATATATAGAGAGGAGAGAAATAATTAATTAAAAAATTAAGAATTTTTATATTTAATTTTTTATTCTCTTAAATATATATTTATCAAATATAATATATATTTGAAAATATATATTTTATTATTTTTTTATTTAATTTATTATTGTATCTATTATTATTTTAAATTTTATAAATAAGTTAAATAATAAAATATATAAATATATATTTACAAATTTACTATAAAATTAAATGATTAATAAAGAGAAAGAGAGAAATTATTAATAAACAAATAAATAAAATTTGAAATGTTGAGTCAAAATGTCTAGTCAGCCTTCCACATCAGTTCCCTGCCCACTGCAAATTTTTCGTTTTCCCTATATTAAAAGTTTTATTTTGTGTTCTCATAATATTATCTTTCAGAATTTTAGACAAGGTTTTAATTAAGCTATATTAAAGTTGTTTGTTCCATTTTTTTATATATATATATATATATATATATTTTCTAGCATATAACTTTTAAAAAAAAAATAGTATATACAACAAAATCTATATATAGGTGTCCACTATACGAAATAAAACTTGGTATAGGGAGGTAGATGAAAAGAGTTTCACTAGCTATTTGAATCTCAATTTAGTAATAAGCTTGTTCAAACTAGTTCATCAGTCTTCAAATCTCGACTCATTAAAAATTTCTTTCGAGTTAGTTCGTTAGTCTTCGAATCTCAGCTTAGTAAAAAGCTCATTCGAGCTAATTTTTTAGTATTAACAAGCCGATATCGTTTCAAAGTTTGGAATTTAAACGAGTCAAGTTAGAGCTTTTAGATATTATTGTGAACATGTTCGTTTAGGGTCTCGTTTGTGGTTCGCGAACATGTTGGTTTAAATGTTCATTTATGGGCTCGTGAACATGTTTGTTCAAATATTGATTTAAAACATCGTTTAATATTTATTAATATATTGTTGGGTAAACTTGAATATTAGAACTTTTTTGTAATAAGCAAACTTAATTTTATATCTATTAAAATTTTATATTTATTAGCATTCGATATATGTTGGGCTTATTAAAAAGTGTAACTATTCACTTTAGAAAGTTTAAATATTTGCAATGAGAGTATCCTTTCAGTCCAATTCTATATTTATTAGAGTTTCGGAAAACCGAGTATTATATAAATTTCTATTATAATTTTAGACTATGATGCAATCTCTATTATAATCTCATAATTGGTTTAAAATAAAATAGAATATTCTTTGGTTGAATTAGCTAAAAAAAAATTAAGGGAAAGACATTAGCTAATAGTAAAATATTATTATTTTTAAAATATTGGTATATGTTTTTTAAGGGGATATACATGATGTTAATTATTTTTTTTAAATTAGTTATTTATTATAAATATTATTTAAATATAAAACAAATAAATACAGTTTGAGAGATAAAAATCTATTTAAAAAATACTATCATCTAAATAACTATAATAAAAAAAACTTTAATATATATATACTAATAATAATAAAAACATATCAAAGTTTATTTTTTATTTAAATTTTATCCAAAATTTAATATTTTTCACATTTCACTTTATTTATCTCATTATTTCTTTTATCCATAAAAGAGTAAGATACTATTTATTTAATATCTTTTAATTTATCTTTATATTTCATATATTTAAAAAATAATTTTGATCTTTTTATCTTATGCATTTAAAAATTAAAATAATTAATAATTTTTTAAAAACAATTAAAATTAAATAATATTTTTATACAAAACTCAACTAAAACAAAAATTAAACAAACTTTCCCTCAAATAATTATACATACAGATTCAACTAATAGTATGTTATTATATTTGATGCTTTATATATGAGAAATGATTAGGTGAGGGAATTTGGTGAGGGAATTTGGTGAGGGAATGATGTGGCATAATCTTATTCGCTGAAAAAATCAAATAATTTCTCTCTTTTCTTTCTTTCCTCCTACTTTTACATTTTCCAACCAATGAAGGTAATGCCACGTCATTCCCTCACCAAATTCCCTCACTAAATTCCCTCACTCTATCACTCCTCTTTATATATATATATAAAATATATGTGGGTGGGTTAGGCCCATCTAAGCCCAAGTATTCGTCGGTCCCTGTCTCTTGGTGACATCATAACCAAGTTTTATCCCGTGAAACACGTTAAATTGATGTTATTTTTTTTGTTTTCGTCGTCTTGTTTCTAACCTAAATTAATATTTAATAATTCAAAAAAATGTGAAACTCTTCATAAAAGAAGGGTTCTTTTAGGATGTAAACAATTTCTAAACGAGTCGTGAGTCCAATTAAATACATATGAGCCAAGTTTGAACTATAATATATATTAAATGAGCCGAATTCAAGCCCGAATATATGTTAAACAAGTCGAACTCGAGCCAATAATTGTTTGGCGATCACGAATGACCCTATCCCGGTCACACCAAAAATCTAGAAGTTATAAAAGGAATTATTTTTAGATGTGTCTAAATAATCTTACTATGAATTTGTTTATTCCTTAAGGTATGTGAGATGGTCCATATATCCTACAATATTGGCCCAGGGAGATGTGATGAGATTTTAGAAAGAAAATATATATATATATATATATATATATATATATATATATATATATATATATATATATATATATAATTTACATTAATGTTCGTTAACAACAATTTGCTTTGAATTTTTGTAGAGTTTATTTTTGCATTTTTAAATGTTTGAATATTCATGGTTAATTTGTTTGCCTCAATAGTCTTTTTTTCCTAGCTAAGTAACATTGAAAATATATATATTGGTAGTTTTGTTTTAGAGCATGTAATAAAAATGAGAATGTTTGAATATTGTTACAATAATTGAAGTTATACCTACTAGCTTATTTGAAAAAAAAAAAAAAGGTTATTTTAGTTTTTATTTGATTGAATTATTATAATATTTTTTATATTTAAATTTATAATAATAAATAAATAATATTTTAGTATTTTTAATAAATTAAATAAATAATTAAAAAAACTAAGATATAGCATAACTTTTAGTAATAAAAATCCAAAACATCTCACATGTGAGAGAGACTCCACCCAAGATGGGTTTTGTCTACATCATTGTGGCTCATATTGTTATTGAGACTGAACAATTATAATTATAATGTATAAGAATTTAATAAATAAATAAAATTACTCATAAAAATTAATGGAGAAGAATAAAACTCATATATATTCGAGTGTAAGTCTTTCCAATAAGCCATCAACAAAAGCTAGGGTCAAGGTAGAAGAGGAACAACTTTTGCTTATGCCACTTGTTTTGTTGTTCATGCATATGATGTTTAGGCATCTTACTTTATTATCAAATGCTATGTGAATAATATTTATTCTGAGCTAACACTAAAAATGTCCAGTCAAAAATCGACCATCAACCTTTACCTTTACGACTAAGATAGTAAAAAATTTACAAAAATTATCACCAACACAATTTAGAAATAACAATCTATACACCTGGACGAATCAGGAGGGTGTGCTTAAATAAATAACGAGAAATTTTTGAACAAAATGAGTAAACAAATGTAAATTTTAATTTTTTTTAATAATTAAATAAACAAAATAGTGAATTCTATTGATTTTTTTTAAAAAAAAATTAAGGATTAATGTAATATGTTAATCGTAAAAAAAAAAAAAATCGAGTAGGCCTACATAATTCTGTCCTTGCCTATACATAATGATAATGATGATGGTAAGTATTATTCAAATTAAAAGTTTTATTGTGTCAAATTTGATCCGATTAAAAATTGTGCTTAAGAAGAAGACGCAAAATTAATTTATTAAATCTAAGGAATAAATAGAGAAACGATAATTTAAAACACCAAGAAAAAAGAATATTTTTTTTAATAAAAAAAGAGAAGTTTTTATGAAAGAATAATTGGTACTCTATACGCAACAAATAAGTATTTTAAATCTAACTAAAAATTATTTTAGCTTCAATTATTTCCAGACAGTGGTGGGTTGGATTTTGAATGATTTTACCATGGTGGGGATAAATGATGTGGGATTTTCATTCTTTTGATTGTTTTGTTTTTTTACTTTCTGAAATATTATTATTTTTAAATGGAAATAACTTACTGTTATTATTATTATTATTATTATAAATACCAATATTTATTATCAATTTATTAATATAATTTTTAATAGATATTTTATTACTTTCTCTCTTAAGATCTTGTTTGATTTTAAGTTATTAGATTTATTTTTAAATAATTCTTTATTATATAACATTAAATATTCAAATCACACTATTTACTAATTAAAATATTAAAATAATATATTTGTTTATTTATAAAAATTAAATTAAAATATTAAATAAAATATTAATAATTTAACCCCAATTTATATAATTCATATTTTAATCAAATAAAAATTTTAAATTCATTATTCAAATTTCCTACAAATAACCCAATATAAGATTCAAGCTCTAAACTTGTCTTATTTTATAAGAATTATTTTAAAAAATTTAATCATTCCTTTTGAGTTATCTCTCATTCAATCAAATAAATTAATTTATTAATAAAAATACACTCTATTTCTTATATATATATATTTTAAAATATTAATACTTTAAACTTTTATTATTTTATAAGAATTATTTTAAATAATTTTTAAATTTTAATCATTCTTTTTTAATTATCAAATTAATTAATTTATTAATAAAAACACACTCTATTTCTTTTATTTATATATATATATATATTAAATATTAATACTTTTTCACTTAATAAGTCAACTTTTTATAACTCAAGTCAAATAAAATCTATATATATATATAATGATGCTTAATTTTAATTTGGATATATATGTGAGAGTAAATTGATACTTGGGTTTGATTCTAGGTTGACCCGTCCATAAATTTAAAACGGTTAAAAATAAAATTAAAAATACTATAGATATGTTTCGAACTCGCAACCTAACAAAACAAGTACAACTCTTTAACCAACTAGGCTAATAACACATTCTATTTTAAATTCAACACCAAATTTGATGAACGCGGTACATTTTTAACTAACTAATCTGTCTATATGTAGTGATGCTTAATTTTGAAAGTGTCCGGATTATCGGGTCAAGAGCTGTGGTTAATTTGGATATATATATATGTGAGAATAAATTGATACTTGGTTGAATTCTGGGTTGATCCGCCCATAAACCTAAAATGGTTAAAAAAAAATTAAAAATGTTACAGGTATGTTGCGAACTCGCAACCTAACAAAACAAATATAACTTTTTAACCAACTAAGCTAATAACACTTTATATTTTAAATTCAATACAAAATTTGATAAACAAGAGACGTTGTAAGAATATACTTTTATGTATGCATCGCACGAAAATCTTCTTAGTTATATATTATACTTTGGTAAGTTTTATTTGAATTAAATTTGTTATTCGACCTCCTCACTAAATAAAACTATTTACCTTCTAATAAATAAATAAATATAGTCCCACATCACATTGTACACATTAATTATTTATATTATTATATATATATATTTTTTTTTTGATAAAGATAGCCGATTTGAAAAGCAATAATATGTGGTGAAAGGCAAAACACGTTTTTGTGCAGTTAAAAAGCTTGTTTGATTTTGTTTTTATAATTATTTTAAAATATTCGATTTTTTAATCTATAAAAATATATTGATTTTACTATTTTATAAAATTTAAACGAAATAATATATATTTTTTTCTTTTTACTGTGTAAATAACCCTAGCTCAATCAATTATATATATACACATGAAAGCATACATTCATTTATATAACTTACTTAGGCAGATTGAGGAGATAAAAGAAGTCGAATTCATCATCTATCCATCAATGGATAGTAGCTTCCCAAATATTAATGTAGTGTTCTTAATAGTGCCATTTCCATTGCAAAGCCACCTAAACCAGCTCCTTCGTCTCTCAAACCTCATAAGCTCCCGTGGCTTCCCCGTTCACTATGCTGCCTCAGTTGTCCACTGTCGTCAGGCCAAGCTCCGGCATGAGTACACCCAGGTGAATACTTCCAAAATCATATTTCACGAATTGGTGATACCCCCTTTTCTATCCCCTGACCCCTCTTCCACGGCCAAGTTCCCCCAACATCTTTGGCCGGCGACTCAAGCCTCCATGAACTTGCGCGAACCTGTGGCTGCGTTGCTAAGTCAACTTACTAAGGAGTTGGCAGTAGTTGATACAACTAGAACTAGAAGTAGAAGACTGGTCATCATCCACGACCCCCTATTGGCTTACGTGGTCCAGGATGCTGCTTCTCTTCCAAATGTCGAGTCTTATTCTTTCAATTGTGGCTCCGCCTTCTGCAGCTTCTGTTTTACCTGCCAATTCTCTGGAAAACCTTTCCCACTTGAACTGAAACCGGATGCCATCCCAACTATGGACAATTGTATCTCCCCAGAGATCGTCAAGTTTTTTGGCCTTCAGAGTCAATTTGATCATCTGGGACATGGCAAATTATTCAACACCTGTCGAGAAATTGAGGGTCCTTACCTCGACCTTCTAGCCCAAACAACAACACATGCCGAAGAAGAAGAAGACGTTCACAAGAAGAAGAAGAAGAAGCAATGGGCCATTTCGCCGTTGTTTCCAATTATAGCTAACGACGACGAAGACAAAGCTCACCCAACCTTGGAATGGCTGGATAAACAACCACCAAAATCTGTTATATACGTATCATTTGGATCAATAACAACCATGAGCCATGAACAGATCAATGAGCTGGCTCTAGGATTGGAAGAAAGTAAACAGAGGTTCCTATGGGTGTTGAGAGATGCAGACAGAGGAGACATATTCAACGGTGAAACCAGAATCCTTCCGCTCCCGATAGGGTTCGAGGAGCGGGTGAAAGGGGTGGGGAAAGTGACGAGAGATTGGGTTCCTCAGCTCGGGATTCTCCGGCACCCATCGGTTGGCGGGTTTTTGTGCCACTGCGGCTGGAATTCATGCCTAGAGAGCCTTACCATGGGCGTGCCCTTGGCTACATGGCCAATGCACTCTGACCAGCCGCATAACGCGTTACTCATTACCCATATACTCAAAGTCGGAATTCCGGTCATAGGTTGGGGAGAACGCGATCAACTAGTGACCTCGTCCGTCATTAAGAAAAGCGTGGAAGGTTTGATGGCATCGAGTGAAGGACATGAGGTTAGAACAAGAGCGGAAGAATTGGGGAAAGTTATCAGGCAGCAGTCAGTCCAAGGCGATTTTCCGGAATTGAATTCTTTCTTAGCTTACGCTGCTAGATGAATGGACCGTCACCTTTTCTCTTTTTTACTAGGGAATAAAATCCTTCACTTGTTTATTGGTTTTGTAATATAAATAGTTTTTAATTGCTTATTTCAAATGCTTGTTTCTTGATTTTGTAAAATAAAAATAATTATATTATTTGAGTTTTTAATTAATTTAATTATTAAAATGTCACCTTATATAGTAAAAGTGTTTTAAGAATTAAATAAATAATTTAATAACTAAAATGATAGGATTATAATTAAAGTGACAATTTAATAATAACCATTAGATTCCTTTTCGACCCTAAATCATAAGGTGGAACTATGTTAACCTTAACATATAAGGTATCGTCAAAAATTCTAACTTTAACTTGATTTATTTATTTATAATTGATTATACTTAATAATTAAATTATATTGACCTGAAAGTAACTTGATTTATTAGAGTGATATCAACACAAAAGAATTATAAAACAAAATCACATCTATTTTATTTTAAATTAGTAGGAAAGGATAATAAACACAAAATTCTATAAAAAAAAAATTATAAACCAGTTGACTAGTCTAATTTGAATTATTTAAGGTAAACCCAATTTTGATCCTATTTATTAAATAGGTCAACCTAATTTTTTTTTTGTTCGTGTCATATTTCTTATGTCGGATTAGAAATTGTTAGCTATAGATGCGCAAACCCAAAAATACATGCGCAAATTCTTTATTTTAAATTATTATTATTATATATATATATATATATCTTTTAAATCTTTTTTTTATAAAAATTAATCGGGACTTTTTCAAAATCATTAACCATCCTTTTTTTTCCTCGTTCTAGGTATTTAAAATAAAAACTCCAATCCTAACTAGGCTTAAGACTGATAATCGATAATCAAAGACCAGCTGATCCAATAGTTTTGAGTAATTATTAATTTTAGTATATTTAATGCATCTAATAAATATTTTAATAATATAATAAATTGATAAAATAATTAGAGACAAGATCAGATCTATAAAAAAAACTTATAAACTAGTTTGTTAGTCTACTTTGAATTATTTGACATAAGATGCAATTTTGAACATATTTATTAATTAAGTTAAACAGATTATTCTCATTTCGATCCAAACCAAAAAATACAAGCTCAAACCTGATTTTATTCATATTCGTGTCATATTTTTTTGTCGGGTAAGAAATTGTGGGCTATAAATGTAATAGAAATAAATTTATATAACCTATTAAAAATAAAATAAAAATTCAAAATAAACCTAAATCAAACAAGACCCAAGTGCGTCTAAACAAGAAACCAATTAACCTTAAATTTAAGCATATATTTAACATTAAATTTAATTATTTTGTTTTAAAATAATAAATAATTAAAATATTTTAAAATCATAATGTCATTTTAATTATTAATTAAAACATTTTTATTTTATTTTACTAAATTTAAATTTTAAACATAAAAAAATATTTTAATAATTTATCTTAAACAAATCTTAAATAAATCATTTTTTTTTAATACAACAAAATATTTTTTTTTTACAAAATTCATACAAATTCTTAAAAAACAAGATCAAATCTCTAATAATTATCTCTAACATATATTAATGTCTCATGTTCATCGGGACAATACACTTTTAAAGACATTTAAATTTATAATTAAGTAATAATTTATTATGTATAAATTTGTATTCCTATTAAAAAATTAAAGATTGTTTTTAAATGTATTAAATCTGTATCTCAATATTAAAATTATGTTTCAATTAAAGTATATTTTTTTGTATGAAATTTAATAAAATTTTAATTCATTAATTAATTGTTTGTTTGCTATCATTCTTTGTATTTTAAATTTAGCATCAAAATTCTTGTGATCCAAAAATAATTTTTTGAAATTTAATTGAATGACATTTTTTTATACAAAATGTAAATAATATGATTTTACTTTTTACTTCATTTTCACATTTTAGTTTATATGATAAAATAATTGTTTCCAAAAAATGTAAAAAAAAAAATGATTTAATATAATTCAAATAAGTGAAGAGAGAAGGTCCAAGACCTCCCTCTTACTTTTGAGTATATTGTAGTTTATATACTGACATTTTCTTTTTCTGCAATAAAACTCGATCAACCAGATCATAGATTGAGGAGATAGAGAATTCCAACTTCTCCATCCATTATAATTCATCAATGGCCAATAATATTACTAGCAAGATTGCTGCAGATTCTGATGATGTAGTGTTCTTAATGGTGCCATTTCCAGCCCAAAGCCACCTCAACCAGCTCCTCCGTCTTTCTCGCCTCATCCGCTCCCGTGGCTTCCCCGTCCACTACGCCGCCTCCGCCGTCCACTGCCGCCAGGCCAAACTCCGGCACGAGCACGACACTCTCCTCCTGAATACTTCCGGAATCACATTCCACGAATTGCCCACACCCCCTTTTAACTCTCCCCCTCCTGAACCATACTCCTCGGTCAAATTCCTCCAGCATCTTTGGCCCTCCTTTGAAGCCTCTTTGAAGTTGCGAGAACCTGTAGCCGCCTTGCTACGGGAACTTTCCTCCTCCCCGGTGGATACAGCTACAACTAGAACTAGAACTAGAAGACTCGTGGTTATCCACGACAACCTAATGAATTACGTGGTCCAGGATGCTGCCTCTGTTCCGAATGCAGAGTCTTATTCTTTCAATTGTAGCTCCACCTTTTGCACCTTCTGTATAACGTGCCAGTTCACCGGGAAACCTTTCCCGGTGGTCGAGCTGGAGCCCCAGGCGATCCCGACTCTAGACAATTGCTTCATCCCAGAAGTTGCCAACTTTTTTTTTATGCAGAGTCAATTTGATCATCTCAAACACGGCACTCTATTCAGCACATGTCGAGCAGTCGAGGGCCCTTACCTCGACCTTCTCGCCCAAACAACACATGCCGACGCATCCGTTGACAAGAAGACCAAGCAATGGGCGATTGCCCCGTTGTTCCCAGTTACAGCAAACGACGAGGAAGACAAAGCTCACCCAACCTTGGAATGGCTCGACAAACAACCACCAAATTCGGTGATATACGTGTCCTTTGGATCCACAACAACCATGAGCCATGAACAGATCCATGAGCTGGCTCTAGGATTGGAAGAAAGTAAACAGAGGTTCCTATGGGGGTTGAGAGATGCAGACAGAGCAGACATATTCAACGCTGAATCCACAATCCTTCAGCTGCCGGAAGGGTTTGAGGAGAGGATGAAAGGGGTGGGAAAGGTGACGAGAGATTGGGCTCCTCAGCTTGGGATACTCCGGCACCCATCGGTCGGCGGATTTATGAGCCACTGCGGATGGAACTCATGCCTAGAGAGCCTAACCATGGGCGTGCCATTGGCTACATGGCCAATGCACTCCGACCAGCCGCATAACGCTTTACTCATGACCCATATACTCAAAGTGGGAGTTCAGGTCATAGGCTGGGGAGAACGCGATGAACTAGTGACCTCACACGCCATTAAGAAAAGCATTGAAAGTTTGATGGCATCGAGTGAAGGACATGAGGTTAGAACAAGAGCGGAAGAACTGGGAAAAGCTATCAAGCAATCCGTAGAGGACGACCATACCTGGGAGTTGAATTCTTTCATAGCTTATGCTGCTAGATAGATAGATAGATAACAAATTAATTATTAATGTTTCTTTTTAATTTAAGTCGATTCCATAATAAGGCCATTGTTCATGTTTGATTGTATTTGATCAGTTTTATTTTATTAATTGGTTATTTCTGTCTTTAATTATTTAGTTTTCTATGTGACATTATGCAGATTAATGTTATTATTTGTTAGATCAATACTCTCCATCTCTTTCCATGTTTGGACTAATTTATTTTTATATATAATCATTTCAAGAGTTAAAATTATTGATAATTTTTAATAATATATATATAGAGAGAATATTAGAATCTACCATAACTCACACTTTTAACATTGGACATATTTGAGTAATTACTTTGCTGAGTTTCTCAATAAAAATTTATAAACAATAATTTTATTTAAATCTTTTAATAAGATTAAAAAAATCTAATATACATATAAATATA
Organism: Impatiens glandulifera; assembly: GCF_907164915.1. Lineage (NCBI taxonomy): Eukaryota > Viridiplantae > Streptophyta > Magnoliopsida > Ericales > Balsaminaceae > Impatiens > Impatiens glandulifera. The sequence goes on from NC_061870.1 coordinate 31,323,067, forward strand.
TAATTCATTTTATTTAGAATAATTATTTAAATAGAGAAACATAATAAAAGTAAATAAATATGATATTTTCTGAATTAGCTTGTGACAATGGTAGAGAAACGTCTTCCTCATGTATACAAGCTTATATTATATTTTCTTTGAGAAAATGGTATTGGTAGGTAATAGTAAGCTACAATTATGAGTATAATTTCAATTCGCTTAGATCCAAATCATATCATATATCTTTGATGTCTTGAACATTAAAGACTTGTAATTCAATAAAATATCGGGATTACTTGGACCTTTGTTTCATTCATAGGCTTAGTTTAACTTTGTTTAGTTTTAACTCTTTTATTATAATTTTTTTTTTAAAAAATTACATGTTCAATTTTCATTCTAAATTATAAAAAAAACTCTTTAAACTTGAATTATCTTATTTCCTATCTCATAATCTATTTCATGAAATAATAAAATGAGTTCCATATTGTTACATTAAACAAACAAAAATGACATTTTTTTTTAAAGAAAAAGTTACATTAATGTAAATATAAATAACAATATCTTCATCCCAATTACAGATTAATTACGTACTTACATTGATTTGCCTTCTATTCTAATAAATTCTATAACAGTCTAAACAATTACAAATGGCCATATATATATATAATTCACTGTTAACTAAATCTGCTGAAAATTTTATATAATTAAGACTTAGACAGAGAATCAAAGACCAGCTGATCCAATCGTTGAGTAATTATTAATTATAGTATATTTAATGCATCTAACAAATATTTTAATAATAGAATAAATTGATAAAATAATTAGAGACAAGATCAGATCACGGGGGTCTTAATTAATTATCTACGAGTTAACTAAAAGTACATATATCTCTTAAAATATATTATCTACATGCATTATTCTAATCAATCAATCAATGACCTTTATTTCGAGCCAAGTGCTACGTACATGATATACCTTCTTTTAATTTTTATATTCATTAATTAACTAATAGCAGAACAAATTTATGCAAAGGGTTCCCTAAACAAGTCTTCTTACCCTCAATTTTTAGAGGAAAATAACTCAATAATGTTTTATTTACTAACTAAAATCTTAAATTTAAGTGGGCACTGTGTTGTAAAAATAAATAATTAAATAGAGAAAGTCGAAGGGAGCAAATCTCTCTTTGACCTTTTTAGACCATATTAGTGAATGCGTATATGGTTGTCCGATCTAATTAAGTTACTCAAGTGAGTTGTAAATCTGGTCGAGCTTAATTTATTTGTCACATATAGATCTTACTTAACTTAAATAAATATCTTAATATTGTTCGAATTTTAAAACAAAATTGTAAAGATAAAGATAGTAATAATTGGTGATTATTTTGAAAAGATATAATTTTTTTCTAAAAAAATATTAATATATAATAATAAAATAAATAATAATTTAATATTTTAATTAACTAAGTGATATAATATATTAGTCATATTTCATTTTATTGTATTATATCAGATCTATATATCAACATGATATCATTTACTTGTTTAATTTATAATAAGAAAAAGTTCAAATCATTTCTAACTCATTTTATTAACTATATATTTTGTGAACTCAAATTTGTGCTTATCAATTTTTTAAATATAATTTATTATTTTAAAAAGTTAGCACGGTACATCACACAAACATAAATTTAAGAAAATTATTTATTTTTTAATTTGAATCGAACTTTAAACTTTTGTACTCTTAAAATTTTATCTTTTAATCATTCCAAATGTATGTGTTTAATTAATATGTTTTAAAATAAATAAACTAATAAGCCAAAAACACAAAATTAGTTGATAATGGTTCAAAAAATATTATTGTGATACTTAAAAAAAAAACATGATTACTTAAATAAATATTATAATAATTTGTTTGGTAAGATATATTACACCAAATACAAGTATTTACAACACTGTTGGTATAGTATAAACTATACCAATAGTGTTTTAATACGGTATTTTTTTTATATTTTTACTATTGGTATAAATTTATACCCCTATATAATTTGTACCTCATATTTGGTATAAAATAGAAACTATTCCCTCTAGGTACAACACTATTCTTATTTCATTTAATTTTTAATTTCTCATTATATTTTTTATTAATACTTTTTATTAATACTATATTATTATATAATATATTTTATTTAATTTTAATAATATTATTATTATTATATATAATTATTTTTAATATTGCTATTTTTTTAAATAATTCATTTTTTAATTAAAAAATATTTATTTATTTTTATAACTATAATTTTATTAATTATTATTTTCTATATTTACTTATATTATAAATAATATTTTTATTTTGTTACAATTATTAATAATATTTAAATTAAATAAACATAATAATTTATTGTTTATATTATAATTAATTTTTTATATTTTAATTAAATTTATATTAATTATTAAATAATAGTACAATAATTTATAATAAAAAAAATATTATTTATAATATAAATAAATATAAAATAATAATAATAATAATAATTAACATTTTAAATTAATATTTATATAACTTATACTACATTCTTATACTATATACCAAACACAAAATTATAAACCATATAAAACTTATACAATTTCTTATAATTCATACCAAACATCAATAACCTATATAATTTATACTACCTTATATTATTTATACCTTGTTAGAATTTATACCTCTATACAACTTATACCTTATATAATTTGTACCACCAACCAAACGCTACCTTATAAAGTATAACTATACCAATATTGAAATTATAAAGTGTTTAGTTGAATTAGTTTTATATGTACAGTAAAATTAATGGTATAATTTATACTTTGGAACGGTATAAATTAGTAACACATGTTACCTATTACAAGACAGTACTAAAATTTTAATTTATTTTTATTAAAATTTTATTCAATTTTTTTAATATTAACATTTATTTAATCTTTCAATAAATTTTAATTATTTTTTACTTTCAATATATATTACTTACTTTTTTTTTATAGAAAATAAACTTATATTATAAATTTTATTATTTAAGAATTTAAATAATTAAAAAATTAATTTATTTTTAATAAGAAAATTAACTTTTATTTTATAATTAGTAGTATAAAAATAATAATATTATGATTATTAATTATAATTATTTACTCTTCTAACTAATATTAATTAGTTCAATCATTTAAAAAATATATTATCTCAGATTTTAAACTAAATTATGAAATAATACTAATTATTTATTTTTATATAATATTATTAATTTAAAATAATAACATAATTATATTATTATTTATTTATTTGATATAATATTTAAACTAATTAAAATAAAATTTAAATATTTAAAATATCAATAATTTTAATTAGGAATAATATTAAAGAAACAGTTTACCGATATAAAATAAATTTAAATAATTTAAATAATATTTTATTCTTTTACTGAATTTTATATTATTTACTAAATACAAATAATAAATTTATACAATTTATATAACGTGTTATATTCAAAACCAAACCATAATAAAACCATAATAGTATATATACCTATATATAACTTTTATATATATATATATATATATATATATATATATATATATATATATATATATATATATATATAAATAAATAAAGTTTAAAAAGTGGGCCAATAAAGATTATATAGAAACAAATATAAAGTTAAAAAAATATTATATATATATATATATATATATATATATATATAAAAAGTTTAAAAAATAGGCCAATAAAGTTATATAGAAACAAATATAAAGTTAAAAAAGTATTATATATATAAAAAGTGGGCCAATAAATATTATAATAGAAACAATTATAAAGTTAAAAAAGTATTATATATATAAGTTAAAAAAAAGTGGGCCTATGATATATATATATATATATATATATATATATATATATATATATATATATATATATATATATATATATATATATATATATATATATATATATATATATATATATTGTCATTAATTTAATTTATATTTATTTTATATAAAAAAGATAAATATAAATAATAATAAAAGAAAAATATATAATGAAGATAAATGGTATGCGAAAATTTAAGACTGGAATGGTTAGGTTTGGAGGTAATTATTTGGAGGTAGTCTTTTTTGTTTGTAAACTCTGTTTTTTTAGAATGTATGAATGTTATTAATCAATTTTTGTAAGATTCTTTAATTGTTATTCTTAACCATAGTTAAAGTTTGTCTAACTTTTATTTTTAACCTTTTTACTTTTGAAATTTTAATAAAATAGTTTTAACTATTATTTAAAAAAATTAACAAAAAGTACACAAACGTTCCAATCATATTTTTTATGTATATTTTGAACTTTAATATCTTCCATAGTTATTATTTAAATCATCTAGAAACTAAATGTTTAAACTTTAAAACGATAAAATTGTAAAATTGACCAAAAATTTAAAGTAGAGATTATTGTTCCGACGAGCACAGAGGAGTAAACGCGAAATCTCTTTCCCGAGTGTAATCAAATCCCGAACCAAAACAGAAAATGCGTTTATTTATGCAAAATATTTTTATAATTTTAGAAAAATTAGGTGGCGACTTTATAAATCTAAAAAGTCAATTCACGATTTATTTAAAATATCCAACGAAAGTTTCTAAAACAAATCCGTGAAAAAAAAGACTAAAATTAAAATTAAAATTTTTTTAAAGATAGAGAACTGAGAGATTTTGAGGCGTTCCAGCTTTTTTTTTACGATTCTACCAGAGACGTTTAAGGATTAGCTTGAAACAAAATTTTGACCATTCGAAAATATTTTAAAAAAAATTAAAATAATAAATAATAAATAAATAATATTAATTAAAAAAAGGTTGATTCTTCCGTAATTCATTACTGAAGATATTTCAGTATATTATAAGGTTCTCTCGAATGTTGTAAAACTTATATTAAATAAATAAATAAAAAACTTAAAATTTATCTAATTGATTTAAATGAAACCTTAAATAATAATAAATTTCCAAACTGATCTAATTAATTTACATGAATCTTTAAATAATAATAAATTCTAAATTTATCTAAATGATTTTGGTGACCTTTAAATAATAATAAATTCTGAAGTTTATGTAACTGATATACTTGAATCTTTATATAATAATAAATTCCGAAACTTATCTAATTAATTTGAATCTTTATACAAACAAAAAAACCTTAGCTTATATAATTAATTTATGTGAGCCTTATTTGAAAAAAAGAACAAACACCCTATTTATTTGGAGATATGTAACATATATATGTATTAAACGATACACTTTACACATCTATTGAAATACGTGCAAAGAATCGTCAAATGAAATGACGATATGTTCTATATGAGCGATGTTACGAGATGAAAAACTAGAATGCATGGGATCGACCACACCCTTTGGTGATGAGTCGTCCGATAGGACGTAGGCATTATGGAGGTGGGAGGAAATTTCTGATTGAGTTGATATTCTCGAGTTTATGACGGTGGTTTATCCCCTCCACTATCGATGAATGATACTCTATTATGATACCCCTTAGCACAAAAAACATGGTTACATTATTCAAGCCAGTTGTGTCGTGTCCAAACAACTAAACATCGTCACTATAACTCTTACGTGACTACCATATTTATAAATGCGTGTATCCATTATAGTCAAAGTGAACACCTCTAAGTACATCTTGACTTTCAAAACAAAAAACAAAGAAAACTCTTATTCTTAAAATTAGGGGCAATTTCTCATATCAAAAGAAGAATGAGAAAAGAGGTGTTCACTCATTTAAGAACATGTGTTTGTACATCCATTATGTGCATGTATCATGAGGCATTAATCCTCTTTTTTCTAAATTTTTTTAAACACAACTCTTCGAGAATTCAAAACCAAATTGATCACCAAGACAAGGTTATCTTCTGAAATTGTTAAAATAAAGCACTAAATTTGAGTGCGTGATAAAAAAAATAACACGATTTCTCAAAACAAAATAAACACGATAAAAGAATAAAGGCCAATAGATATTTTGAATATGACACCCATGTTATAACAATTACGAAAACCACAAGGTCATGTATAGATCAAACAAAATCCTCCACTAAAACATGAGTGAGGGGCATCACAAATGGAGAAATGTTCCACTTTCCAAAAAATAGTCTTTTGTAAAAATGTTTTATAAAAATTCTATAAATACGTAACTACATATCGACTTGATTCTTCTATAAATAGAAGATACGTAAGTAAACGGTTATCAGGTTTAGTCAAATATTTATAAAACTTTTATGTTTTGTAAAAGAGAACGAGACTTTGACCACTTTTACTAGAATCAAAATAAAATAATAATTTTAGAAAACAAGTAAGAGTAGAGTCAAAATCATTATTTCAAAATGATCGTCTTAAAAGAAACTCGACCGTTTCACCAAAATTCGATTAAGAGACATTAGATTAAATTCTTTCTCGTGTTTAACAAATATTTAAGAAAAGTTAATTCTCGAAGGAAATTTTGGGGAAAAAATAAAAATCTTTAAGACCGAACTGAAAGCCATAAATTGAGAAAGCTTATTTCATATTTTCCAAAAAGAAAGATGTTTTAAAGCTCAAGACTTTGAAAAAAAAAATATAAAAAAATATATTAGAAAACCCTTGAAAAATAGATTCACTAATTAGAAATTTATCGATACGATAATGAATTTGCCCCCCATTGCCATTACCTCTCCTAAAGGTGAATTGACCGCCTTCCAAAAGAAAGTCAATAAATTCTAGATCTGTAATTGACTTTGAGAACTCGTGCATTAGGCTACTAAGCCTATTGACCCCTTTCTTTTTAGACGGGGATCTAACTTCGTTCATGTCACCCGCAAAATAATTGCTAAGTCCCAAAGACTCGCCATGTTTTTCATTTCATTAAAGAACTCTATTTTAAATTGTGATAAAACTAGTCCATAAACCGTTGAAATTACCCAAAAAAAATTATCCTCCCGATTTCTTAATTGAACGTTAACCGAGTATCTACCCAATTAACATCTATTTTCTCATATATGTCTTCATTCCATGGCACAAGAATTCTACATGATGCCCCTATAGAATCAAGAGTCTCCAAACCACACAACCGTAAATTACATTGATCCTTAACGATCCATTGATTCATCTTCCGAATTTTAGTCTCACTAAAACAGTATATGTCACAACCAAGGGTTCCCATTAGTGACTTAATGATATCTTACTTCACACCATCATTTAACTCATAAACGTTCCAAGCAGTAATTTTTCTAATGATTGATAAAATCTAATTATAATAACTCTTTCTCGACTTCGAGACACACTTTCATACCAAATGACGCCATCATTAAGTTCGAGCTCCAAACGGCATCGATTCCAAATTAACTTATAAAGAGCCGGATCTTTTTTCTCGTTATTAATTACCGAAATAGCCACAACTCCAGGGCACGCCTCCAATGTTTGAAATTCAAATGATTTAGTTCTGATATGAGTTGTCTTTGATTAGTTGACCCAAATAGTCTATCTCTTCATGCCTACCACTCTTGCATAGTGTGAGCTTCATCCTTACGAGGATCTAGTTGTATTTCATATGTTGAATTCTAACTAGAGACATCTCATTCCTTTTATTATGGACTCGGAGTCTAATTGATTGCCGACTCCTTTCTAGAACCCTCCCTCAACCACCTCTGTCATTCATGTTACAACGCATAGCCTCCTTAGACCCAAACGCTTGAGGCATCTTTAGAGGTTGCTGAGAAAGCCAATTGAAGAACGATGTCCGATTTGACCTTTTGATTTCTCTTGACCCTCTCACCATGTTCTGTGTTGATTTACCCTGAACACTCACATGAGGTTGTCCGTCCACCAAGCGGATCGCACGATCACACATACTAACCAAGAACCATTCTTTCTGAGGGGTTTGAGATACATCGAATATAGACTTCCAATAACTATGGTTCCTCATACTAACTTTTTTATTCTATATAGAGAAAGATAAAAAGAGCTCCAAAAACCGAGATATCCAATGTTTTACCACAATCCGACTGTTTCAAATCGATCTCAACCAATACTCGGTCCTAATATCCACGTTTTCTTTGATTGCCTTCAAATTGGAAAGGAATAATATAGTCGTACGTAATTGATAAGAATCCTACTTGGAAATTGATGTTTTCTCACTTATAGAATTTTGCATTTACCAAATAATTCATTTTTTTTAATACAATCAAATTTATTTGGACAAAATTCATACAAATCCTTAAAAAAACATGATCAAAGCTCTAAGAATTCTCTCATATATATACTCTCATGTCTCATGTTCATGATAATACACTTTAAAGACATTTAAATTTATAATTAAGTCACAATTTATTATATATAAATTTGTATTCCTGTTAAAAAAAATTAAAGATTGGTTTTAAATGTATTAAATATGTATCTCAAAATTAAAATTATGTTTCATTTAAAATATATTTTGTATGAAATTTAATAAAAACTAAAGTGATAAAATTTTAATATTTTAATTCATTAATTAATTATTTGTTTGCTATCAATCTTTTTTATTTTAAATTTAGCGTCAAAATTCTTGTGATCCAAAAATAATTTTTTAAAATTTAATCGAATGACATTTTTTTATACAAAATGTAAATAATATGATTTTACTTTTTACTTTATTTTCACTTTTAGTTTTTATGATAAAATAATTCTTTCCAAAAAAAGTAAAAATAAAATGATTGATAATAATTCAAATAAGTGAAGATGAAAGAAGGTCCCTCTCACTTTTTAGTGTGTTGTCCTTTTATAATAATGACATTTTCTTTTTCTGCAATAATACCTGCATAAAACTCGATCATCCAGATCATAGGGAGGGAGATAAGAGGGAGATAGAGAATTCCAACTTATCCATCCATTATTCATCAATGGCTAACAATATTACTAGCAAGATTACTGCAGATTCTGATGATGTAGTGTTCTTAATGGTGCCATTTCCAGCCCAAAGCCACCTCAACCAGCTCCTTCGTCTTTCTCAACTCATCCGCTCCCGTGGCTTCCCCGTTCACTACGCTGCCTCCGTTATCCACTGCCGGCAGGTCAAGCTCCGGCACGACACCCTCCTGAATACTTCAGGAATCATATTCCACGAATTGCAGACACCCTCTTTTACCTCTCCTCCGTCCAGCTTCTCTGAGAAATTCCCCGACCATCTTTGGCCGTCGTTTGAAGCCTCCTGGACTTCGCATGAACCTGTCGCCGCCTTGCTACGGGAACTTTCCTCCTCAACTAGAACTAGAAGACTCGTCGTCATCCACGACAGCCTAATGAGTTGTGTCGTCCAGGATGTTGCCTCACTTCCGAATGCAGAATCATATTCTTTCAATTGTAGCTCCGCCTTCTTCACCTACTGTTTAATGTCTCACCTGTCAGGGAAACCTTTTCCGGCCCAGGTGGATCCGGATGCGATCCCCACTGCAGACAATTGCTTCCCCCCTAATCTCGATAAGATTTTGGGCATTGTTATTGAATTTAATCATATCAGACATGGCAAACTATTCAGCACTTGTCGAGCAATGGATGGCCCTTACCTCGACATGCTAGCCGAAACAGAGACCATTGAGAAGAAGAAGAAGCAATGGGCGGTCGCGCCCTTGTTTCCAGTAATTACTACAGCAAACGAGGACGACAAAACTGATCACCCAACCTTGGAATGGCTAGATAAACACCCACCCAAATCGGTGATATACGTATCCTTTGGATCAACAACAACCATGAGCCGTGAACAGATCAATGAGCTGGCTCTAGGATTGGAAGAAAGTAAACAGAGGTTCCTATGGGTGTTGAGAGATGCCGATAGAGGAGACATTTTCGACGCTGAAACCACAATCCTTCAGTTGCCGGAAGGGTTTGAGGAGAGGGTGAAAGGGGTGGGAAAGGTGACGAGAGATTGGGCTCCTCAGCTAGGGATTCTCCGGCACCCATCGGTTGGGGGATTTATGAGCCACTGCGGCTGGAACTCATGCCTAGAGAGCCTTACCATGGGCGTGCCCTTGGCTACATGGCCAATGCAATCCGACCAGCCGTATAACGCCATACTCATGACCCATATACTCAAAGTGGGAGTTCAGGTCATGGGTTGGGGAGAACGCCATCAACTAGTGACCTCATCCGTCATTAAGAAAAGCATTGAAAATTTGATGGCATCGAGTGAAGGACATGAGGTTAGAACAAGAGCGGAAGAACTCGGAAAAGCTATCAAGCAGTCCGTAGAGGACGACCATATCTGGGAATTGAATTCTTTCCTAGCTTATGCTGCTAGATAGATAACAAATTAATTATTACTATTTGTTTTAATTTAAGTCGATTCCATAAGGCCATGTTCATGTTTGATTGTATTTGAGTTTTATTTTATTGGTTATTTCGATCTTTAATTAGTTTTTTATCGTACACGACTCAGTGACTAAAACCCTATATGTAGATAGATCGAGACGTCGTTCGTACACGACTTTGTGACTAAAACTCTATCTGTCAATAGATCGAGACGTCGTTCGTACACGACTCTGTGACTAAAACCCTATTTGTGATAGGTCGAGACATTGTTTGTACACGACTCCATGACTAAAACCCTATATGTCGATAGATTGAGATGTCGTTCGTACACGACTCCGTGACTAAAACTCTATCTGTCGATAGACCGAGACGTTGTTCGTACACGACTCTGTGACTAAAACCCTATTAGTGATAGGTTGAGACATTGTCCGTACACGACTTCGTGACTAAAACCCTATATGTCGATAGATTGAGACGTCATTCGTACACAACTCCGCTTCTAACCCCTATCGCTCGATGGGTAAAATCAAAACGCTATCGCTCGATAGGTAAACCAAAAATCTTGTCATCCAAACAAGTAATCCAAGCCCTATCACTCGATAGGTAAACCAAAAATCTTTTCATCCAAACAGGTAATCCAAGCCCTATCACTCGATAGGTAAACCAAAAATCTTTTCATCCACAGGTAATCCAAACCATATCGCTTGATAGGTAAAATCAAAACTCTGTCATCCAAACCTTATCCCTCGATAGGTACATCCACCAAAACCCTTTCATCCAAATAGGTACCGTAAAACTCTATCTCTCAATAGGTATCAAATCCATATTTATCAATAAGCACAATGTTCATTCGTACATGATCCCTACGAAATCCTATCCCTCGATAGGTCCTCAAACAAAATCTTTCATTCGATAGGTAACCAAATCCTATCTCTTGAAAGGTACTTAAGCAAACTCTATCTCTCGATAGGTATTCCGACCAATTTCTATCAATCGATAGGTATTCATTTCGTTCGCCGGTTGTCTTCTTCCTCGCGATCGTCGGAAGGATAAGAACAACCGCCATCTTTATTTTTTAAAGATGGAACTCAACCATTTTGACTGATTCAAAAGGTGAAATGATCACCTTACCAAGGTGATCATTTACCCTACATCTATAGGTACAATCATACATATTTCAACAAGTGGAATGAAGAACAACCAAAACGTCATTAATGACTTTGGCTGATTCGATCCACTTGAAGCTCTCAACCGACCTTGGACAAGTATAAATAGCTTCCCTAACACTTTCGATGTCAAGAGATAACATCTCAAGCCATGAATCAAAACAATTCGAAAATCCGCCATTAAAGCTCAAAACTTCTGATTTTTCGAAAATTGTGTATAAGGCTCTAAAACTTGGATCCAAGCATCCCAAAAACTTCCATAAAGTCCAAGGAGTGTTCTTCAATCCTTGTTAATCTTCCAATCATCCTTTAATTCATTCTTCTAGTTTGAAATTAAAATTTTTATATTTCAACTTTCATAAGTTTGTGTGTTGTCTAGTTCTTGAATTTGATGATTCAAAATTGATTAGAAAATGATTTCAAAATATTTTTGGGATATTTCCAAAAAAAATATTTTGACTAAAGAATGTTTGAGATTTATGTTTAAACTTTAATGTCTTTAAAATGACTGATGTTCTTCATGTATATTCCTCCTTAGCTATCATCAGTAACAAGTACCAGCTTTTAAATATTGTTGTTATAATATTTTAAATAACCCTAAAACCTAGAAGAATGACTAGGACCCGAATAATAATTAGTTAAAACTCAAACGTTATACAAGTAGAGACCGTTTTTAAAACGGGTACGGACTTATATTACATGTGGGCAGTGGCGGACCTACAAGGGGGGCCTTGGGGGGCCCGGGCCTCCCCCAACCAGGGTAAAACTTTTAAGATATTATATATATGTTTATTAAATAAGGCTTTGCCCAATTGGTTTTGGAACTGAAATGTATAGTAGAGGTCAGGTGATCAAACGAATAATGAATAATGAAGATGTTCTATAAACGAATTTGTACTTCTACATCAATTAATGAGCCTACTAATGAGTCTAATGTTACTGATCAAATATACATGGTTAGAATATATCATATCAAAATATGCATCATTTTGTTTTTGGTGTTATCTTTTCAAACCTTTAAATAGAGAAAACGTAGATGATACATTTATAGGAGATGAGTACAAAAATTGGAAAAAGAGCATTAGAAAGATTCAATCGTCATATGAGAACTTCAAATAGTTGTCATAATGAAGCTAGAATTCAATTTGAATCATTTTAAGATCAAAGACATAACGTGAGAAACGTTTTACGTACACATGGTCGTGATATAGAAATAAATTATCACACATGTTTAACGACAATATTTGATGTAACACGCTTTCTATTGAGGCAAGGATTACCTTTTCGAGGACATGATGAGTCAAGTAGTTCATCAAATAAAAAAAATTTCTTGAATTGATTGATTGGTATAGGCAACGTAATGAAGATATTTGTCTTCTTTTGTACCGACTCAGGGACAAGAATAATTTAATAATTGTGTTTATTAGTATTTTTATGTAATTATCGAGTAAAATTTTAATTAAAAAATACATTTATTTGATAGCAAAAAAATGCACGTTATTATGTATTTAGCCCCCCCCCCCCGAGAAAATATTTCTGGGTCCGCCACTGCATGTGGGCACAATGAAATGTGGGTTTTCAATATTAACTGATTGACCATCAACAAGTCGTTGGATTCCTTCATCGACTAAAGGTCTAATACGTTTATCAATTGACATGATAAATGTTGTTTTAAAATCTTTTCATAAAGCAACATATCTTCCATGAGAATTGAATCCATACCAGAATACGTTATCATTAGGTCCGAGCCCCAAACGCCATCGGTTCCAAGTCGACGTATGAAGAGCCCAACGTAACAACTTTAGTTGAAATAAATCAACCACAAATGATCTTTTTTCTCGTTCTTAATTACCGAAATAGCCTCAACTCTAGGGCAAGCCTCCAATTTTGAAATTCAAATGATTTAATTCTGACATGAACCGTCTTCGACTAGTTAACCCAAATAGTTTGTTTCTTCGCGCCTACCACTGTTGCATAGGTTTGAGCTTCATCCTTATGAGAATCTGGTTGTACCACTCCAAACCTAGTTTGCTGTATAGGTTGAATTCTAACTAGAGACATATCATTCCTTTTATTGTAGACTTGGAGTCTAGTCGATTTTCGACCCCTTTCTAGAACCCACCCTCTACCACCTCTATCATTCATGTTACAACGCATAGCCTCCTTGGACCCAAACGCTTTAGGCATCTTTAGAGGTTGTTGAGAAAGCCGATTGATGTCCGATTTGACCTTTTGATTTCTCTTGACCCTCTCACCATGTCCTGTGTCGATTCACCCTGAACACTCACCTGAGGTTGTCCGTCCACTAAACGGACCACGTCTACTAACCCAGAACCATTCTCTATGAGGGGCTTGAGGTACATCAGATATAGGCTTCCAATAAATATGGTTCTTCCTAATAACTTTTTTATTCTATATAGAGATAAAAAGAACTCCAAAAACCCAGATATTCAACGCTTTACCGCAATTTTGACCGTTTCAGATTGTCGATCTCAACCTATACTCTGTCTTAATATCCACGCTCTCTTTGATTGCCTTCAAATTCGAAAGAATAATGTAGCCGTAACGAAAAAGAATCTTACTTGGAAATTGATGTTTTCTCCAAATAACCCAAAGTTTTTAATACAATCAAATTTATTTGGACAAAATTCATTCAAATCCTTAAAAAACAAGATCAAAGCTCAAAGAATTCTCTCATATATACTCATGTTCATGATAATACACTTTTAAAGACATTTAAATTTATAATTAAGTCATAATTTGTTATGTATAAATTTGTATTCCTATTAAATAATTAAAGATTGGTTTTAAATGTATTAAATATGTATCTCAAAATTAAAACTATGTTCATTTAAAATATATTTTGTATGAAATTTAATAAAAACTAAAGTAATAATATTTTAATTCATTAATTAATTATTTGTTTGGCTATCATTCTTTTTATTTTAAATTTAGCATCAAAGTTTTTGTGATCCAAAAATAATTTTTTAAAATTTAATTCAATGACATTTTATTTTATACAAAATGTAAATAATATGATTTTACTTTTTACTTTATTTTCACTTTTTAGTTTATATGATAAAATAATTCTTTCCAAAAAAAGTAAAAAAAAAATGATTGATAATAATTCAAATAAGTGAAGATGAAAGAAGGTCCCTCTCACTTTTGAGTGTGTTGTCCTTTTATAATAATGACATTTTCTTTTTCTGCAATACCTGCATAAAACTCGATCATCCAGATCATAGGGAGATAGGGAGATAGAGGAGGAGGAGGAGGATAGAGAATTCCAACTTATCCATCAATTATTCATCAATGGCTAATAATATTACTAGCAAGATTGCTGCAGATTCTGATGATGTAGTGTTCTTGATGGTGCCATTTCCAGCCCAAAGTCACTTAAACCAGCTCCTTCATCTTTCTCACCTCATCCGCTCCCGTGGCTTCCCCGTCCACTACGCCGCCTCCGCCGTCCACTGCCTCCAGGCCAAACTCCGACACGAGCACGACACTCTCCTCCTGAATACATCGGGAATCATATTCCACGAATTGCCCACACCCCCTTTTAACTCTCCTCCTCCCGAACCATACTCCTCTGTCAAATTCCCCCAACATTTTTGGCCCTCCTTTGAAGCCTCCTTGAATTTGCGCCAACCCGTAGCCGCCTTGCTACGGGAACTTTCCTCGGTGGATACAACTAGAAGACTGGTCATTATCCACGACTACCTAATGAATTACGTGGTCCAGGATGCTGCCTCTGTTCCGAATGCAGAGTCTTATTCTTTCAGTTGTCCCTCCACCTTTTGCACCTTCTGTATAAGGCGCCAGTTCACCGGGAAACCTTTCCCGGTGGTCGAGCTGGAGCCCCAGGCGACCCCGACTCTAGACAATTGCTTCATCCCAAAAGTTGCCAACTTTTTTTCCATCCAGCGTCAATTTGATCATCTCAAACATGGCACTCTATTCAGCACATGTCGAGCAGTCGAGGGCCCTTACCTCGACCTTCTAGCCCAAACAACACATGCCGACGCATCCGTTGACATGAAGACCAAGCAATGGGCGATTGCCCCGTTGTTCCCAGTCACAGCAAACGACGAGGAAGACAAAGCTCACCCAACCTTGGAATGGCTCGACAAACAACCACCAAATTCGGTGATATACGTGTCCTTTGGATCATCCACAACCATGAGCCATGAACAGATCAATGAGCTGGCTATAGGATTGGAAGAAAGTAAACAGAGGTTCCTATGGGTGTTGAGAGATGCCGACAGAGTAGACATATTCAACGCTGAATCCACAATCCTTCAGCTGCCGGAAGGGTTCGAGGAGCGGGTGAAAGGGGTGGGAAAGGTGACCAGAGATTGGGCTCCTCAGCTCGAGATACTCCGGCACCCGTCGGTTGGGGGATTTATGAGCCACTGCGGCTGGAACTCATGCCTAGAGAGCCTTACCATGGGAGTTCCCTTGGCTACATGGCCAATGCACTCCGACCAGCCGCATAACGCCTTACTCATGACCCACATACTCAAAGTGGGAGTTCAGGTCATGGGTTGGGGAGAACGGGATCAACTAGTGACCTCATCCGCCATTAAGAAAAGCATTGAAAATTTGATGGCTTCCAGTGATGAAGGACATGCAGTTAGAAGAAGAGCGGAAGAACTCAGCAAAGTTATCAAGCAGTCTGTAGACGACGATCACTGGGAGTTGAATTCTTTCATAGCTTATGCAGCTAGATAAATAAATAAATGGATGGACAACGATCACTGTTTCTTTTAATTTAAGTCGATTCCATAATAAGGCCATCGTTCATGTTTGATTGTATTTGATCAGTTTTATTTTATTAATTGGTTATTTCTGTCTTTAATTATTTAGTTTTCTATGTGCATCACATTATGCAGATTAATGTTATTATTTGTTAATTAGATCAATACTCTCCATCTCTTTCCATGTTTGGACTAATTTATTTTTATATATAATCATTTCAAGAGTTAAAATTATTGATAATTTTTAATAATATATATAGAGAGAGAATATTAGAATCTACCATAACTCACACTTTTAACATTTGACATATTTGAGTAACTACTTTGCTGAGTTTCTAATAAAATATTTTAACTTTTTAATAAGATTAATTTGTTTTATACATATAATTCATTTTATTTAGAATATATTTAAATAGAGTTTAAACATGATATTTTAGTTTATAAAAGTAAATAAATATGGTATTTTCTGAATTAACATATATAGATAGAACTAAGAGTTATTGAATAAAATAGTAAAAATTAAAAGTGAGATCAGGATGAAATACTTCCCCATTTTTTCTTTTTTATGCTCATTATAAATAACATGGTTAATAAAAAATAAAAATAAAAAAATAAAATAAAAAAATGGATATCTCAGTTTTCCTCAAGTTTTGAATTCGAGTAGTCTGTCAAATTTGAATTTAACGTGTTTACGGGTTATATGCTTTCTTTACTCACGGTGTAATGACTAAGAATTTTTAGAGCATTCTCATTGGCTTTTTGTGCCGACTAGATGATGACCCACAATGACTAATTTGTGAGCTTTTTTTTGCATTGGTTAACTTGTGTGGGCCAGAAAATGTCTAATAAAAAATTCTTATTTTTCTATATTTTTCTATATCTAAATTTATTTATATAGGTCGTCTATACAAATTACTTATATATATTTTATTTGAGGAAATAGTTTTAAGTAATTGTAAGCTATAAATAATATTATGTTTGGTGGCTTGAACATTAAAGACTCCTAATTCAATAAAATCACATAGTTTTAATTTGAAATTTTATACCTTACTTCCTAAAGGTGGAATCGGTGAAATCACATGTTTTTTATGTGAATTTTCTTAAAAATAAATACTTGTTTTAAAATTTAGATATATGGAAATATTATTATAAATAATAACTTTTTTTTAATTTTTTTTTAATAAGATTAAAAATTCTAATATATATTTATTGTTTATTTAGAATAATTATTTAAATAGAGTTCAAACATATTATTTTTAGTTTATAAATAAATTTGGTATACTAACTTAATAAATAAGATATTTTCTCAATTAAGTTGTGGATGAAATTAAGATTTATTCAATAAAATAATCAAAATTATAAATATGAGAATCCAAGGCACTGGTAACATAAAAAATGAAAGAGAATAGTATATTCTTTATGAACAAGCTTAATATGAAATACTGTCACCCATTTTGCTTTTTTTTCTTGCTCATTTTCAAGAACATGCTTTTAACTAAAGAAAGCTACATACCCCACAATTATTTGATATTCACATTATGCATTTGATCCAAAATTTACTTAATAATTTAACATTGTTATAATAACAACAAAACTATAACATAAAAAATAAAAAGAGTTCAAAATAAAAATAAAAATTTTATAAACAAAATACAATTAATCTTTAAGAAAATTAATTATAATTTATTTTTATTTTGAATTATTTTTCATGTTATATTTATGTGTGCGGTTTTTATTTTAAATGGATAAATCATTTAAAAAAATTGTTATAATAATAATCTAGCCATCAAACCTGAGCTAATCAAAATGTGAGAATCTAATTGCCTAATACATTTTTTTTTTTCCATAGTTGATCGTTATGTCATCACCTACTCATTAAAAATTAAAAGTAATCTCAATATGTAGAATAATTAAGAATCAATTAAAAAATTGATAGAATATAATATTTACCTATTAATTTGACTAAAAATGTGAAATTTATTTATACTTACAAACTTGAAAAAAAATCTTAACGGAAAAATATAGACATGAACACTAATTAAGATGCCCAGTCAATCTATTTAATTATAAAAGGCAAGTTTTGATAAATTGTTTATTTCTATTATGTATTTAAAATTGTAACTTAACTATTTTATTAAAAAAAAAAAAAAAAATTTTTAATAAAATTGTTAATTTTAATATAAATGTATATTTTAAATTTAATATTTTTAAATAATAATTTATTTTAAAGTTTTTAATGAGATTAAAAATAATAATTTTATATTTATTTCCAGTATATTTTATTTTACACAACTATTAAAATATCTATTAAATAAAAATAAATAATAATAATTTAGAATCAAATGTTGAGATATGATTAACCATTATAAAGAAAAAAGTTATTATTTAATTATATATATATATATATATATATATATATATATATATATATATATATATATATTAAAACGAGAAGTATATCATCATATTTACATATTAACTTGGTAATGTGACATATTTATTATATACCAAACAAAATTAATTTATGAAAACAAACATGATTAAAATATATCAAATTTATTAGCGTCATGGATGTTTATTTTTTTAATTCAAGTCAAATATTCAAATGTTTAAAAAACCATAAATGACTATAAAATTGAACAATATGCATAGACTAAGACTATGGATGACAATGTTCGGATCATTTAAAATGTAAGATTTACTAATAAATATTTTTTTAATAAAATATATCAAAATTTATTAAGTTAAAAAAAATATATATTATATCAATATTAAATTTGCATCTAAATCTAAGCTAGAAGCACTAGACAAATCCTCTTATATATTTTTTATAAAATATTGCTTCAAATATATATTTTATAATTTTAACTTAATTATTATAAGATTAACAATTTTAATATATATCTAGGCTAGAAGCACTAGACAAATCCTCTTATATATATATCTATATTATTATATATATTATATTTAAAATTAAATTTGACAAATTAAGCTAGATAAATAAATAAAATTACTTAAAAAAATAATCTATAATCATTATCATGAAACAGTTGGTGTTGACTAGATGATGACCCACAATGACTAATTTGTGAGCTTTTTTGCATTGGTTATAACTTATTCAAACTTTTTAGTACTCATCTTTTTTTTAACTTTAACCAATCCCTCTTAGAACCGATATTACATTTTTTTAGTTTACATAAAAATAAATTATTTGGGAATGGTTTAAGATAAATTATTAAAATATAGTTTTAATATTTTAATTAATAAATTAAACAAATATGGAAAAATCTAAAAAAATTATAAAAAAACAAAAAATAAGAAATCCAAGATAAACCAACTTTTATAAAATATTATTAATCTAGTAAGCTCATGTTAACCAAACCTACATTAATTTATAATATATATATTTTAAGAAGTTAGGAGTTGCCATTACCCACCACATTTATGGTCTTTATTTCAATATGTTTTTTTTTTATTATTAGGAATGGAACTCAGAAACTTTGATCTCCAATCCATTTGAATTATGGATTGATGAATAATTAAATAAAAGCCAAAATATGAAAAAGCAAAAGCCAAAGTAAAAAAGATTCCAAGAAGCTAATTAACTAGCCAGGTTGGTATGGAGCATTCAGCTTTTCCTTTTAATTTTGTACTATGTTAAAATTAAAAGTTAAAGTAAAGTTACTTGTTCATGAAGTTACGCACCTTAAATAATTACTTTAACTTCTCTTCTCTTCCACCATCAAAATTATGATCACAGCCATCCCATCCATGACGTCCACCACCGCCGTAGAAAAACTCATTGTTGAAGTCATCGACGCTCGGAATCTCCTCCCTACAGATGGCCATGGAACATCAAGTCCTTACGTCATACTAGACTTTCACGGCCAACGTAAACGAACCCAGACTGTTGTCCGAGACCTTAACCCGACATGGAACCAAGTTTTCGAATTCAATGTCCTTTCCAAGAACAGGGCACTACAGCTGCCGCCTAATAATAATAATAATAATTCTGAAAATATCTTTGGGGACATCCTCGAAATTGATATCTTACATGATCGGAGTTACGGACCCACCAACAAGAATCACTTCCTTGGCCGACTCAGATTGAGCTCCACTAGTTCTGATCAATGTTGTTTCGTCAGGAAGGGAGAAGAGGCGCTTATTTATCACCCACTTCAAAAGAAACATTTTTTCAGTTGGGTTCGAGGAGAGATCGGATTAAAGATCTATTTCGTCCACGTCATCCCCCCTCCTCCTCCCCCGCCGCCGCCGCCGTCAAAGGTGACCAAATGTGACACCGACGAGAATATCCCATCGCCTGATCCCCAGCCACATGATGATGAACAACATGCCAACGCAAACTCCGACAAGATTCAAGATTCTGAACAGCAGAACGACGAGGAGAATCTGGAACCTCATCCACCGTCTCCACCTCCGTCTCCGTCGCCGCTGCCAGTACCAGAGATGAATGCTTTCTCGACGTCAAGATCTTTATCGGAAGGTGTAATCGTTCCTAGTGGTTTCAGCGGGCCAACAAAGCCCATTATAGCCCGATCTGCTTCTGTCAATAGTTTTACATCGGAGCTGTCGTCGGAGACGGTGCCGATCGAATTTAAATCTTCATTCGACCTAGTGAACAAGATGCATTACCTATTCGTCCGGGTTGTCAAAGCCCGATCTCTCCCGACTAACGGCAATCCCGTAGTAAAGATCTCAGTTTTAGGTTCCCAGGTGGAATCCAAACCAGCACGAAAAAACATTACAGGTTTCTTCGAATGGGATCAGACGTTTGCCTTTTTCCGCGACACACTTGAATCCGCCGCCATCTTGGAAGTCTCTGTTTTGGACCCTTTCATGGGTGGAATTTGCTTCGATGTGACAGATATACCTTTGCGAGACCCACCTGATAGTCCTCTGGCTCCGCAATGGTACAGGCTTGAAGGGGCCGAGGCCGGATCACATAAGAGTGACCTCATGCTTGCAACGTGGGTCGGAACCCAAGCGGATGAGTCCTTCCCTGAAGCTTGCTACGGCGGCGACTCAAATTCCTGTAGTGCAAAGATCTATCAATCTCCAAAGATGTGGTATTTGAGATTGACAGTCTTCCACGCCCAAGATATCTTTTCCCCGGCCGCTGAACAATCTTCTTTTCAGATCAAAGCCCAGTTGGGTTTTCAGGTCTTCAAGACCAAATTCGCCTTTTCAAATAACGGATCTCCGTCGTGGAACGAGGATTTGATTTTCGTAGCAGCCGAGCCCTTCGGGGATGAACAACTTTCGATTTTCCTAGAACAGAGGCAGCAAAAGAAAGAGATAACAACTGAGAGATTTGGCAAGACTGTGATACCATTATCCTCAATCGAACGTCGTGTTGATGATCTTCAAGTGGGTACCAGGTGGTTTACTTTTATTAGTACCGCCGATGACAATAAAGAAGTAGTAAACGATGCAATCTATAGAGGAAGAATCCAATTAAGTGTATCTTTCGACGGTGGTTATCACGTTATAGACGAAATGTCACATGCTTGCAGTGATTCACGTCCAACTGCTCGACAGCTTTGGAAACCAGCCGTGGGAATTGTCGAGCTTGGAATCATCGGATGTAAGAACTTACTACCCATGAAGACAAACAACGTTGGAAAGGGAACAACTGATGCTTACGTTGTCGCAAAGTATGGAAACAAGTGGGTTCGAACACGTTGTTCTTCAGATAACCTAGACCCAGAATGGAATGAACAATATATGTGGAAAGTTTATGATCCATCCACAGTTTTAACCATTGCTGTCTTCGATAGCAAAGATTCTATTAATCAAGATTCATCTCGTATAGGCAAGATACGATGTCGTATTTCAACGCTTCAAAATGGGAAAGTTTACAAGACTCTGTTTCCTCTGATGATGATGAATCCAACAGGTTTGAAGAAGATGGGTCAGATTGAATTGGTTGTCAGATTCGTCCGTCAAGTTAATACATTTGATTACTTACATATCTATTCACAACCTTTGTTACCGTTAATGCACCACGTGAAGCCAATCGGAGTGATCCAACAAGAAATTCTAAGGGCTGCGGCGGTAAAGATGGTGGCCGCACACTTGTCGCTATCTGAGCCGCCGCTTAGACCGGAGGTCGTCAATTACGTGTTGGACATGGATTCTGATAATAATTTCAGCATGAGGAAAGTACGTGTGAATTGGTTTAGGATCATGAAGGTACTTGAGAGATTCATCGAAATGGCGAAATGGATTGACCAGACTCGATCTTGGAAGAATCCAACCGCTACAATACTAGCTCACGTATTGATGTTGTTGCTGATATTGTTCCCTGATCTGATCATTCCCACGTTAGCTTTCTACACTTTCAGCATTGGTGCATGGAACTATCGGTGGCTCCTACGGTCATGTGACCGATTATCCTCGTTGACGAGGAGTTTGATGGAATTCCGAGCGCTAGATCCATTGAGATTGTTCGTGCGAGGTACGATAAGATGCGTTTTTTAGGGCTACGTGTACAAAAGTTGCTGGGGGACGTAGCAACACAAGGGGAGCGCATGCAAGCCTTGGTGACGTGGAAAGACACGTGTGCAACGGGAATATTTGTGGGACTATGTTTGGTGGTGGGATTAGTGGTGTATTTGGTTCCGACAAAGATGGTGTCATTGGGATTTGGATTCTATTATTTGCGACATCCAATCTTTAGAGATCGGAAGCCATCACGGGCAATGAATTTCTTTAGGAGGCTACCTTCTATGTCCGATAGAATTATATGAAGATAAATGATTTTAGTCTCATTAAATCATTAAACCAAGTTATTGTCTTGTTTATGATTTCGTTTAAAATTATATTTTACTTAAAATGTTACTTAGAATACATAATAAGGGTTTATTTCAAAAAAAAATATTAGTTATATATTATTATTTATTTATAATTAACTATCAAATTAATTAAAAAATAATAATAAACAAATGACACAATAAAATTAGTTATATTATTGAGGTAAATTCATAATAATTTATAAACTAATACAAATTTTAAATTATTACCAACTAAGATAACAAGTACGTAGCTTTAGAAAAAAACTAAAAGTAATATGTTTAATTTTTACTTATATACATTATATAACTTTGAAGGTTATTTTCTTATATTAAAAAAAGTCATAAGATTATAAATTTAATATAATAAGAGTTTAATTATTTTAAAATTTTACATAAATTAAATAGTTTTTAAAAATAGTTTTAGATTGTAAATATTAGATTTTATAAAAAAAAATAATAAAAAAAAAAAAACTTTCTACCATTAAGGATGAAGTCCATTTGAATCAAATGGAAGTCCTTAAGCACTTTAATGAGAGTTTAGTTACTTGTATAGTTTGGGCTTTGGAGTTTAGCGAGTCTAATTAAGCACATTAGTCGGTAGGCCTGTGGACTGAAAATAATTCATAAAATTCTGGCCCTCCAGAGGAATTTAATATTTGGGATTATTTATTGTACTGATACAAAATTCCTATTTTTTCTAATTTTTAAAGTATGTTAGAATTGCATTTTATTAAGATGCTTAATTAAGTGAGAATTGAGCTACTATTGGTGGGTTACAAATTCCTATAGTATTTTTCTTTTGTCTTTAAATGCAATAAAATTTTGGGATCATCTAGAAGATTTTTTGGAGAGTATTTGTATTATTCATATCACAACTTTGTTTAGTTCAATTTTTTTTTATTATAAATTGATTTTTGTCTTTCTTAATTTTTATTTTTTACCTATTAAATTAGTTGAAGAAGAAAATATTTTAACTAAGTTATTAAAGATCATGTCCCTTTAAATTGATGAAAATACTCTTTACATTTGAAGTACTTGATTATTCATTAATTTTTTTTTAATTTTTTTTTTTAATATATGAAATTAACTAACATTACAATTAGTTCTCACTGTCATAATTTTGAAAACGTTTTAAATGAGAATTGAACTCGTAACATTTGATCTATTAGAAACCACTCTTATCACTTAAATGATTTGAATAGAGTTTTCTACTATACTATTCATTTGGGATGACAACATGTACCCTACGCGTCGGGTGGAGGAGTATTTATTCTCGAACTCGATTTTTATGTTATTACCCGACGAGTATATCTATTTATATCTTCATCTCTCACCTCGTATCCAATCGAGTACCTTCTCCCCTTCCCATGTCCGATCCCAATTTAAAATTCCCAAATCCGACTATCAGGTGGCCAATGTATCAAACATGCGGGTACCAATTTACATCCTACCATTCCTACAACAATCAATTTCATGAAAGAATAAAATGAGTTCCTTGTTACATTAAACCAACAAAAAGTGACATTTTTTAAGAAAAATCACATCAATGTAAATATAAATAACAATATCTTAATCTCATCAGTTACAGATATTAATTAAGTACATACATTGATTTGGCTTCTATATATAAATTATTCTGATCAAACGGTAGTAAAACAGACATCTGTATTCTATATACGTCTAACCAATTACAAATGGCCATGCATATCTAATTCACTATTCACTAGATCTGCTGAAAATAAAAAAGAACATGATAATTTTATATATGAGATACATATATAATTAATTAGACATAGAGAAAGAATAATATTGTTTTCGACAAAGACCAGTTGATCGATCCAATCCAATCGTTGAGTAATTAATTATTGTAACAAATCTTTTAATGAGATAATATATTTAGAGACAAGATCATATCATCATCTTTGATTTCCATCTGTAGCGTACAAGTACTGTCAGACTATGTTTGCTTAAATATCTTTTCTCTAAATATCTATATATGAGTTGTCTAAAAGTATCTCTTAAAATATCTTATCTGCATGCATTATTATTATTATTATTATTATTATTATTATTATTATTATTATGTGTCAATAAGTAGATATAAATTTGATAATAATTAACATTAGATAAATTAAGATCAATCAATCAATTGCCATGTGCATATCACAAACTTGTTTATAATCTTACCCACATCTATAAAACATGCAGCTGGACATGGCCTTTAATTGGAACCAAGGATTACATATTCCCTCTTTTAATTAACTTTCATATTCTTTTTTTGTTCTTTCTATCGATTACGTTATATATATATATATATATAAAAAAAAATAATATAAGTTTTACTATTTTTTTATAATTAAATAAATAAAATAATGATTTTTTTTATTTATTTTTTTAAAATTAAGGGGTAATGTCACATTTTAACCGTAAAAAAATTGTTTATATATATATATATATATAATGATGCTTAATTTTTAAAGTGTCCGGATTGTCGGGTTGAGAGCTGTGATTAATTTGGATATATATATATATGAGAAAAATGAATACTTGAGTCGGATTGTGGGTTGACCCGCCCATAAACTTAAAACAGTTAAAAATAAAATTAAAAATGTTATAGGTATGTTCAGTGCCGGCCCTGGGTAAGCCCGGAAAGTCCTCGGGCTAGGACAGCCCACTCCCAGGGCAGCCCATTTATTAAATAAGATATTAATATATTGTAATTTTGAACATAAGATATTGGAGTATATTAATTTTAGATAAAAACTTAGAACCTTTTAATGAACCTAAGATATTGTAGTATATTAATTAAAAAAAATTAATAGAGAAATTAAAGGTGATGAATCGAGGAAATCACTTGTATTATATATGTAAATGATCTAATTAAGTTGCAAATCAAATGGGGTTATATATATATATGATCGGCTTTAATTTGCTGGCACATGTAGGCCTTGATTAACTCTAACTTAATTATAACCTAATTAAATAAATATCTTCTTAAATATCTTAGTTTGTTGTGTTAGGTCAAGTACATGATATCATGTATGTATGTATGTACTTATAGCTTGTTTAATTTACCCCAAAAAAGAGAGTTTGATTATTAAATATAATTTATGTTAAAAAGAAAGTTAGCATGAACAAACTTAATTTTTTTTTTTTTTTTTTTTTTGTGAGAATCGAATTTCAACTTTTTGTTATTTTAGTTGAATCTAATCGTAATAGTTAAGAAAATTATAAATTTATAATTAGCTTTTCATTTGAATTGTAATGCAAAAACATAACTTATAAAATGAATGTGCTCAATTAATATGCTGTAAAAATAAATAAATAAAAGAAAATTCAAATAAGTAAAAAACACAAAATTAGTTGATAATGTGTTCAAAATAAGTATAAAAATTGATTGTGATAGTTCAAATAATGATATTATTATTCAACCGAACACAAGTTTTCGAATTCAATTTTTTATTAAGAATTTTATAAGGAATTGTGCTTGAGTGCAAATTTGTTTTAATAAAAAACCATGATAATTATTATAATAATGGGGTATCACTAATTTTTAAATTGTTTTGGGAGTTCATCATCACTTTGATGTCTCTTCACCAATTCTTATAATTGATAATTTATAGGCATTATTTTTTTTTTCTTCTCAAAGGAATCTTGACACATCTTCCAATCTACATCAATAATAATGATAATATATATATATATTAACTCAATCGTACAAGAGGACAATGGGTTAAACTTAAAAAAAAAAAAAAAAAAAAAATTCAAAATTTATACAAAATCAATTACTATTTTATTAATTAAAATATTAAAATATCTTTTATTTTAAATTATTACTTTTATTTTATTTATATATATATATATATATATTTTTTAAGTCTTTTTAAAAAAAAAAAATAATCATTACATTCTCAAAATTATCAACCATCATTATTTTTTTCTCCCTTTATGGTATTCAAATAACCTCAATCCGAACAAGGCCTTAGAACTATTAATATTTTTTAACAAAATATTTTTTATTTATTTATTTTTTATTACATTTACTTAATTTAAAGAATTTAAGTTAGAATTAAATTCAATTTTTTTGTTATCTTATAAATCAATTTTTCACTTAAATGAATTAGGTCTAATTAGTTTGTACCATAAATACTGATTTTTTTTTAACAAGTATTTAATTTAGACATGAATATTAGTAGAAATATAATTTAATTAGATTTAAACTTATAAATTTTTACATTTTCATTTATACACACTCAAATTTAAATCCAAATATAAAATAATTCAAATAAACCCATCATCTATTTAGATAACTTAAAAAATGATGTTTATTTAACTAATAAAAATCAACATTCTTATGAAAATAGAGTAAAATATAGAGGGACAATTAGTAAAAGAGAAAATAGGCTCAAATATTTATACAAAAATAATAAGGTTATTTGTACTAAAATGACATAATTAAAGTGGAAGATTTATGAGAGTTAATTTTAAATATCCCAGACTATTTTAAATTAAATAAATATATTATTCGCAAGACCTATAATTAAGGTCAGATTCTCTTTTTAATAATTATTATATTTATAGATTCTTTTGATTTAATATGAGTAACAAACAGCCACGTATATGTACGTATATGATTGGATGATGGATGATGGATGATGGATGATGAAGACCTAGTTTCATTTAAAAGCATAACTTTTGTAAATATTGGTTATTATTTATCCTAAATTTAAATTTTAAATTAATTAAAAATTATATATATAATATTAATTTAGAAAATAAATTCTAAAAAATCATATAAATTAAATAAAGTTCTATACGTAAATAATATAAATTTACAAAGATTAACATTTTAATAAAAATATCCACAAATTACACTATTTATTCGTTAGAACTCAAAAAAAAACTTTAATCGATCTTTGACAAAAGGTCTGGAACTCTCATGGATCCTTGACAGAAGGCCTGAAAGGTAAATTTCAAAAATTTCAAAAATTCTTTATAAGAAAAGAACTCAAGATCTGATGTCATTATTTTTTTTTATCAACACAATTGGCAATTGGAGGGTATGACACAACCCAACAAAGATTAAGAGTATTATTCGAATTACACAAATTTGAAATAACAAATCCGATTTCACTGAATAAAATGGTCACCAAACAAATTAAACAAAATACCAACTCAAATATGAAAATAACCAATGACCGTGAACAAGATGAATCTTCAATTTTTTTTTGTGGAGTTTTTTTTTTATAAAAAAATCTATACATATTATAAGATATTCAAAATTGACATACATATTCATTTAATAAATATTATAATATATATATATATATCCAAATTATATATTACTGTTACTAGCTAGCTATTAATGTAAAGAAAGTGACAATAATTCTTCATTTTCTTTCATGGTAACTTTTATTTTGAATAATAATAATTTAATCCCGTAATTTGTTTTTCAAGACAAAGACACATGATAAGCCTACTACATGAAGTAATGGTACCATATAAATTTATTTTTTATTTCAAATAGTCACAAATTGAACCGTGGGATGTGAGGCAAACCTTATTTCAAATAATCACCATCTGACTATATATTTCTCTATATATAAATGACTTTTTTTCATATTTATATTAAATATAAATTAAAGTACATGAAAATTAAATAAATATGTTTGTATGCTAACCGAGGGGTATCTTAAATAATTAATCTATTAAAGTAAATAATAAAAAAAAAAAACTTGTAGAGTTAAATAAAGTAGTACTCAATGCGCATGCAAATTAGTACTTTTAAAAAATATATTCCATTATTTGTCCACGTATCATCATTGTTACCTCACAAATTATATATATACTTTTAACAAAATTAAGTAATATTATAATTTCTCTTTAATTATAATTCATGAGATCTTTTAAAGACATTTAATTGCAACACTTTTTCATTATTAAATTTTTATTCCAAAATTATATAAAAATGATAAAATAAAACTAGGTCATACCAAGAAAACTGTGAATTAATGAAATACACTTTATCATTGAATTATTAAGATCACCAAATTGAAGTGAAATGTCATATAGAATTAAAAAAAAAAGGTGGGTTTTGACCCATTTATTAATAAATAAATAAAAACCATCAAACATGGAATAAAAGATATCAAAAAGGTGAGTTTTAACCCTACTCCAAAAACTAGTTGAGTTGGGAAAAAATGGCTTTGAAATAGTAAAATAAAATACACAAAAACATGCCCTAAAAGATGTAGTAATACAAATATATGTTTAATATTCGTTTGTTTGTGTATTTTATTTTAATTGTTTATTATTATTATTATATTCTGAGAAGAAAGATGCCAAGTTCGGGTCCAGCATTGCCATCCGGGTTGAGCATGTAGAAAGCTTCAGAATCTCGATTGCAGACGACCCGTTCGAACTTGGCCCGCATATAAAGCAGTTCTCCCTCGGGCAACTGGTTTCCTTTCTTGTACCCGTTATCCAAAACCGGAATAACTCCAGCCCCGACCGACACACTCTTGACCGTGCTCAGGACGTGCCAATCCGACTCGGTCCATTCCCTGCTAATGGCGGAGCCGCATTTCTTCCCGTTACAGTACATTGTCCAAAGGGGTTCACCGAATAGCTTTCCGGATCTGACCCGTTTACCCAATTGATCAGGTTTCTCGGATTCCAACGCGATTCGGACGAAACCGGATGACATCTCCTTGACGAGGGCAGAGGTGGTGACGGCGAATTCGATTACGAATACGGGTTGGGATCTCGGGTCGAATTGGATAGCGAAACTGACAAGGCCACGTCTGTTGCCGAATAGGGTTCCGGTGACTTGGCGGCGGAGGGAGGTAGGAGTTATGGTGGAGATTGTAAGCCAGCGGCAGGTGGTTGAGATGATTTTGAAAGAGGGCATTAAGGGGAGGGAAATGAGGGTTATGATTGATCGGAGGAAGGAAGTAACTCCGGCGGCGATTGTGAGTGAGGAACTCCGGCGGTGGCGATCATGGGGGAGGAGAGGGAGGGAGGATGTTTTGTAGGTTAATGGGATTATTAATCTTTTGGTACTGTTGCAGCTGCTGGTTCTTGGAAGTGTGGTCAAAACATGTTCATTGAAAATCATACTGAGGAACAAAAACAAAAACAAAAACAAAAGCAGGAACAAAAACAGAGGTGGTGATCTGCAACAGTGGCTTCAATGGAGAGAAAAGGAAAAGAGTTGATGATAGTGGTGGGGGATGTGGGCAACCAAAATAAATATAAAGGGGTCTGGGGAGGGAGATTGAGTTTTTTTTGCTCCTTTTCTATCATGTCATTGCTGATGACATTTCTGTATTATAATAATAGTATTAGGTCATATTTAATTAAAAAGAGTTCCAAAATAGGTTAGGTAAAATTTTTACTAATGCTTAAATTCATACTCTTGCTCTTAGTATTTTCATCAACTTTTGGGAGGAGGAGGATAGGTAGATTTTGGCGGGATAGATATAAGAGAATTGATGTTATTATGGATATGGATATGGATATGGATATGGATATGGATATGGATATGGATATGGATATGGATATGGATATGGATATGGATATGGATATGGATATGGATATGGATATGGATATGGATATGGATATGGATATGGATATGGATATGGATATGGATATGGATATGGATATGGATATGGATATGGATATGGATATGGATATGGATATGGATATGGATATGGATATGGATATGGATATGGATATGGATATGGATATGGATATGGATATGGATATGGATATGGATATGGATATGGATATGGATATGGATATGGATATGGATATGGATATGGATATGGATATGGATATGGATATGGATATGGATATGGATATGGATATGGATATGGATATGGATATGGATATGGATATGGATATGGATATGGATATGGATATGGATATGGATATGGATGATCTCTTTAGAGGCGGAGTTAAGATTTAAAATTTTCCACGTACAAATATTTTTTTTAACTAAGTTTGAATAAAGATAAGGAGAGCGGCGCTAAGGGCATCAACTCTCCAACAACCCCACCTGATTGGCACGTGAAAAAAATAAGTCAAAAGACTAAAAAGTAATTTATTATGTAAAAAATTGGAGAGAAAGTTATAAATGTAGAAATTAGAGAGAAAACAATGTTCATCCAATGTTCAGGTATCTGTTTTCTCTCTTTAACTTTTTACATGATAATTTTTTTTTTTGTCGTTCGTTATGGAACACTACCCCTGCTATGCTCCCTCTAACTTTACTCAAATTATATAGTTTCTAGTGGGCCACCCGAGTTAAAACTTGAACGGATCCGCCTCTAATGTGGCATCCGGTGGGTTATTCCTGGATTAGTTGGTCGGTGTAGGGATGCGTGATATTAAGCAAGAGATTGACACATATTAATTACAGTGATTTTTTTATTTATTTTCTGATAAATTATAGAAAATTAAATAATCATAGTCTACCAATGCAAATTATCCACAATGTATTAACATGATGCTCCTCGGAAATTTCGGTGTCCGATGAGGATCTCCTCTTTGCTATTTTCTTTTCATTTTGACTTTTTGCATTTTCAATTTATTACTTTTAATTTTTTTAATATCTATTTAAACTAAACTTTTTTATATTGTATATTTAAAAAAAAATAAAAATCACAGATGATTTGAAATGTATTTAATAATATATAAATATACTATCCACCTCAACCTAAAATATGAAGTTTGAATAAGAATCAACTTAAGAAGTCTCTTTATATTTGAGCTGAGCTATTATGATGGATTGTAAAATTTTTAAATATATTGATTCTTTTGTTAAAAAGATATAAGTGATAAGAACAATTACTTTATAATTCCCCCCACCCCCCACACACAAAAAAAAAACAATTACTTTATAATAATAAAAAATTAAAGATGCTGTAAATTTTAAATATCATATAATATAATATTATATACGTGAATATAAAAATGTGATAAGCGGATTCCAATATGGTTTGAGAAGTGATTCTAATTTACTCATAATTTAGTTAGAGATATTTTTATTTTGAGTATATATTCATTTTATGCTTATAAATGGGTATAATTGGAATGATAAGGCTAATTTCAAACCATTTATTTTTTGTAAGGTAGATATTATCACATAGCCTAACTTCCTTCTCTTTATTTTCTTTTAATTCTTAAAGCTTGTTTGATCTGAGATTTTTGGATTTATATATATATATATATATATATATATATATATATATATATATATATATTATAAATTTTATCTCTATCAGTAATATTCTAACAATAAAATCATATTTGATCAACTACAATACCTAAAAGAGAGATAATTAAGTTATATTTTAACAAGTTATATTTTAATTGCATCTTTGCTGCCATTAATTGGTTTAATCTTCCTTATGTCCTAATTTATCTGATTTCAATTAAATATAACAAAATCATCATCATCTTTCCATGGGGACATATATAACATTTAAGTAGGTAGTATATAACTTAAATTAAAAGGCACTTAAATATTTCCCACCTCTAAGCTAGTTCATAAACATTCCGTTTGTGCCTATTTGGTAGTTCGAAATATATATGTACAAAACTACTATATAACTATAATAGATTATACGAGTATAGTTTCACAAAATAGAGGGAATTATAAGGTCGATGGTTATTGTACCTTACAACATAAGTAGTATTTACCATCAGTAGGCGGCAGCTGCAAAATGATTAAAAATGGATTCTAGTGTCGATTGGCTGATGCTGTAATCCGCTATGCCCAATAAGTCTCTGAATGAGAGTTCGAGATTAAAAGGAAGGATTGTTTTCGATAAACAATAAACAAAGTTAACAAAGATGTGTAGGTTACCTATTACGTTCTATGTGTCCAAAGACATCAGCAAGTGAGAGTTCCTCTGCATATGGCAACTGTAACATATAGTGGTTTAGTAATTGCAGGGTTAATTAGAATTCTATGCCCAAAAGACGGTCATATCTCCAGCATCATATATAGAAATAGCCCTACAAACCAATATGGGTATACCTGATATTTAACGCTCAAGCCATTGCAACCTTGAGATGTAGCACCAGGAAAGGAAGATAGAACAAATGTATCAATTACAGAGAACTT
Organism: Impatiens glandulifera; assembly: GCF_907164915.1. Taxonomy (NCBI): domain Eukaryota; kingdom Viridiplantae; phylum Streptophyta; class Magnoliopsida; order Ericales; family Balsaminaceae; genus Impatiens; species Impatiens glandulifera. Next base: position 31,356,250 of record NC_061870.1, read on the forward strand.
GTCTTTGGCTAACCACCATTCAGAAAATACCGGCAATGGGATACCACCTACATGTAGTAACAAATCTTATTTAGTGTTAAAAAAGTTGTTACCAATCTAACACTGATTTACATTCGTGTACAAAAGAACATGAGAGAAATGATTAAAGCAGTATGCATACCATCGCGGAACAATTGTTCACCAAATGAACTCAGTGAAAGCTTTGTTGAAGACACAAGCTCCTGTACCCTCATTTCATTGCCAAGCCAGCGTCCTATCATGACTATCATATCCTCTGACAAGCTAATCTCTGACATAGATGCACTCTCTATTGATGCGGACTCATTAGCCCCAATACAGATTTCAAGGTCACTCAATAAGCCGCCTCTTTGTTGAGAAGGAACGTGGAATAACTTTTCTTGAATTGAACGGCACAGATTCTCCAAATCCTCCAAGCTAGTATCAGTGGGTTTCAGCTATAAATAAAAGGAAAATAATCGTTTTTGTGTAAAGTGGGTTTGACATATAAATAGAGGGGGATAAGAACATGTTCAGTGAGATACCTCAAGCTCAAAATGATTCCCGAAACGTGATTTTAGATGTTGAGGACTTCCGATGCATCTTAGCCGGCCACCAACCTTCAGATGTATCAAAGCAAGGAATGTATGATGAAGTGTACATTTTGCATGAAGATAGAAAATCACTAAACAATGAACACCCAGTAAATCCATCCATTAGATACCATTATTCCAATTCTGGTGCATAGGGCTTGAGCTTCATTCATGCTATGTGTTGTTAAAATGACAGCAGTCTTTCCAAGTCTGGTAGAGAGACGGGATATTACCTCCCACATGAACCTTTTGGCAATTGGATCCATACCTATACGGAAAAAAAAATATGTTTTATTGAATGGCCTTAAAATTTTGAGTAAGTATAAACGCAAAAACCAAATGCCCGATGTAGGATTAGAAAACTATAGTAGCCTACTATATGATCAATAAAACTCCTAAGTTTATCCTCCTATACTGAAGGTCTGAATTGGTACTATTTGACAGCCAAAAAGGAAGAAGCTACCGTCTTAACAGAAATCGAAGATAGTTAATCACCTGTAGATGGCTCATCAAGAATAACTATAGGAGGATCTCCGATCATTGCAATTGCAACAGACAATTTACGTTTGTTTCCACCGCTGAGGGAGAAAGAAGGCTTGTTGGCATGCTTCAACAAATCAAACTCTATTAATTTCTCTGTAACCACCTGCCACATATAACTATCATCATCATCATTCATCAATCATGAAACTAAATATAAATACTAATGATGGTTCATTAACAAAAATAGGTCTTTGTCTGCAGGACAACTTAGGACAACTTATCAATGAGACACACTAATCTAGCATTTGTCCCAATCTACCTAATTAATGGGATTAATAATGGTTGTGGAGTGTAATGCTAGCTTTCCTTTATTCCAAAAATAAATAAAAGTAATGAAACTTAGTTTCCTTTCTTGTTAGGTGCGAGAAAGTGAGATAGCTTAACCCTTAACCAAAAGAAATTGAGTTAATAAGACTTTTCCCCTCTACAAACATTACAGAATGTTATATTTTCTGTTTTGACCCTACAATGTATAACTTCACAGGACACAATAGTTCAATGTTACTTTGTCTAATCTGAAAAAAATTATTTTATTTTATTTTTTTGAATTAAGGAGAACTAGCATGACACTCCACAACCATGATCCCCGCTTCTATTCAAAGCGCTTTCAGATGGAATTGAACCCGTGACCTCTTGGTCTCTTAAGCCGACTCTTACCACTGGGCAATAAAAAGACATCAGCAAATGGTTGTAGTAATAAATGTGATTTAGGCAAATGAAATAACACATATGTAGTAAACAGTTAAGTGTTATCATCTTTGTCCCAAGTTACATGTTCATTTAACTTTTTATGTCACTAAGTGTTTATTAACTAGTTCAAAGATAAAAATGTTCTTACTTTACGGAATAGAAAGAAGTGATGATGTCACAAGTGCTTTTAAGTTTTTTCAAAGACATAATAGTAAGCTATGGGGTCATCTGGTTTTGATTTACATGTTGAGATTTGGTGGCAATGTACGGGACATAGAGAAAGTAACAGACTGCCATTCAAAATAATATTGTTTTATTTTATGTCATGCCCAGTCAAAAACTGCTTATAACGTTTTGAGACTCCTAAAGTTCCAGTCATTCAGGCCAGGTTGATTAACTGTGGAAACAACCATAAATATGTAACTCACATTCTTCAGGCCATATTCGGTGACTCCTTTTATTCTGGCATAGAGCTCAAGATGTTCCTGGACAGTCAGAAACTCAAGCAGCGCATCAAACTGTGGACAGTAACCGATCTACCAACGAGCCAAAAATAGCAAGAAAAGAGACAGTGAGCCTTCAATAGCTTTATTTGCTGACGATGCTAAATTAAATATACAGGCTAAAGAAAAAATGCATTTATAATTTCCAACAATGTTACATGATTTTGAACCCTTAATGTCTATACTCTTGATTTTCCAAAATACAAGTAATTGTAACTAAGTAACGGTCTTAAAGAAGAAACATCTGCATTTGGATATGATTGATTGGGTTTTGGAACATCAGGGGAATATATAAAAAAATGATGCAATGCTAGAAGTATAATTCAAAAACATGTAAAACTTCAACGACATAATTATATATTTCTCTAAGAAAAACATACATGACGGCGAACAGCCTTAGGGTTTGAACAGATATTTTTGTTGAAAACAAATGCAGTTCCACTGCTGGGGCGTTCTTCACCTGAATTGTCACCATTTCATTAATAAGAAATAAGTACATGTGATGTATCCATCATGAACCTCAATATCATTCTATAATTGTACAATGTATAAATCCAAAGAAGCACATATCTTGATGGATATGTTTTAAAACATAGAAGTAATACTCCAACCAATTCCTGAGATGAAACTTGCACAAAGAACACGTCTCTTATTAATTTGGGCTTAAAATTCATGGCAATTTACTAGAGATAAGGGTACTTTGTACTTAGTACAAGAGTCACCAAACAAGTTATGAAAATTAATGTGGGAATAACTACACTCCATAGTAAAGAACCATTAACCATATACAAACACAGGCTATATGTATAAACAGCCAATCTTGTGTTACTGAATAGTCATTTTCTCCCTCTAAACAACATTTCAACATTACCTATTTACCAAGTAGTTTGCCAACTTCACTATGTAAATAATGTGGAATAATGAACATATTTCTGTAGGGTGGAACTTTTGTAGAATTATTGATGCAAGCGCCAAATATATGACATGGCACTATCATAAAAATATTGAGTAATGATAGGGAACGCAAATTTGGGGCCGCGAATGTCCGCGAAAATAGAATATTCTATTTAAAAACAGAATATTCTCTCTCCTTATATTAATTAATTTCCCTCTTCTACGAATTAATTAATTTATCTTTTTTTCTCTCTCAATAATCAATTAATTTATCTCACTAATTAATTTATTTAAACCCTAAACTCTAAATCCTAAACCCTAATTAATATCTCTATTAAGTTATGAATTATGAATGTATCAAAGAAATGAGTGAAAAAAAAATAATTTATTAATAATTAGTCACCACCAATTGTGGAGAGAAAATAATTAACGTGAAAATAAAAATATTAGATAAACATTTATAAATAATAAAACTAAAAAAAATATTAATAAGTCGTTAAAAAAAATAATAAGAAAAAAAAAAGCATAAAGAATAAATAAAAAATATTTGATAAATAAAGAAATTGAAAAATCATAAAAATATAAAAAAATAAAAGAGATAAATTCATAATTCAACTAAAAAATGATATTAATTAGGGTTTATTTATGATTTAGGGTTAAAAATTTAGGGTTTAAAGTTTAAAATTTAGAGATTAGTGAAAAAAGAAATTAATTAATAAATACAAGTTGTAAAGTGTTATTTTACCAGTTAAATGAGAGATAATAAATATAAAATTAATGGTGATAATAGGATAAATTAATCGTTAGAAGTAGAAAAAAACAATTAGTAAAAGGAGAAAGAATATTCGGCATTTAAAGGAATATTCTATTTTCGCGGACATTCGCGGCCTCAGATTCGCTTTCCCTATCATTACTCAAAAATATTTGTGTAAAGCTGTCATGAATACAGATTGAATGTTCAAGGAACTCACCTTCTCCCTTTTCTGTAAGGACACTATCAAAGTTTTTCCTGTCTTTACAAGATGCCTAACAACATCATCCACGCATCTACTACTTCTACACATACTTCACCAATAAAAAATGCAAAACACTACATACCAGTTAGCATTGACAGAGTTGTTGTTTTCCCAGCTCCATTAGTACCCAGAAAGCCAAAACATTCTCCTTCTTGAACTGAGAAAGTTAATGACTGTACTGCAACTTTTATCCCTGGGTAATCTGCCCCAGGATATTCCTGCAATTAGAATAGATAGAGACAAGGGGATCCACCAGTATAAGAGGCCATCAAAACATACACTGAGAAAAAAGAGGGAGGTCAGAGAAGGGGTACCTTCCGAAGATTACGCAAATAGATGATAGCATTGTCAGCTGAACCTGAAACTACCCTGTTCCTTTCTGCTTCAACATCAACATCTTCATCCATGTTAACACTAGCAGATTTGGATGATCCTTCTAATAATGGTTCAAGATACGAATCTGAAGTTCTTTGGAAGATCTTTATTATCCTCTTCCAGCACTCTTTATAGGTAAATAAACGTATTCTTCCAGGAGGCACAAGCTCAAGAGCAAGGACTAAAAGAAAATATATAATGGCCTGCAACAAGATATTATATTCAATCAAAGAAATATTTCCAGTGGCATCATTTTCAACAAAACACGGTTTATCCATATATAATTTCAATCTGTGAGGTTTATATCTTCTTGGTCTACATAGCAATATAGAAAATCGCATCTGTTGATTTCTCTGGTTCAATATAACATTCACATATGGTAGTTATTCAATTCTAGGGATATTTATTCATTTGCTAACTTATGGAATTTTGTTACCTTGAAATCAAATTAAAAATGCATATTCAAGAGCCTCAATATTTGTTTACAAAAGCACAAGCATTAGAGAAAATTTCTAATTGAAAACCAATGAAAATGGGCCCTTAAACCAAATAAAGCATAGTCCTTCATAGTGACAGGTTAATATGAGGTTACTTCTTATAATCTTTATGCTTTCTGAAACATTACATGTTCCCATAATGAAAATGGTCCCACAATAACAATCAAACACAAAACCAATGTGCTTAAATTATTCCAGTCATTTTTCACTCTGCCTGCATAAATAAATTTACCCTTGTTTCTGGAACAAGTCTGATTTTAGCCAAAGCAAATAAGCCTTCCATTGAGAAAACAAGAGAAAGTGAAATAACCTCAACACCAAGATAACAAATAGAAGCACCAGTTACATTCCAGTCAAGAACTTTATCACTAGATTCAGTCTTCATCCCTTGCCGTAAAAGAGCCAATGAAGCTAACCCGTCAGCAAAGCAAAATCCTGGTGATAATCTGAAGAAGTTCTGAAATGAAAAGAAATATCAGAAAAGCTATTTTGATGACCAAGATGTGAAGTAATGCCTATACATACTGCAATGAAAGTTTTATTTCCGAATCCCAATGCAAAACTGGTATATGTTTCAAATCTTCGAAACAACTGTTCTCATCAAGTCACATAAATCGCAAAGCTGTATTCACACAAAAATAACAAGCTAGCAGAAAAATTACTCTAGCTATCCAACTCATTAACAAGAATAACAATCAGCAAGTTTAAGATCCAGGTAGCAACTACCTAATTTAGATTAAAGACAAGGCCGAAATTGAAGGGATTTAGACTTTTTTTATGAAAAATCTTGTACTCATTTTAATTTTCCCCAAAACAAAGAAAGTGAAAAATCTTGCAAACTGAATATAGAAGAGAAAGATTCTTTATTTCTGAATGAACTAAAATTAGAGTACAAGCCTACATTTATATACTTTACATCCAATATTTAACGAAATAGTATCTAGTAAAAAATGTAATTAAATAAAATATTCCTAATATGATGCCCCAAGTCGTTAACTAACCTGCCTCAAGTTCACACTTGTATGTTGGGTCCAATAGGTTAAAAGAAGCCCCACAGTGGGGAGTTGTTTGAGTTTGGATTAAAATTAAGATGGTTACAAAATATTTTATTTGGAAAATCTGAGAATTCACGTGGAAATAACAATTTTGTTGTTAATCAAATAATATTAAAAAAAATGTTCAAATGACCAAGGGGCTTTGGTTATTCAAAAATGGATTTAAATTATGTGAAAAGTACAACATCACATGATAATGCCAAAAATCCTTCTTAAACAAGCTTTTAATGTAATCCCAGAGACACAATATTGAGAATAGTTTTACATGCGTACAAATGATGTAACATTACATATGGCGCTTCCTATTTAGTAGGAAAAGATGCAGAGGAAGAACAAGCAAGAAGACAAACTTAAAATTAACTGAAAACTGACCCACTAAATTTTGTAATCAATAAAGAGAACCATTTATACAGTTCAATCAAACTTCATAATTTATGACGTTTCTGGATTTTCTCTTTCCCATTGATGAAATAATAAAGTACAGTTGCTGAAATCATGATAGCAAGCAAGGAGTATGGAAGAGCTACAGGATCTACTTGAGCTGTCTCAAGTGACCACAGAATATAACAGGCTGACTCAAGCTCATGGTTTACTTTGTATCATGCTAATTGATGTCCAAATTGGACCAAACAAACCCTCATTTTAGTAAGATTCAATAAAGACGCTTATTTCTCAATATCATTGAAGTCCAAGCTTTCCTGTGAATTCATTGTTTGCTCTCTCTCTCTTGCTCTGTTGCCATTTTACATTTCTATGATTTTCAACACATTGTACCTAAGAAAATGGTAAATATTAGCTCTGACCTTCAGAGAAGAGTTTAAACTTGCTGTTGTCTCTATAAGTCCCATAACGAATGAGATAGCCATAAGAACGAGTCCAGTGAAAAAGTGAATCAAGAGAACCACATTCTGCAAAGAAGGAAACAAAAACAACAGTAACAAGAAAAAGACAATTTAGCATTAGAAGGACCAGATACATCTTGCCTTTGAATCCTGAAGTATCACATTTATATGATAGAAACCAATACCTGAGCCATTGAATGCTCTGAAAAAAAGAAGGTTAAGCAATATGTTGAAGATGCAACTGCAAGCCCATATTCCAGAAATAAGATAGTTGTGGGAAAGAAAGAACCAGTTCCAATGAACTGATCAAGGCCTGTACAATCGAATGAATTCATTAGAAGCTGATAAGGGGGAAAAAGATGAGTTTTAGATGACAAGTATGCTCCAAACTGGTAGCGTTTTCATCAGATTCAGTTTTGTGTGTTTCCCATTGCACTTGTACTTAAGTAGAAAAAGATATTATCATTTTTTTTTTCTGTTAAAGAAAAGATGATTTGGATTATCTATCTAGAAGTACCCTATGATTAAGATACTTCGAACTTAACAGGCCTTTTCTAATTAACTGAGTCCAGCTACATGAACTTCGTCACATTAATCGTCAGAATAGGCTTGCTTTTCAACGATATCACAGAAAAGAAAATCCATCCTATGTATTTTTGGAAGAGTTAATTATTATCTACCATGTCATTATCTATAAACCCCTGCAGTATGAAAATATAACTTCATCCAACGAACCCGTTTTTTTAGATGAAAGTTAACTTGTGGATCTAGATATTAGCCCGATGTATTTCCTCCCCCACCTATCTCAATCCAAAATCAAAAATTGCCAAAGAAAGTAATAGATTCATAAAGGACTCGGGTATCTCAGATATTGGAATATATGTGGCCATCAATAATGTCAAAATAAGAAGGATTCATGAAGAGATGTTTTGACAGTACAAAGTGATTTAGATTTAAGATAATTTTGAAGAAATTTATGTCAGATAATTCAGAAATCTGCCACCAAAATAATGAAAAGAAAAATGAAATTCAAGAATCTACATACCAAATATGTAGAATAGGATCAATGCAAACGATGTAGGAAACAAGAAGCTGACAAAGTCCCATACATATGTTGAAACCCAATAAGACCATACAGATACCTGCACAAGATAAAATGTTGATATATAAAAAGCTATAGTGATCAATAAACTCTATCATTTTGGAAGGACAAACATACTCCGCTAATTAGTTGCTGATGCTTAGCTTTTACTTCATACTCCTGCATTACAAATCCACAGGACATCCTTTAGAGTAGTGTTTTCAACCAGTTATTCAAACTGATGAATCTGCAAACTACAGATATGGAGCTATAGAAGCAGGTTCCTTTACTATAATGATCATTGCTTTTTTTATGGTATGGATGATGCCTTTACTAACACTTGGCATTTCTACCATCTTTCTATCTATCAGAATGACAAATGAGTGACTCGTGCCTAAATATTTCATCTAGTTAATAAAATACTATGCTAGGAATCATGAGTTCAATAGAAGGTTAAAGTACAAAAGTTGTTTTTATGGGTGATATAGTTAATAGTGTATCTATTTTAAATAGATAAAATAAATTAAGATCTCATACCTTGACTATAGAAACTGCAAATGATGCCGGGATGAAGGAGAAAGCAATATTAATAATAATTACAGCTGCGAATGCATCCAAGTCCTACAAGTTCATAAACCAAATCAAATTATTTGAAACGTCCAAAATCATAAGCTATGACAAAAGTCAAGTATTATTCTATTAGGAGACAAATAAACTCGACATGCACACAGATGCAAGTTTAGACAGTGTATCCCCAGACATAAAAAACTCAAAAAAATTATTGCAGTCAAAACAACTGATACACTACCAATAAGTTACAGAAAATCTAAACTGTCAGAGAGCAAGTCTATCAGGTTATAACATGCAGAATATAAGTAGTATAAAGAACTTAACAAACATACATGGCGTTGCAAGTGCTGACTTGTTGTCAGAGGCAATGGGTGATTACGTGTTTGAATTGTCATGTTTTTGTTCATAGTAGCAAGCCTCAGAATTGCTGCATTTACTAAATTTATATATGTTGGAGCTGCATGCTGACAAGAACTGTTGTGTAGAACAGTGTATCCCAGACTTCCATCATTATTCTGATCATCGAATACAATTGCACCATACCTGCAAGATGGGTTTGAAATTTAATCCTATTTTAGTGTGAGATTATGTTTGAGGGTGCATCTATTGACACTCCACTTCTTTTGCTAAGGGATTACACCTGGAGAGTTGGAGAATAGCTTCCAGATTACCTTCATCTTTGTTAACACCAAAATTACTCATGGATTCGAAAAAAAAAGAAAACATTGTGCTATGTGTAAAAGGGAATTCAGACAATGTAAAAAAACATTAAATACTCAAAAATTGCATCTTATTTTCCAAACCCAGACCAAGAGTGGAACTTGAATAATCAGCATTTTGTTAACACATGCAAGGAGGCAGTGTAAGATACATAGATGTGCAGAGAATTCAAGAACTCTCCATAAACCACATTGCCCTCAATCCTTCAACAATTGAGGTCAGAATATACCTTGATTGGTAAGATTCATTAAAGCTGGACATCAGATATTCGCTCATAGAGAGGAGAACGGGGCCAAGTGTTTGTCCAGCTGCTTCAATAGCATCACTTAATGCCTCTTCTTGATCTGGAAATTGGTATGTAGTTGGTTTATATCTTTGAACCCATCCCCCTTCTATGTAGTTTACAACCTGCAATAAGAATGGCATATTAGGGTCATGTTGATCATGATACATTCTAATCCATGTACTTCCAAAGGATCAAATATGACAATTTTTTATTTACTTTCATTTTATCCTGTTGTAGAGGTAAATAAAAAGGCAAAGCTGAACAGCCTGAGTTGTCAACATACCTCAGTTGAAATGGGTTTACTCAAATCAACAGGAATTGGACCACCACCTCCTCCACCACTTAAGAGGGGATTAAAATAAGAAGTGGTAAGGGTAATAGACTGCTGAGCAGGGTGTGGTTTGAGCTCCACAAAAATAAGACCAAGAAGCAGGAATATAGCTGGAAATAAGAGCTGGAATACAATTGTTTTCCGGTCTCTACTAGCAGATATGGCCCTCTTAATAAACAATGCTCTGCAATGTTGCCAAAATGTAGAGCCTGATACAATGCCTAAGCAACAGCACTGCATACTCAAGAACCTTAAGAAACTCATGAAGTAAGCGAAAGACAAACTACAAGCCTTCCACACTACGCCCAGTATGACTCGAACAACCTTCATATAACTACCAAACCACTTTGAAGAAACTATACTATTTGGTGTCTGAGTAGAAGAGACATGACATAGCATAGCATCAGGTGAAGTAGGGATCTTCTTTTCCTCACTAGTTTCAATTTCATTAATATCAGAACCCGCCACTCTTAGGAAAACCTCTTCAAGAGTCGTGACTGATATACCATAGCTCTCAATTCCAAGGGAGTTACTTTCCTCCTTCTCACTAACTCCTGAGGTAGGATTTGACTTTTTCATGAACCCTTCAATCTCTCTAAACATACTCTCAAAGGAGGAAGAAGATGTCAAGGGAAGCTTAAATGAAATCTCAGTCCCAACCTGCAGAACATCAGTAAATAGCATTCAATTACAAGAAGTAGCAACAGCAGAAGCAGAAGAATCTCAGAAGCTATAAGCTGATTTACATGGCTTAAACTATCATAACAGCAGAATATATTGTACAAGCATCGCCAAGCAACTGGAATGTATCAGGATTGAAGGTGTGACCCCACAAAATAAGGTTTATAACTTTCATCACTCAAATGGGGATGAATGTTATTTTTTAAATAACAAGTTTTCTCTTACATCTACGCAACTAGGATTGAAGATAAAGATCAGATGAGTACTTCGCTAACACATGTCGCTGAAGGAATGTGTCTGTAAACAATATCCGCAGCAATAGAAGCACTTGGCGCTCCCTGATGGAAGAGAGAGAGAGAGAGAAGAAAGAGAAACAATATGGCCGCAATAAGGAATGTTAGAGCTTTCAGATCAGCAACGTAAGAATGAAAGGAAAAAATGAAACGGTAAGGAAGCTGCAAGGTGTACCTTAACCAATGTAAGAGTATAACCAACCCCATAATGGTGCTTCAAGAAAAGTGAACTGTTCAAATGTAACAAGTATTAGTTATCCACCAACAGGTCTAAAGATGTTTTTGCACTTCTCCCATATAGAAGGCACATGAAGTCCCGACTACTACACTTTCTCCCCAAAGTTAACACTATTTTATTCATTAACGAGTACCTCTATTTGATAATAATGATTCCAAACAAAAGAAAAATCAAATGTTCAAGTAAAGGTTGATCATGATTAATTGCATCTTGTCTAAAGTTATAAAATTTATTCATGTATAGCACAGCCACCCCCAGTATTAAACCCGGGTCACAAAATAAATAAATAAATAAAATCAATTAACATATCAGAATGCTCTTAATGATATTATCTTTCATCATACATACAGAACCATGTCATAGAAACATGGAAGGGTAGAAAACTTAATCTATCAATGACCTAAATATAAAAACTTCTTTAAGATGGAACCATAAGTCATGCTATAGCTAGCAGACACAGTAGATTTTGGAACCATAAGTCATTCCCTAGCTAGAGAAAAAGTAGATTCTGGAACCATAGGCCAGGCTCTAGCTAGCAGAAAGTGGACTATGGATGGTTAGGCGCCATACAGTGTCGGTAAGAGAGCACAAGAATATTATTATGCTTAACTATATTGAATTTTGACACTACACTGATTAATTTTTTCATTTGTGTAAATAATTATGGTTTTAGTGTGAGCAGTTTTCCAGAAAACATTAATACATGCACAACATTCATACGGAGGAATAAATCATTGAGTTGTCGAGAAGTTGCAAAGCTCATGCAGAAGCAAAATGAAAAGGATGACTACCTTCCACAACATTTTAATGATCCATTGGCCATTATAGCAATTCGATCTCCTAAAACATCAGCTTCATCCATAGAGTGAGTAGTTAGCAAAATTATCCTCCCTTTTTTCATCTTTTTAATTAGTTGCCATGTCAACCTCATGGAGTAAGGGTCCATTCCACTAGTGGGTTCATCAAGAACAATAACCTTAAAAAGGATGGGGGACAAATAAAGAATTAGATTGTTCTCTCAAACACGACCAAATTAAACTAACAGACTTTATAAAGTTTGTATTTACCTTACTATCTCCAATTAGTGCAATTCCAAGGGATAACTTTCTTTTCATGCCTCCGGATAGGGCTCCCACATGTGTGTTAACTTTATCCGCTAATCCAACCTAATTAACAAACTAACAGAAATAAGCACCAGAATTTGCAGAATGAGATCAAGACCAAGATGCAAAGAAAACTTTGGACCTTCAAAATGGGCCCAAGAAGAGACAAATAAGTGAAAAGTAGTAGCTTAACTAAAACAAAACAAATTGTTTTTATATATATTACCTTCATGTGTGATGTCTTTCTGAATATGAATCTTTTATGACTTCATCCACAAAAAATGAGTAATATATATTCCTCAAATTTCAGATAAAAATCTAAAACATTTACATAAAAAACATGTAGATAAATACTACCATTTGTATATACATACATAGATTTAGATAAATACTACCATTTGTCTACACATACTTTCTCTCACTGATTGTACTTTCCATCCTAATTTTATGTAGTTTCTAAACTTCTTTGATACTCTTTCTATCTACATTTTTTTACATATATATCATTACCCTATATTACAATACAATCCTACAAGAGTATTTAGTCAAGCTAGCATGGAATCTTCATTATTATTTTTTTGAGAAAATGTCAAACTTTTAAATGAAATCAAGAGTGGAACACAAGAAACGTTCCTAAACAGTTTGCAGAGAACAAAAGGATGAAGAAAGAAAGAATAAAAGGCACGTGTGTCACCCAATTCAACACTCCACAAACTCCTTCAAAATCCCAATGGGGATGATAAAGGAAATTCATCCAAATGGTAACAGGATGAGCGTGAAATATAACCAACTAATGTGCTCATGTTATTATGGGTCTAGGACAGAACCCCGTCCCTGGAAGGCACAACTAGTAGTTGAACAACCTTTCAAGGTTCGATGACAGAAGCAAGCTTGCAAGGCAAGAGGAACCAGATAGGTTATGTATGAGATAAATATGAGGTGCAGCAGCATTTTTTGTGTATTGATTAATAATTAGCAATATTATAGAGGATAACTAGTGCAGAGACAAACTTCTTCTATCATTGCAATCACACTGCTCTCCACCATCTCTTCCTTCACACCCTTCAAATTGGCAAATAGCTCCAAATGTTCCTTCACCTGATAAGATAATCAACTTGGTATTGAGGATCTGAAATCAGATGTTTTTGGCCACAAAGAATTAGGTGGTAAAAAACTTTTAGAATCATATATTGGGAGTAATGGAAACATAACCACACAATCAATCAAATTCATTAAACAGAAACTAAGTATGTTTTCCATTTAAGGAAAGGAATAGAAAATTCAGGTGATAAAATCATTATAGATAAAACAGAATTATTCGTCAACTTACATGTTAAAAAACGCCGTTTAAGCATAAATATTCTCGTATCACATCTAGGGAATAAAGGGCACATACCACACATGCAATAAAGCTTAATTTTATTTGAATTTTTTTTTGCCATTTTATATAAAGTCTGTTTCGTTGAGAAGACAACAATGTGGAGAATACAATAAAGAAGAAGAAGTAGACAAAAATAAAGCTTAATCAACAGAAAAAATCAAAAGAAACAGAAAGTAAGAAGTATTACCACTGAAGTGAAGTTTATTTACTTATAGAGATAGCATGCATAAAATTACTCCATTCAATTCAACCTTCATTATGAATTAACCAAAATTGTTACTTTGCTACCGTATCATTGACACACTTATCTATACCATTACTAGTTATTTTTAGATTCAGCCATCTAGATTATTTGTGCAAGTGAGAAGCAATAATCATTGTAGCAGTTATTTAATGCCCAATGTCTTACTAAATCAATACATTGTCCAATAAAATAAAGCAAGAAGAAAAGGAAAAATTCACAGTGATACTATCCCTCAAATCTGCAGAATCCTGGACTCAAAAGTGCACATGGAACTTCCAAGCCCTTAATTTTGACTAATGAGCATTCTGTTAACTCCCATGTATCACATCAATAGAGTTAATAGATGTTGCTGAAGCATAGACAATTCATATGAAGGAAATCTACTTTTCAAAGTAGAAATGGTTTTGGTTTTGAGAGGGGGAAAGATACATGTCAAATCAGGTAGGCATTTAGTTCTCTATCAAGCCTACATACTAGAAAATACTGATACACATTACCGTTAACTCGGAAAAAAGAATATCTGTTTGAGGGCACACACCCAATAGCTTCCGTATCTCCTCCTGTGAAATTCATGTGTCAAATATTGGAAATAAAAATGACAAGGAATATAATAGTTTTTTTATAGGCAACCCGTGCAAGTGTTTCATGCAGTGTGATAAAAAAAGAGTTCAATGTTGTAAGGAGCTTTACACTGAAAAGTATTTTAAGAAATAGTACCAAACAAAAGGGAATTCCAATAATGATCACAAAATTTAATTTAAGATGGAAAGAGCTCATAGTGCAAATGTAATTAAATAGAAGCAAAATACTGAAAAATTACCATCTCTGTCATAATATTCTTCCCCAACACCAAAGCATCTCCAGAAGTAGGACGAAGGAGGCCAACAAGCATAGAAATTGTTGTACTCTTACCAGCTCCATTGTGACCTTGATGTTTAAGTATAACAATTAGGATTTATGATAAACTGTCTTATCCCGAGGAATTAGGAGTAAGTGAGTAACATAATCAAAGGCACGATCTATTTGGAATAGAGAAAGAAAGGGACATAACAATTGGTAATCTCTCCTCATTTGGACTAAATGGTCATGATCAAATAGGTTATGTGTATCAATTACTATAACTTTTTTAATAATTTAGTTTTCATACAATATTCTAACTCCCTAGAAATTTTTGGTGATAGCTCTATCTCTGGTGCTTTCCAACTACAAGACTCAGTTGAAGTTCTGCATAGTTTCTAGTTTTTGCCATACTCCAAATGTAATTTAAGTTACAAATGCTTCATATGTGAAAAAAGAAAGCTCCTGATGAGGTTACAATAGCTAGCACATAATGAGTTTTGTTACTTGCTTAGATGAATTTTCAAGGGGAGGGTATTAGCTTGGATTTTGTAAGAATGTTGATGAAACTAGCTACCTACCTAGAAGGGCAAGAATCTGATTTTCATACAAGTTCAAATCCAAGGACTTTACAGCAGCACACCTGCCCTTCTTAGTACTGTAAACCTTCCGCAGATTCCTTATTTGGATGCACCTACAAGTTAAACAGTATGAGAGACGAAAGGATAAACAAAAAAAGATTATGCATATTTCTAATTCTCTCTGGACTTTTCACCTGCTATCAAGTTCTTGTTGCTTCATTTCCAAGGTTACAGCTTCAATGGCAACTTCACTGACATCACTTCTAGCAAAGCTCACCATTCCATCAGGATCATCAGAGTGGCAAGCGGAAGCTTTCGTAGCAGGTCTAAATCTATGAAAGCACTTAGAGAATATAAAATACCATCGACGTTGGGCACCATTTTCTCTTGGTAGAACCTATAAAATATGAGCAATTCTTTAGCAAGACTTTCTAGACAGCATAAGTAAATGAGATATGGACAGGAAGTGACATCTTAAGTTCTTTTAAGAGAATTAGATCCTAAAACCCTTTTTTTAACGATAAAGTTTGCATAAAGAATGGAGGCGATAGACAATAAGTGCAAAAATAATAACAAATGAAGAAATTTACTGTATCAATTGCATTTAAAGAATACATTTTGAAACATGGAATAAGTATGTTTAATTTTGTTCGTAATGGAGCTGAAAGATTCTGCTTATGCCAACAGACATACTCTAAAATTTCATCTAACACCAGTCTGATGAGACATTAGTTAGGATATTGAGCCAATTTAGAAGTAGTAATTGTGATTTAGGAGGGTTTTGCACTTGACTTTTGAGAAGTTTTGTTGCATCAATTTCATGAGAAGTGAAAAGGTTTTTGTTTGGCTATGAAGAAAAGAGTTGAAGTATGAATGGACGGTGGAAGTTGAGCAGAAATTGTCTCAATAGTGAATGCTCAAGGACATGTTGTGATCAATCTGGAAGGGAGCTCAGGTCAATGAAATTGAGTATCTTCATTTCTATCTTGTTTTGATGTACCTTAATGCTTGAAGATTACATCCTTGGAAGCTTCCTTCCCTATTAGAGGCTCTTCTTTCATCCTTTATTTATTTTTTTCTCTCTAGATAATGGATTTTTGTATTGAAGGTGCATTTCACGACAATTCATGTATGTACAAGCTTTAACTTTTCAGAAAATTAGAGTTAGAATTCAACATATGTATAAGTAGTGAATGTTGTATATATGTACCTTGTCCAAATAAAGACCAATAGCACAGTATAGTAGTGTGTCAAGCACCATCATCAGGAGGCAGACCAAAAAATTCACTCCAGACGAGGACTGCAAAAAGTGAACTGTAATTGGATACTAGATAAGAAAAAAATCTCAAGCTTTAAGAAAGGAGTATTATGAAACACAACTAGGTATTTAACATGAATTAATCTCCAAAGATCGTTTTTCTCTTTCTTTTGATGGGGAGGGGGGATGACAAACTAAAGACACTTACAAAATAGCATACAGCCAAGTATCCAATTATATTTATATTTTAATTTGTGTCAGTTAGTTTTCAGTACAATATGCATAAATAGTAAACGCAACCCAAAAAGGTATACCTGCCACATATTGCTCCAACGAAGACCAACATGAGCGCGTTCATAATCAGCAAAGTTAATTGAACCTAAGGCAAATGCTGTAGGGGAAAGCAATGAAGCAGTAATCTTCAACGACCTAAATGAAGTTGAAAGAAGCCTACTTCAATTGCAGAGAAGGAATTTAACCAGAAGTTAACCCAAGAACTTAATAGGCAGAAAACTCACATAGGACCACCCTGGTCGTTTACTGTGTAATAAGGGAAGTAGGCCCCAAGGAAGGAAAGGGTACCAACTGCCACTGCTGTTTTTGAGCGTGTGAAGCATGTTGATATCAAGAATGCCAGCATTATTGCACTTAAGCCAAATATAAAGAAGTATACGAACACTAGTGACTTGTCACTATATTGGAAAAGAGTAGTCATCGTGCAAATGGTGATGATTCCAGAAGAAATTGCAAACTGTAGTAATGACCGAAATATTGAAGCATGAATAAGGACCACAAGAAATCTTATTTATCATAAAAACACAGAATATCTGAATATGGTAAGATTAAACAACTTATTCATCAATTAAAAAGATCTATGATGCCTCTTGTAAAGCTGACATAGATCATATAAGCATAACTCCAGAAGAAAACAAATATTAATGATTAAGGAAGCTTCCCACAAATAATACTATTAAGCAAGAAAAACAGGAGTTTTTAAATTTTTTTGACATGGTATATTGGTATATTCAACTTGTTCACTTCTAGGGTTAGGTGAGCACAAATATTATATACCTGTAAAGCATAAGTGATAAACCAAGAAAGATAAAATATCTCATCCTTTAAACCCATCATGTAGAGACCTTCCTTTATCTTTTGTTCCTGAAGTGGAGGACAATAAAAACATTATAAGCTAAAAAATGAATGTCTATGGTTTATAAACCCATCATCTCTCTAATCAATAACCTTCTCAGACACAGAATAGCTGATCAAGCGTGAAACAGGATAGAGAAATCCCAGCAGGTACCTGTTATCCAAAAAAATATCATTAAGGCCAAATTAGCATTAGGACTAGATCTTACATGGGAATAGAGAAGACTTCTTTTCGCAAGCACAAACTTTTTATCTTTTACAATCACTTGGGACATCTCAAGACCATACTACTATGTAAGTAAAACTCAGCCGGAAGTACAACAAAATACATACAGCACACCCATGACTTTTTTTATGATGGACTGGAACTCATTATCTGTGTATTCCCGAGTAGGAAAAGGAGCAACCCTTATTGTTGCAGGGCTATATTGTCTCCATAGTATCTTTTGTAGGAAAAGTGACTCAGCATTAGCGTCCACCTCCAATGCATTTTGTTGAGCAGCAAATATGATAAAAGAATCCACTACTTGCTGAAGCTGCAAGAAGGAACAAAATGTAACCAAGTTCCTAGCTTTAATAGGGGCACACCACAGAAACGACCAAGGAAGATTGAGGACAAAGCTAAGAAACATTAAACACAACCATTTGATTACAAGGTACTATTTAAAATCAGAAACAAGAAATACATGCATTCAACATAATTGGAGACCTCAGAAGAAGAACAATCATCTCTAGCATCATCGTGTTATTTGCAAAAATGACAGCACATGCTTAATACAAAAGATGATAGCTGTATGGTTTTCATTTTTGACCGGAAAACAAATTGATGGCTCATTAGATTTATGTGACTAATATTCATCAGACACCAATGGTGCAAAGCAACTCGGGTAATAACATCAACTTAATCAAAATGCAAAAGATAGGTATCCAAACAAAACCTACTGGACACCATAATAAGTTAAGATCTGACACAAACGGATCTGAATCATCTGATAACATAGCTTCATCTTAGTTTTGAGTTTTGGGAGTAATATAAGTATAAATTTTTTTTTCTGGAAATGGTCATAGATATCAATAGCACACACACACATATGCATGTGGATCTCATAAATTTTTAATGCTAGCTGAAGATCTAGGTGTAGAAAAAGGTAAACCCTATAATTTTTCTGGAAAATGGTGAAGATTTTCTCTTTATTGTCCTTTCAACTTTTAGGACAATAAAGAGAGTCTGTGAACAGACCTCCAAAAATAAAATAATCATATTCAGAATGCACTCTCATTCTTGGAATTGGAACATTTAGAAGATGAGATGATTACCAATTAACAGTGGAACAAAAAGAAAACCAGTGAGTAAAGATAAAGCAACAAATGGGATGTGATTTGAAACACTACAGCTTAATGTACCAGAAACCTGCATCAAGGAACTTAAACCTTGAAGACTAAGTTTTGGGAACTTCGTGTTTTATTTTGAATTATAGGTTTCATGTTCCTTGTTTTAACCCATGACTTCCTTCAACGCTTTTTGTCTGGGTGATTTCACCGTAGCTGTTTGTGATCTTCACGTGGGCTATGGAATAATGAAAAATATTTTATCCTTTCAAAACAAAAAGGAACAAGGTCTTCAACCAATAAAGATGTTGATTGTATGAGTAATAAGAAAACCAAATGAGAAATAATGATAGACAAACATGTATTTATACAATAATTCAGTAAAAGAACACTCAAAGAAACATACAGTGAAGAAGCCACTGAAGCTGTACTGCAGAATAGATATAGTATTCGCTCCCAGTTCCAAGTCATTGAGATAAGGACCATTCACATCCATAATAGTTTTAACATCAGGAAATCCTGAGAATGCCCAACTGTGATTGAGGCGAATACTGTAGTCAAAAACTTCAGGACCTTGACTATGAAATACAATTGCGCCTTTTATTTTTGGGTTCAAACAGCTCCTGAAAAATGAAAAATATTTTAAAATTCCCCTGCTAGCAGATAATGTAAATAATAAGCAATCAGAGGTTGTGCTTCAAGTAGTAAATATCACCAAATCATAGCTCAGTGATAGAGCGCAGAAACTCATGTCCTCAAGCTCATGGGTTCGAGTCTCCACATCCAAACCATTTAAAAAAAATAAGTAAATATCACCAAACCGTCTCTCAGTATCTCTTTTTTTTTCTTGGTTAATATTGACAACATCAAGAAACAAGCATACATTAAAAAAGAGGGTCACTTCAAAAAATAAAAAATAAAATTAAGAGGGTGGGGGAACAATTCAATTTCTCTATAAAAGATACATTACACATTTTATCCAACTCTAAAACTCAGCACATCTTTATCCCACAAGACAAGACAATTGTTTTTTCAACAGAAAGAATAAAACTGAAAATAGCATTCATGGTTTGACTAATTTACCATCATAACCATAAAGATTAAATGAAAAAGAGAAATGAATACATGAAACAAATTATTTTACCAGCAAGTAAAACCTTTGAGCAATTAGATGTCTACCACCAAAAATAGGAAATCCTTTCCCAACAAATCCTAGCGTAAGAAGATGAACAAAAAAAAATCTCAAAAGTTGGAAGAGTTACTTCTCGTCCAACATAATTTGACTCGCAGCTAAGACCTAAAGCATCTCCTCTCATTCATGCTTACTCCGGAATACTCCCCATCTGATCCATTTTTCCCAAAAGTCTGCGGGATTTTGTACGGGATGAGAAGTTTTTGATCTTATTGCCATTTAGCTCTCTTATGCCATTATTTTTTTTCTCTTCCCCTTTCACACCTTTGTAGTGTTTGAACACATCTAGCGCTCTTTTTCTAATTAAAAGTTGACCTCTTTAAAAAAACAAGCATGTTGATGGAGACAATTTGAATAACAACAATCTAAGGTACACAAAAGGGCAACCACTCAAAGGCATATACTTTTTGTTGCATGCTAAGATTAGCTCAACAATTGATATAAATCTACATGTTGGACTAACAACAAAATAATTATAGCTCATGTGAGGAATTTTCGTTGGCAAAGAGGGCACGCAAACACTTACTTGCTTGCATTACAGGAACCATAATTATTTGACTGTATGTATGTCTCGAGCTCGTATTCATCCTTGTAGATCTTAGAGACCATCTACAAATGTGAGAAATGATCTTCATCAAAATGAAGAATCTTATCCACTAATCAGCATGTATAGTTGAAGGTAGATACTAAAGCATGTAAAAGTTAAAGCTAAGAAAAAAAATAGTTGTACACTAGCATTAGTCTTTTTTTTAAAGGATAAGACATTTTCACTAAACCAAATTTTTGCGAAGACCGCAAAATTGGGATGAATCTTCAGAACAAGTTTCAATTCAAGTGAAAAAAAAAAAGGAAAAAAGAGGACGCCAAACAATCAATCTACAACATCAAATAGGAGACCAGGAACAAACAACAAAAATCTCCAGCAGAAATGATGTCAGTCAAGCTCCGGCGATCAGGATCAGACGTCGGTGGAGAACACTAGCATAAGTCTTATATAAAGAAAACAAGTTATTTCCAGTTGATAGAAATACAATATAATAAGAAATAACTTAAAATTTACCCACATATCTATAATACTTTTTAGATGCCAAAGTATATGATCTAACAACTTCCACTTTCATTAAAATGAGTGCACATTTCCTGGTACGATATCACTATGTTCTAAAAGAAATAGCAATAACAAAAAGATTGTGTTGCATAATGTCATAAAAAAGTGAAAATTTAATACTATTCAATCATGTGTCTTCTTATTAATCGCAGTGGTTCTTTCGGTGTTTGAATTTGGACATGAGAAGTGGAACACTATCTATTTGAACAACTCAAATAAGAACTTCTTCATTGAATTGCAGTAAGAGTTTCAACATTAATGTGTTGGATATTTTCGCATTGGCAAATTATGGAAATGTTAGCAGCAGGTTGTGGCTTGGAGATCAAGGTGAATGTGGCTGACAACAACAGGGGATGACTGCAGCTAAATCAATTAGACAAAAGTAGAATGTTATTTTGTCTCGTGGAGTTTAAATAAGGGAAATTTGAGCTGTCAATTATATATGAGATTCTGAACCAGGAAGTAGCTTCTGCTTATAACACCACCTGACATGACTTTATCATAATAAAGTTGAAAAAAATTAGAGTTTCAGCACATTGTATACAGTTCTATCTCTTCCTACTAACCCCTTTAGCTTCATTACAAAATATGACAATGTAAAAGAAAACATGAAAATTCTATCAGTATCTCCAGACATACATGCATAAGTTGCTTGACTATGAAAAGACATTGCTGTTTTTCGTAATTAATTCACATATAAAATTAATAAATAAAGAAAAATATGATAGAAAACGTACACTCATGACTGGAAACTTTGCAGACAACACATTAATCATCATTTGTGTCTCATCTGTATCTGGTACAAAAGCCAAATACTCATGATTGGCAAGCAAAGATTCCAGTACTTGTTCAAATGATGGAGATACGGCGCCTTTTCCCACTTCAACAAAAGTTTCCTTTTCAATATTGCTGTCAAAAAAGTAGGACAGGTAATTATGTATTTAATCCCTAAACTTGAGTGATAGTGCAACCATATCTTCTATGCCTTAAGATGGAAAATATTGCTTTGACACCTCTGACAAAAACCAAATCTCATAAATAAGTGTCTATTTACCAACTCACCTACAACTTTAAGGTGAGTCCTAAACTTGAATAATCAATGAATAAGTGTGAGAAGACCAACAAGTGCAAAATAAACCCTTAATGAAAAGGTCAATAATGCTTACGGTTGCACTGGGTGTAACTCTGTATCCACTTGTGTCCTTACAGCTATTAGCATTAACATTACAACAGTCGGGAGAATGATCTGCCAAAGAGATTCCAAGTTGTTAGCACACCAGTAGCAGCAACAAATCAAAATAAAAGTTAGGCATACACAGCAGAGATAAAAACATTAAGAGGCATTCATTCAGGTGAGAACAACAAAAGTCATCATCAAATTCATGCGGCATAAAACCCAGAGCTGACTCAAACTTTTGATACCAAAATATGCGTAATTGATGATAACCCAGAAATTAATAACTCTGTCTTCTTTGGCATGAATGACGATTTATATGCACTCATGTACCAAGTTCAGAAAGTTAGGGATTTCCCGGGAATAGAAAGTATCAGAGTTCCATTAACACCCCCAGACCATGTTTCTTAGTCTCCACACTCCTAAATTCAGACTAATATATCAATTACTTGTGATCAACTTCTCCACTACTCAAAAAAAAAAAAAGAGAATGTTCACATGCGTCTGATTCCTGACATGGGCACAGTTTCAAAAAGGTGAATGAGAATTTCCCAGTTGCAAGCATGATCGGAATACCTCAGATGCAGTAATAAAAGGATGGCGAATTTTGAGGAGCCAGTTCTTCCGGAGCATGACTTTCAACTGTCGCTTGAAAGTCCCCATCTTACCTCCTTCCCACCTTCTTACAGGGAAAATACCTCAGTTTAACACAGATGATCGGATACACATGCCGATAGAAAGGTGGGTTTTCAGGTATTGAAATAACAAGCAGGGGGGAGAACTTCAGAGAGAATATAGAGAAGCGTTGAATAGTGAAAAGTAGGTGTCAAGAGGAGGAGAGTTTGATGTATTGATGAAGAAAGGACACCTTTCCTAAGCGTGGAGAAGTCTCTTCAACGAATTCTTCTTCCCCCATGAAGACGCGGCGGCTGTATATTATTTTGTATGCTTCATCATTATTGGGTGGGGGGCCTGAAAACGCTATCTGGCGTTTTCCGTTTATCTCTATATTCTCTTTTCATATAGAATCAAACTTCCAAACCAAACATTCTTAATTTTTTTATTCTCTAATAATATTGTTAATTTCCACATGCTTGTGT
Organism: Impatiens glandulifera; assembly: GCF_907164915.1. NCBI lineage: Eukaryota > Viridiplantae > Streptophyta > Magnoliopsida > Ericales > Balsaminaceae > Impatiens > Impatiens glandulifera. The sequence goes on from NC_061870.1 coordinate 31,379,911, forward strand.
TAATATTTATGATAATAATATTAAATATATGAGAAAATGTTATGATCTATGCGAAATATTAAACTTACCTTATTTCAAGAACGATGTAGAAATTAATACTTAAAGAGATAATAGAAAGGAAGAAACAAATTTATATTTTTGTTGATGAAAATTAATGACCTAATTGATGTATATATACATAAATTTAGGAAACATTCTTAATTAACAAAATATAAAACTATAATAATATTCTATATTTTGAATGAACTACTTCCTAAATATATAAAATATCTCAATATCTATCCTAATATTCTATATTTTAAATAAAGTATTTCTTAAATATATAATATCTCAATAAAAAAAAAAGAGATAATGTTGTTAATATAGTTCACAAATATAATTTGGAAATAAAAAAAAAATATTGTGTTTGAAGATCATTATTTATATATCTTCAAGAATAAGAGTGGTTATGGTTATTATATATCTTATATAATAAGTAGTGGTTATGGTATTATATATTTAAATACTTAGAAGTAACTATTAGTTTGATTAAATGTTTTGTTTGGTTTTTCTTGATTTTTATTAAGCATTATTTCATTAATCATTTCGATCATCTAATCATTTTTTTTTATTTATTTAAATATTAAAAATATCCTTTATTTAATATATAAAATTAATTTATCTTTAAAAATTAAAATATATTTTTTACTTTTAACCATAAAATAATTAAGTTTTTTTAGAAATTTAATCGAACATGATTTTTTAAGAAAAAAAAAACAAGAAAAATATAAATAATCAAAGATCAAAAGAGCCATAAGTTAATTATATTTTAGTGTCCTTAAATTATGAATTTATTTTTATTGTCAAGATTCTTCTGAAATCGCAAGATTGGTTTATTCAATTTGTTTGATGGTTCATCATAATCAATTATATGAATTTTAATTTGAAAATCATTCTTAATAAATTATAAGATGGTTAGATTTATTTTTAATGAATGATGTTAGCATGAACTTCCACATTAATAACATTCATTTCAACTTAATTCGTTTTAAGGAAAAATCGAACTCGTAATCTATGGTCACGTATACTACCGTTAGTATTGTCGGTCCGTCATTGAAATTTTCGTCTTTATAATATAATACTCAATCTCAAATTTGAACTAGACAGGTCTTTTCAATTCAAATTTTAATTTTTATAAAATTTTCATATTTATTAATCTTTATATTCTAATTTAGTTATTTTGATTTGTTAGAAGTTATTTTATATTATTTATAATTTAATATTCATAGGTGACTCCTTATTTCATAGTAAACTATGAGAATTAACTCTTTATAAATAAATAAAAATTATAATTTAATTTGATATTTGATTATTTTAAAATAATCTGATTTGATTAAAAAATAATAATTTTTATAATATTTTTGTGAATTAATTAGTAATTAAAATATTATTTAATATTTTAAAATATTAAGGAAAATAATAAATAAATTTTAATTAATAATATAGTAAGATTAGTGGATAGAAAAGTATACATCAAAGATATATATTACTCACAAAGTTAGTTTTAGTGGAAATTTATATTGCCTTATAAGTTAAGTTAAAAGATAATGGTTTTATTCTCAATAAAAAATATATTAATTTAATTGGGTTATGACTAATGAAAATAACCCAAAAAATTAAACTATGTATAAAACCTGTACTTTGTATTTTTTTTTTTTTTTCGATAAACTTTTAATGAATAACTTCATAAACAAAAACAGGTAAATGAGTCTACTATTGATTAATGATAAAATATTAGATCTCATTAAACTAGCTATGTTTTATAATAAAACTTTTATTTGATATTCTTTTATTATTTTTATGAGTTTTTTTTAACAAATAGTTTTATAAACAAACAATCAAGCATACGAGCTTTGACCTACCAACCGGTGGTTAGTGAATATACTTTTTTTTTTTTTCACTAAATTTATTTACATATTTTTTAGTTGATAACAATAAAATAAGTTATTAATAATATAATATTGGTTTCATACAAAAATGATAGGTATAAAGTATTTTTGGTTAATTATTCCCTCTATCTGAATAAATGTTAATATAAGTTTCATAATATTAAACTTATTTAAATTGTTTACTAATTTTGTTATATATTTCAAATAAAAAGCATAAATGTTAAATGGGAGAGGATAAGAATATCTTTGAGTGTGTGTCAGTTTATGACTTTATGCTATTCCATCCAATAGATTATTCCTAACCGGGCAACCATTCCTAGATTTTTCTAGGGAGTGGAATTTAGGCCTTGTTTGTTTAACAGTTATATTATAGGAAAATATTCTTTCAAAATCTATTTTATAATCATATTATCTCAACTCAAATTTTGATTTATTATAAACATTTAACTTATTAATAGTAATGTTTATTTTTTTTAAAAAAATTATAAGTGTTTTAATATCAAATTCCACTTTCCAAAAAAAAAAAAAAAAACTTATTTCAATTATCCAAAATCAATCAAACCACCTCTAATTAGTAAAATAAGAGATGGGCGGTGGCTATGTCCATAATATATATGAAGACAAAAATGATTGACTATTATATATATATATAATATATGAATTCTATTTTTTATTTATTATTCTTTTAAGATAAAAAGTTAGAACACCTCCTGAAATGAAAGGGTATTTGGATGAGTTGAAACCCACCAAAAAAATTTAAATATATATATATCCAACAAAAAAATAAATATATATTAATACACTAATCTTTTATCTTCTTTTAAAAACAGACAAAAAAAAAAAAATTATATTTATTTACTCTCGTTTTATCTATAATTTTCTTGTTATAAGTCCACCCTAATTTTTTTTCAAACTCACCCTATCTCGAATTCTTGAATCCGTCGTTAAGATCATCGTCATAACTCCTAACTTAAATTTAAAATATTTTAAGTGATAATTAAACTTGTGATATTTGTTCTAATAGACATTAATTTCTATTAATCAAACTATCTTAGGTGGGTTGTTCAAATTTTAATATTAAAACAATTTAAATAAAATATAAAAGTATTATGAAATAGTATACCTCTGCTAATTTGTAAATTGTATTATTATAAATCAATTATATATTTATTTTGCTAGAAGAAAAATAAATTATAATTAAAAGTAAACAAATATAGCAAAATTATTAGAACTTGTTTGTGACTTGTGAAGCTAATTATAGGGTGTGTCATTATTATGTGTCCTATATACTCCTTATCAACGACAGCCCACGTGGAATGATTATGCCAAACAAAGGGGTATGTATGTCTTTGGGGGACCCTATAAATTATAAACGAGAGAAAGATCTTCTAAGGGTTTGTTTCAAATAGTATTGGGGTTGTTTAAATAATTCTATGTTATGAAAAAAATAATTATTTATATTAAAAATGAATATATAAAAGTATTTTTAATATTATGTGTTATTAATAAATGAATGAATCAATTCAAACAATGCCATTATAATTACTCTTAATTACAAAAAGTATTTTAGTTTATAATTTTTTTTTAAATGTACTTTCATAATGTTAACCATATAATTGAATTGATAATAAGGTTAATAATGAAACAATAGGTTATCTAATATTAAATTCAAATGCCTCTATGTGGTTGTAGAAGCCAAGTTATAAGGGTTCTAAATTCAAATTAACAAGTGGATTACAGAGTTATTTGTCCCTTATCTCACGTTTCATTTGTTTTAAAAGATATATAAGATGTTTTGCAAGGGTTATTAATGGTTTATGGAAATTTGACCTTCCTTGAGAGGAAGTTATAATTTTTTATTTAGAAAGTTAACAATTTCGCACACATTATTATCTTCATTTTAACTTAAGCTTAGAAAAATTTATAAACTTTCCTTGTAACAGAGTTCCACTAACCTATGCAATTGTACAAGAACTCAAAAGTTGCAGCAACAATACATTTGATAGCTTTTCCCAAAAATAAAATACATTTGATAGCCATTTCAGTCCTGCAGAAACAGGGAGATAAACATGCAATGGTCTGAAATAAACTTAAGAACACAGGTTTAAGCCTTGATAGTTGATGATAACTGGATAGTTACCAGCTTTCGAATGAACATATAAAGAGTTGAGTCTGGATTTGGACAAGAAAACATATAGTTACCAATTCCATATATACATTCTACAGCCAATATCCCCATTCTTGGTGAATGGAACAAGGATGCTAAATCCAAGTAATTCAGCATCTTATCAACCCTTTATTATTATTATTATTATAACCCACAAAGTCATGACCTCAATTTTAACTAAAATTATAGTATGAATCTAACTTGTGACATTTGTTATCTTAAATAATTATTTTTGTCACTTAAACTGCCTTATGAAAACTTTTTTTAACCTTTTGTGGAAATCAGATAAAAGATATTTTGATCCTCTTGACTCAAATAATTGACTTTCTCATTAAACAATAATCCCAAAGTCACCAGGTTCATCAAATGATTCAAATCCTTGAATAGTGACTTGACTAAATTGGTGAACCAGGTAGTTTAAGTAGAGATTGAAGAAAAAGTAGGTAACAATTGCTGCTTTGATTGGATTGAAGTTCAAATGTGATATTGGATAATCTCATTTAGATTGAATATGTAACAGTGGTAGGAACATCCTTGGATATTGAGCTAAATAAGGTGTCATGCTGTGCGTTTGATAAAACGGATTGAATTAAATCTATTGGATTACAACTGATCCACTTTTTCCTTACAACAATTATAGCTGGAAAATCCTGATAATCATCAACTAGTGATATCTCACAGTTTTGCATCTTTCCTAATGCATTTTGCCAATCAAAGAATGTTGGTTCCCTGTTAAAGCTTCCAGGTTCTAACCATAATATGTGTCATTAAGACTAGCATCAAATTTCAAGAAAAATATGCTTGTCCAAAAAATTTGATCTAATATGGCTGCATCATGTATCCCCTCTGAGAGCTGAACTCTTCAGAATTTAACAAAACGAAATATGCATAAAGGTCACCAGGATAGACGCAATATAATTCACCCTAACTAACACGAGTTTGGAAATATACAGAGCTTACAATCTCTGAATCGGAGAAGATGTAACGCTTGGAGGAAGGAGAGATGGAGGATCGAATAACGGAAAAAGCTATGAAAATGAAGACCTGAACTCTGTAGGTAGAGCTAAACACCCTTTAGAAAGGAGATGAAAATGAGCTAAAAATGACATACAGTATCTTCATTTAGGGACTTATTGGGAAGTTTTTTGAAAATAAAAATAAAAAATTGACAAGAGCTAGCAGTTTCCAAATAGTGATGATGTCTTTCATTTGTCCCCCAATCTGGCTGTCTGTACAACAAATAAGTATTGACTATTGAGAATTCATCATACCATAAAATTACAAACTTAAAAAGAAGAGATGCACACGTTCAAAATCCCCCAATCAAAAAGGCTTTGGTTCTTTTGCTACTACCCCTTTGATTTACCTCCATGATCTCTCTCGACATGCTCCACCAGCGAGACAGCGTCACGAAACCCTTTGCTACACTTCGGGCAAACATCAAGCGTCACTCTCATAACCGAAGGCCGATTCCCATTCTTTTCATGAACTTTCTCCACATGATCTATCAGAGCCGCAACAGATGAAAACCTCACACTGCAATGTGGGCATTGCTCAATTTTTTGATTGCCCCCACTTTGTTCTGTCTGTGTCTGCCCCTTCTGGTTAAACTCGTTGCTAAATTTTGCAATCCCCGCTTCTGCAGTTGCTCGAAAACTGGAAGCTGCGTTCAGAAAGCTCGTGGCCCATCTTGATGATGATGTGGAAGGGGGGACTTGGCTCGGTCTAGATGTTGTTTCTTTTCTGCTTCCGCTAAGAAAATTACTCATAAAAGGGAATGCTGATTCTGGTTTTTTGGGTCCTGGGCAATTGTGGTCCAGACCAAACCGGTGTTTCAAGCAATGGTCTAACGTGCAGTCTCGACAACGGACTGTGTTTGAGAATGTGAGGAGCTCTTTGCACCGTGGAACTGGACATTTCCTTTTCTTAGTAACTTTCTCGAAATTTGAAGGATCACATTCTGTATTCACATGGGATTCCCATGTGATGTTAGGGTCTTCATCAGGAATAAGGCGAACCGATTTCGCACAAAGCGGGCATATAACAACTGATACGTCATGTTTATTGCCCTTTGGACATTTATGCGTAGCATAGCTTCGATGTTCTAGACAGTATACCTACAAGTAATTTAGAATAACTCAACTTGAAAATGATATTCATAGTACATTCCAAATGAACCAATTAACATCAAGGAATATAACCCTAGAAAGCTAGATGATTAGTGCTGTTTGTGTTCATCTTCATTTTCTAATCAGATTTTCACCCATTTTTTCTTCTCACGAAGTCTCTATTCTATAATGTCAACATGAACTTTGTGTATATTGTAGTTTACAAAAATAAATCCAAGCATTAGTTAGTTCTTCTAGTACCTGAATGAAAAAGGTCAATCCAAACTCATGGTTTTTGTTTATATAGTAAGAATCCAAGCATTGAAGCATGTAATGAAACAAAGATCCCAATTTTACAATTTGAAGAGCTCCAAAATCTATGTTTCTTTCCAAAAGACCATCTTGTAATGAGTCAGTGATCATACAATTAGATTGTGGTGATTGTAGAAATATCAAATAGATCAGTTATACACCTGAATATGCAAATACGTCTAAATAAACACAGGGAGAGAGAGAGAGACCTTGAAGCAGCAATCACAGGTGAAGGGCAAGAAGTCGATGAGCTTACAATCATCGACGGAGCAATGTTTGCCCAGATTCGGAAAAGCAGGGGTCCCCATGAGAGAATATAGATTTGCAGATCGAACAATTGAACAGTGAAGGAAGGAGGTTGGAATCGATAATGTAGAATCGGAATTGAGGAAAGGCTGCAGAGAATCGCTAGATTCGAGGAAATCAAGATTTTGAAATCGTCGTAGGTATTTTGAAAAAGTCAATCATCAATTACCTCGCTCGCTCGATGGATCTTCCGCGAAGACGGAAGACCGAAGGAAAGAGGTCGGCCAATGCTCTCGTTTAATTCTACGACGATATTTATACCGAGGCGGCATAAGCAACGCCAAGGCCTTGTTTGTTAATCAGTATCCTTCTTGGAATATCATTTTCTTTAATTTTGAGAAAAAAACCATTTCTCAAAAAATTATCAAAATATAATGTAAAATCTAAATATTTATTAAAATTAATTAAAATTAAAATTTATTTTATTTAATTAAATTACATTTTTTTTATAAAGAATATAAATATTATTTCACTTTTTACTTTAAAATCTTTAAAAGTAAATATCATTATTATAAAATAACACTTTAAAGAACAGATATGTTTCAACAAACGCGTATTCTCAATCTAATTACCTATTTTTTTTAAGATTATTATTATTATTATTATTTTAGAAAGTTCCAAACAAGGCATAGTTACCTTATTTGAAATCTCATTTGTTTGTTTAATTATTTATTTTATTGTAATACAAAGTACAGTTGAATTCCAAATTAAATTTTGGATGGATCAAAATCACATCGATAACTTGAAGGCTAATATTCTTTTTCTAAGAAATTAAAATCACATTTAAGAAAAGAAAAAAAATAGTTGGTCAATTATAAAGACATTTAACAATATTTACAAGTAGATGATCGAATGTCAAATTGGGAAGAATTATACAAAATATGTCTTAACGTATGTTAATAAATAGATAAATAAAAGTTCGATAATCAAAACCCTTAATTTGATGGTTAAATTAGTGACATGAATAAGTAGTTAAATTATATAATAAATTAACCGCTTTTGAAAGTGTTAAAAGATAAAATCTCATTTTTGTATAATTTTACTAACAAATTGTAAAGTTGGAAGAAAATGTTTAAAATCTCAAATGTCTAGAGTTCTAATTTGACAAATTGACCATAAATATATGAAGTCTATAATATATAGTCTACTAAAAAAATGAAAAAAAATATATATGTGCCATACATTGTAAAATAAAACAATCCTTATGATGCCAACATGTATTTACAGCCAACAAACAATTTGACCAACCTTCTGAATATTATCTTCTATTCTCAAATGAACTAAAGCCCAACATAAATCAACACTATTTCAATAAAACAGTTACAATCAAAGACATCAATCGAGGAAACATGCAAACTAACACATTAATAAACAAAAAATAATAATCACTTTAAGGTCCACGCTTGATAGGGTTACCTACCCTCCTCGTTTTTCAAATTCAAAGATTCGTCTTTGAATAATTTCAAGCTGAGGCTGTTATATCGCTCTCGAGAATACTGTCTCGATGCTTTTCTCCAATCAGTTCCAGCCTTCATCATCGCTGCAAACTCATCATAGCTGATTCGTCCATCCTGCCATTGCGAGCAGAATGTTATAAAGAATGATAATTTATCAGTTCAATGGAAAAGAGTGATACAAACCTTGTCTGTGTCCACATCGTGCATGATGGCATTTATGACGTCTTCTTTATCCGTCTCGATATCATCTGTCAAGGCTTCACTTAATTCCTCAATCTCTATATACCCACTTTGGTTTTGATCGAAGAAATTGAATGCTTTGCGAAGATGTTCATCGTTTCCCATCTTCCTTAGGTGAACAGAAATAGCTACAAATTCTCCATAGTCCAAATGTTGGTCTTTGTCAACATCACCCTGAAAGAAATTATATTAATTCAAAGTTTTAACCATTTAGAATAAAAAAATTCAGGTACTTACAGCTTCCATAAGAATCTGGAGATCTGAATCGGGAACTTGATGGCCAATTTTCTTTAAGCCGACTCTTAGCTCATCAATATTGATCTTCCCTCTACCGCTCGTGTCCATCTTTTCGAACCCTTCTTTGAAACCGGCTGCTTCCTCCTCCGAGAGATGCTCGGCGATTACCTAAAACAGTAAAAAATAATCAGCAACAGTTTAAAATCGCTGTAATTGTCGTTTAAGAAATTACCCTCAGGGCTCTCTTCTTAAGCTTGTTCATCACAGAAAATTGCATAAGCCTTGATCTCACGGTTTCGCCCAAAGAAACATTAGGAGCTTTCTTGGCATTCAGTAGCCACGGATGATCTGCAATAAGAAAATAAATAAAGAATCATCTTTGTCAAGCAAAATTTGTAAAGAACAGGACTTTTTCAATTTAACTCGAATCAACAAGCATACCTAGCACTTGGTGAGCAGTAAGGCGGCGTCGAGGATCAGGTTCAAGCATTTTCTTGACGAGATCTTTTGCATTGTCAGAGACTTTCGGCCAGGGCTCCCGTTTAAAATCTACAACCGATCGAATGATTGCTTGTGCTACTCCTTGTTCAGTCTCTGAATCATCATTCAACAATGTTAAGCAAATCTCTGATCAAGATGAGCCATTAAAATTAGCTATTGAAAACATACCTGCCCAAAAAGGCGGCACACCACAAAGTAGGATGTAGAGGATCACGCCAGCACTCCAAACATCTACTTCGGGACCATAGTTTCGTTTCAGCACCTCAGGAGCCATATAGTAAGGACTACCTACAATCTCATTAAATGTTTCACCTATAGGAAAACCAATAACAGTAACATTAGGCACTAATAGATGACCATTTCGACCACAAGAAAGAAGAAAAACTTGTATTGAGAGCCTGAAATCAATCTTTTTGGAAAGCTTGACATGAAGTATATGTATATATATATTACCAGGCTTAAAAAATACAGACAACCCGAAATCAATTGCTTTCAGTGGTGCGTTCTCTTTCTTATTGGCAAGCAAAAAGTTCTCGGGCTTGAGATCCCTATGCATAACACCATGTTTGTGGCAATTCTGCAACACAAGCATATGGCCTTTAACATTTTGCTCTTATATGGTTATATGAACAGAACATCAAAATCCAAGGATTCACATAAGAACTGAGGGGAGCAATTTCTTATCAAATCTATAAATACCCATATTTGTGAATTTTGGAAGGAAGAATATAAGCAACTAAGAAATTTTCAATAGCATATAATCCAATCGTGAAGACAAATAATCATGGAATTACATAATCAAGATTGAGATTGATCTTCACCTGAATGATTTCAACAATGGTGCGTGTAACAGCAGCAGCAGCCCTCTCAGTGTAATGTCCTCTAGCAACAATCCTATCGAACAATTCGCCTCCTTCACAAAGCTCCATCACCAAATGAACTGCATTGGCATCTTCATAAGTGGCCTTCAAGCTAACAATATTTGGATGAGAAGGCAAATGCTTCATTATCTCAACTTCCCTCTTCACATCCTCGATATCCACTCGAGTCCTCAGCTTCTTTTTCGATATGGATTTGCAGGCAAGAGTTTCCCCAGTCGATTTATCTGTACACAAATAAGTTACTCCAAATTCACCTCGACCTAACTCGCTACCCAGCTCATATTTCTGTTCAAGATCACGACCGGTCGGGTTATCTAACACATAGGGTTTCAATCCTCCATTACCAGACGGCTGGTTACCTCCTCCATGATCACCGGCAAATGGGTTTGGCTTCCCCTTAACAGATGGCGTCCCACAACAATTACCCATGAAACGTAAATCTGAGATATAGAGAGAGTAAAAGGGTTTCTTCTTCTACTACCTAAAACCTTGAGATGTAGACCCTTGAAGTTGTAACTTGAATCAGGCTTTTGCCAGACATTCCAAATATGGAAAAGGTAGAAGGATCTATACTAGATATAGCATTAACAGGAGAAAGTTTTGGGAGATCTAAGAAAGTAAGTAAATCACAGTACTAGTGGGGATCGAAACTGAATCGGGCATTCCAGAGGACGAAAGAGGAGATAGATATATGTGAAGAATGGGGGCTCCAGAATCGGATGAAAAGGGGAATTTAGCGTTTGAACCGAATCGTGGAAGGTACAGCAGAGGGGATTTGAATGGTCAAAGGGTTCTTGGAGAGCTAAGTAGCTCTCTTCGCCTATCCCCAATACCCAAACCAAATTGTTGTTATCTAGAGAGAAAGAGAAAGACTTTTTCTAATGGTTTTGCTTATAGCTAGAATATCCAAAATAAAATTCAAAGCTTTATTCTAATCAAACTCACACTTCCATGGTTGCCATCATTATTGACAATCCTTCAAACTTTGTTTACTATAGAGTTATTCAATTATATAATATAAATTTATTGGTCAAATTCAATTCATATCACACCATTATTTTCAAATCTATAAAACCTTTGACCTAGTTTATCCTTATAGAACTCATCTTTAAACCATGTATAAGTTTGATGAGGGAATTTTATGTATGGTTAATTAGGATTTTTGAATCTTTTATCTTTAAACCATGTAGTTATATTTGTGAGGTTGATCTTATATTTATTTATAAATTACAGATAGATGATAAGTTAATTACAATAAATTAAAACTGATAATACAAATTTACATTGTTTTGTATAACTTGAATAATGATGAGTTCAAAATTGCAACATTTGAAAAAAAATCTATGAAATCTCATTTGGCCTAAATTGGACAATTCTACCTAAATTTGATAATAAACAAAATATATATATATATATATAGATAATAAATATAATTTAATTAGATATATATTTATAAATTTATTAATGTACTTTAGTATTAATTTTTGTCTTTAAATTCAACTCCAAAAACTTGCTTTAAATTGGCTTATGTATTTAATATTTTATTATCCATTTTTTTACTTAAAAAATTATGATAAATAAATAATAATTCATTTTATTCAAGCTACATCTAGTTTAATTTGTGAAAATTAAAAGACAAACATGATTTTTGTTCTCTTATAAAGCATTTTTTTGTTAACTTACCTTACCTTTGAGTTGCAATTAATTTAATTATTATAAAAAAAAGTTATATAATAGAAAGAGAATTAAAAAAAACTTAATAATCTTACCAAAACAAAAAAACAAGTTCTTGTTTTTTATATAAAAAATAGTTATTTGAGGATTTTTAATGATAAATTATTAAAATGTTAATTATTTATTTATTTTAAATTTAATCAAAATATTTTAATATATTTTATTAAAATATTTTATTAATAAATTTAATAATTAAAATTATTTTGATGTAATATATATATATATATATTAAAATAACAAATAATTAGATAAAACTAGCTCCAAAAGAATATGATACATATAGAGAAATGTGGAAATGAATCTACCACATCTTTATCTTTATCTTTATAGAACATGTATAGAAGAAGATTCTCTGGCATCATAATGGATGATGACAGGTTAACCATGCTTGATTTGTGCACCATGGTTTCTTTGATGAGTGTTTGTTTAGATATTATTTCATATTATTTAAAAAAGAGGTTTGGTAATTATTTGGAGTAATAATAAAATATATTTTTTTAAAAGAAATATATAATATTTAGTATTTTGATAACTAAAATGAAAAAGTTATGAAATAATTTTTTAATAAGTAACTTTTTTTATTTAAAATACATAAATAATATATATATATTAGAACGCAATAAGTGTTGCAATAAGTGTTCCGTTTGAACAAAATCTTATGAGTTGACAAGATAAGACATGAATAGTTTTCATGTGGGACATTGTTACAAGTTGTTCGCTAAGATGATTTTATATATTTTTTACTGAGAGAAACTTTAAGAGTTAAATATTTAATTTAAAATCTCGTTTTTTAGATGAAGCGTTATTAATGATAAATTTTTTACGGATGATATGTGCATGAAAAAATGTTATATTATGGTTAGTTGTTGTCATGTGTCACGAAAATGATGAATCGCAACTCACTTACTTTTGTATTGTCATGAGTGACTAGTATATGAAGTTTTTTATGGAGTATTACTGAATTCATCGGTGATGCATGAGTTTTGATGAATTCATCTGTGATGCATGAGTCTTGACGTAGTTGCTAAGAAGTTTGGATTGATGCGGCTGATATTATAGACTTACATATTTGGGTTATCATTCCAATTATTTTTTGATGGACTATCTGGTTGAAGAAAAACGTAAATTTTTTAATAATTGTACTTGTCTGATGCGTATAATTTATAATATTATTATCATGACTTTATGATATTCCTTTAAAAAACGAGTAAAATCCATGGTTAACCATTATTCTAGAGGACTTACGAGCTTTATAACTTATTTAGTAGCGTTTTTTATTTTATTTTTTTATTTTTATGTCATGTTTCTTCGCTGTGTTTAAATAATTTTTATCATTTTTAATATACATGAAAAATGATTGAGATATAGAATTTAAAATAAATAATTTAAAAATAAAGATGTGACGCAATTTAATTCACTAATATAAATATATAAAAAAAAATTATATATTCTCTCCTCACAATTTTCTTTCCAACAATTACATGACGCCACTCCTTTCATATTCCATTCCACTATCTTTCCTCAATTAAAATTATATTTAATAAACACAATTGATGACTTTAACAATTTTAATAGAATAGATGTATTTTTATTGCACAAGCTACTATATAGATTACTATTGGGACACACGAGGTGACTTGAAAATTGTCAAAATTCATCATAAAATCATGGCCTACAAGGTGGAAATAGTTTGAAGGTGACGCAATTTAGATAAACATACATGTATGTGTATTGAAATTTAACTATATTATATTTAGATGAAAAAAATATTCAATTTATGAATTTCTTAGAACTTGTTTAATATTAGTTATATTTTTTTAAAGTCTTTTATCAAAGATCATTTATCAAATTTATTTATTACAAATTATATATTTAATTATTTAATTAATCAATCAAAATTCAAATGCATTTACATTATTTTTATAAATTTAAATTTTAAATACAAAAACATCATAATAATTCAACTAACTAAAAACCCAAATAATTTATTTTTTGGTGGAACAATATTTTTTCCTAAAATCTCAAAAATATTAAATAACCAACATCAAACAAACTCTAAGTTTAGTTTTGGAACTTGTATTTAAAATTATTGAACAAATTGTTGGAAGAAATAGGGTCATTCATACAAAAAAACATAATTAATACAGTTTTCATGTCTACTGAAAATGACTACTATGTGGAGGATTATCAACCATATGTTTGTTCATCATATGGGTATAAATATATACTTTTAAATGTCATGGCTCCAATATATATTAAACTATACTATATATTATAACTATATACTTGATATGATATGCCTATTATTTATAATACAGTTCTTGAAATGATTGTTTTGAAAAAAAAATTGTACTATAATAATATTAATACCATTGAAAATATAATAAATTGGCATAATATGTTTATTAAATAGTAACGTGAATTGCATTAAAAATAATATAGAATACTAACATTATTTGTACATTTAAAAGAGAAAGAAAATAAGTGATCAATTAAAAAAATATTATATAAGGAGAATAAAACTGGAAAAAAGTTCATTGGATAAAAATATAAGAAATCTAAAAATGGAGTTGAAGTGTCAATCTAATATTAATATTTTTACATGTGTAAGTTTTTATTTGAATAATAATATCTCTTGAAAAACTTAGAAATCGTTAGTATATTCTTGTTATTATTATTTCTTTAACTGAAATTTTATTCTTTGGCAAAACTAACCACTATGCCTCGATTTAAATTAGAGCATTAGTTAATAAAAATTGAATTTTAGATTTTTATTATTTTGTTTTTTACTTATTATTTAGTGGGCTCGATAAATTTGTTAAAAATACGTTGATTGGTTTTTGTTATATCAGTCATTTTGAAATTGAGTTGTTTGTGAAGTTTATTGTATTACAATAATTTTTCTTTAATCAATTTTGATTATTTTATTATAAATGAAAGTTGATGTTTATAAAAAGAATATTAATAATAAAAACTAAAATAAAGAATAAATGCTAATATAAAAACTCAGCCTTAAATAACAAATAAATAATTAATATAATAAAGTTTTTTTTCTTCTATAACTCATTATAGAGGATGAAATTCGAGCCGTTTGACAACCTTACGCTAACGGGCCGTAACAATAAGGTAGTATTTTTTTGAGTATTATGTTTAGCGAAAAGTAAATCATAATAAATTTATTTGACAAAAAAAAATTATAATTTATATTTTAAAACAAAATAAAAAATATTAACTTTTCATATATTTTTCAGTAGAAATAGGTTAATTTTTTTTATATATATTTAATATAATAAATGTTTTATTTTATTATGATTTTTTTTTGGAAAAAAAATTTGGCCACAAGAAAAATTGTGTTAATTATTTTAGGAAAACAAAACGTAACCAAATAAAATTAAGCACATAGCCCGCAACATTTAACCATTTAACTAAAAGTAGAACTTGTCGTCTGACGAACTCGAACCCAAGATCTCTCAAAGAGGTTGGAGATATCCACATTTTGTTGTCGTTAGGTTAAAAGAGGGGATAATTGTGTTAATTTTTAACAGTTATTAATGAGAATCAATTGACATTGATGACTCTTATTTCACCCTCACAAAATTTTGTAAGCTTTTTTATGTTATATTTTTTTACTTTTAACTAATTACGTAATTTGATTAAAAGAATACCAAAGAAAAAAAACCTTTATGAGTTTAGACTAAGGCAAAACAAACATTTGCCTTGACAAAAGGATCCATGAGTTTTCATATCGCTTTGAAATCGCAAAGATAAGTGACTTCATTATAATCGATGCTCCAATTTTGACATAAACTATAATCTTTCTTATTTTTGGGTATTCACCTATGGATAAGAGAATTGTAATAAAAATAATGATTTTCCAAACTTGATCAATATTTCATCTCACCCTAAAAAACGCCCTTGAGTTTGTCCTGCCCAAACATGGTAAACAATAGACGCCAATCAACATTTGACCACATAATTGATTTGATTACCCTTCATTTTTATAATAACAACTTCCTTCCTATCCATCAACTCCTTAGGGAAGTTAAGGAGAGCCATGGACTTACCAAATCTACCACACAAATCCAAGGAAAAAAGGCAACATCCAAATAAATGACTTAAAGTTTCCTCATTGCCATCACATAATAGTCATTTTGAATCTGGGATGTTCATGAAACGTTTAAGCCTATCACGAGTAAGAAGACTTTTCCGAAAGGGCAGTCACACAATGAATTGGTGCCTCGAAATGATCTTGGGAGACCAAACAACATGAGACCATCGAACAATATCTCATTTGTTCGGAATAGTATCCCAAGCCAAACTTGCAACAAACTTTCAATCATGTTCAACCGTCCAACAATGAGAACCCTATTATCAATAAATTGTGAAGCTTGAATAGATTTAAAGATTCTCATACCTTATGGTATTCGCCTTATAAGGATATTTCATTCCCATATTTGATTTCACGTGCAGTAACAACTTGACAATCCGCCTTATAGTTAAAGTTAGACAAAAACGAGAGTTTGCTCAAAAGTTCGTTAACTTACCATTTACGTGTCATTTATAAATAAAATAAATAAAAGATTCAAATCACTAATTTAACTACCGAATTTTAGAGGTTTTAATTACATATTTTTTGAAAATTCAAAAACTCTTAATTTGTTAAAACTTGGTAATTAAATTGTAATAAAATTATATTTATTATTAAACAAAATTATATTAAAAAAAGATGAGTGATAGAGGAAATGAATAACATATCACTACGATAAAATAAGATAAACGGTGAGGAAAGCGAGAATTTCATTGCGCAAACTCTATCAAATTTTTTCATTTAATCATTTCTCTTAAAAAAAAAAAAAAAAAAAATTTTAAATAATAATGGATTACACTTTTGAATAAAGCGTTTCAAAATGGGCCATTAATACAGCAAAATGGGGGACCGATAACCGATGTGGTAGGGAAGGCTCTCAAATTGATTGCGACCTAAACGAGGCTCTCTTCCATCTTCGTCTTCCTCCTGACTACCACTACCACCACCTTCTCTCTCTCTCTCTCTCTTAAACAACGATCCCTTTTTCAGCCTTATTGACTCACTCGCCTACAAATATGGGACGGACGGTTGAATTTGCTTGCAACTTCTTCTACTTCCTTAACTTTTTCTACTTCAATACAAGAGGATCCAACTTCTGAATCATAAACAATTCATCTCTACATCTCTTCTCTGAGGTATCTCTTTTCTTATCCTTTCAATTCATATTGTTATTACGATTCTCTTCATTTCATTTTCACTGACTTACCGGGATCATACTTACTTGGATTACTACTTGTTTCTACCAATGCACGCTCTCCACGGGAATCTTTCTAAGCTAATTGCCATGTGTGATTGAAATATATATATATATTTTAAAGTCTACAAGATCTGTTTCTTTGCCGGCAGTATCTCGTTCTGACCTTTCTGTATGTGATATTTATTTGTCAGGTCGAATCTCCATTATTTGAGATCTTAAGTTTAACAACTATATATCCATCCATATGGTGAGTCTTATTTATTATTAGATTTTCGTTGCTTCAATGTTCATGAATTTGAAGAAGAGATCGATATCGATATGATCATCTGGTAATTGCTTTTTAGGGGGAAGCTCCTGCTTTCTTTTCTAGTGAACTTCAAAGGGATTGTTTGGATGGGATTGCTTTGAAATCCAGAGGCTCCCAGACCACATCTTTAATCGGCGATAGAGCTGTATGCATGATTCTAATTATTCTTTTTAAGTTCAGTTTCTTGTTCATGAGCAAGAAATCTTGGCTGTTTTACTAGTCAAAGATAAATATATACTGCCTTTGTTTTCTTTTTATCAATCAGTATGTGATTGGTGGAAGTCACAATGGATCCTCATCTGGAATTGAAGTCCAAATTTACAACAAATCAACAGGACAATGGTGAGTTGACTTTCAATGTTTTTATTTGTTAGTTTTGAATCATAATGATCCAATACTAAGAAGTAATATATGCAGGGTTACCACTACTGTACTGGGAACAGAACCGAAGCACTGTGAAGGACATTCAGCCATTGTGTTGAATGGAGATCGAATATTGATTATTAAGCAGGGATCTCCCATTGACGATTGTTTCTGGTTTCTTGAGGTTTGTAGAGTTTTCATTACTTTCTCCTTTTCTGCATCCAATTTGTTAAGGCTTTAATGGATTATTGAATAAGACATAAAAAAATCAAATAGTTATGTTCTCTTTGAGCTTTGAGAATAAGAGTGAATTCAACCAGATACCAGAATGATATTAACAAGGAATGATGATTTTGTCTCATTTTGCATGATAGGTGGACACTAAATTTGTTAGACAGCAGAGGAAAATGTATGAAGGTGAAGTTGTTGTCTGGAGCAAGGGAGTAAGAGGCGATTATGAGAAGCCGGTTGTTATAAGTGGTCCTTCTGGAGTTGGGAAGGGAACTTTAATATCAAAACTCATGAAGGAGTTCCCTTCAATGTTTGGATTCTCAGTGAGTCACACGACACGATCTCCAAGGAATAAGGAGGAGAACGGGGTTCATTACCATTTCACTGACCATAGTGTTATGGAAAAGGATATAGAAGATGGGAAGTTCCTGGAGTTTGCTGCGGTTCATGGAAATCTTTATGGTACCAGTATTGAAGCGGTTGAGTTAGTTGCAGATGTCGGAAAGGTGTGTTTTATTGTCCACTTCATGTTCTCCATTTTTATTTCGTTAAAAATATTAGACTTGGTATATACATTGTTTGTATTATTATGATAAATTACCCTACTTGTTCAGGCATATGTTTTTTTTTGTTTTGTTTAATAGATAAGGACCATTTCTAAGATTTGATTATCTGCTTATGTTGTTAAATTTGGTTTGAATATGGTTGAGATGGGTCTTTAATTGCTATGTAGAGGTGCATCCTTGATATTGATGTCCAAGGGGCTAGGTCCGTGAGGTCTAGTTCTCTGGAAGCTGTTTTTATTTTTATATGCCCCCCATCTTTTGAGGAACTTGAAAAGCGCCTCCGTGACAGGTGATTTGTGTCTATCTTTTTGGAATAATCTATTTCTCAACTTCAATGGCCTCACCTGGATTTTTTTCTTCATGCAGAGGTACTGAAACAGAGGAGCAAATCCAAAAGAGACTGAGGAATGCCAAGAGAGAGCTTGAGCAGGGACAGTCCTCGGGCCTGTTTGACCATATCCTTAAAAATGATGACCTCGAAAATTGCTATGCAAATCTGAAGGTGACTTCTCATTCTTCTCTTTATGTTAATAATAATGACATTAGGGGTGATCAGTGAGTAAATCCAATCCATACTCAACCTAAACTAAATTTATCCAACCCATTTTGGATAAACTCAATTTAAGCTCACCCCTAAATGACATAGTAATTAATGATTGGTAGAGAAACTGAATTAGTGACATCCGGATCTGGTGGAGAAATCACCAATGAATTTGTCAGCCTAAGCTCAGATACATTTCATTGAAGGTTAAATGTTTTGGATCAAGAAATAAAGGGTTTTCAAATAAGGTGTCAAATAATCCCCTTATCTTTGGCGTTGTTCATTGTACCCAAACAACCTCAAGCTTCCTTTTTACATGATACAATATTCTTTTCCAAATAACCCTACATCAAACAATCTTTTTATCAATAAAATCATCAACTAAAATACTAAATTACTTCTCCATTTTTTTTTTACTTTTGTCACTTACAATTTAAAAAGGCATATTAGACAATACACAAAACCTCCTATTATCTCATATCCCTAATCAAACATTTTCTTAATTGATATTTTGAACAAAAAAAAAACTTCCTCAAACAAGCTTCTTGTTATTTTTTCTCCTTGGTCAAGCATAACTTTTGTCACATAAATAGAATGTATGAATATATTTTCAAAATTGCTTTTAATATTATCTTTTGTTGGTGATATATAATTCTAGAAAATCATTGGTGTCCACAACTATGTCACCCTTCCCCCAAAACAAGGTAATGAGTAGCAATTATTCAGTGTAACTGTTTGTTTGTTGATATAATGGTTAATATAGTTGTTATGAAGTTTCTTTCATTGTAAATGATGTTAACCTTTTAAATATGGTATAAAGTGCTGGAATTTGAAGATATGCCTGAAGAGTTTGCAGTGTCTAAAATCGATAATAAGATCCTCATCAATTTTGGTGGCATAGATTCAAAGCAGCAACAGCAGATGTAAGATCCTCCGTCAAATGTCAATATAAATCCTTGCTTGCTCGTCTTATTCTGTGATTTGGTTATATATAGGTTTGAATTTGATCTATCTTCGATAAACGGAGGGGCACCTGGGCGAACAAGAGGACTGAACATCTATCAATGCCTGTGATAGATCGATCCGTTTAAACAGGCTGGTCTCATGGATGATTTTACTTCTACACTGTCATCTTTTTTTACCATCTATCTAAGTTTTGCTAATTAATCAGTTGTTAGTAACTTATGGACATGATTCCATTTCACCATTCTTTGTTCCTGAGAGATTATTACAAGCAGCTGCAGCAGCAGCAGATTGAACACTTTGTATCACTATTATCATTTTACTTTGAATAGAAATACCGATTATTTTAGCTCACATTTTATATATAAGCCGGAAAATTATCAATATTTTCGGTATATCGAAAATACCTTGGAATTTTTAAAAGTTAGGTATATCAAATAATAAATTTAAAAAAAATATATATGTATAATAATAATTATAAGTATATAAACTTAAAAAATCTCTGAAAATATTGGATTAAAAAAAAAAATTGATGATAGAAGTGTTTAATTTTTAGTTTTTGTCTATCGTTTATATAATAACCATACTAAATTGATTTTTTTGTTTAAATAAATATATTTTTTTTGGTATTAATGATAAAATATCGCGTACCGAAATTATATGAATTTTTTTATACCAAAATTTTTGGTACGGTATAAGATAATATAAAAATTACAATATATCGTACCGACCTCATATTTATATATACTATTTGTTTCAATTTATTCACTATTCAAGAACCCAATTAAAGAAAATTAAAAACATTTAATTAAACAGAAATTATTAAAATTAATTTAAATTCTTATGATTTTTCTTTCGGCCTAGATAAGCCGTCCTAATGTGAATAGTTTTTGGATAAAGTGGAGTAGTTGTAAGGCGACCCTAAAACATTGCAAAGTCAATATATATTTTATTGTTCATGATCCATATACAATGTTCTTCTAATAAACTATACAAAGAAAGACATTGACTTGAAGGCTGAACACTATTCTTATTCATTTTTTATTATTTAATTTATGTGACTTAAAAGACTGTTTTCATTAATTTGTTAACCGGCATAGTTCACACAATTGACATATTGCAAGGGCAAATTAAATATTCTTATATAATTTTGTGATATTAAAATACTAAATAAAATTAAAATGCTATGAAATTTGAACTAATTATTATATTAATTCAAACTAAGTGGGTAGTTACAAAAAAAAATGTATACCCTTTGGAACAATTCAAAATAATATCTCATTAATTAATTTGTAAAGCTGAGAAATAATGGTAACCCAACCATCATAAAAGGTCCTTGCGAAAGATCTATAAATTATTAGCCTTACTTTAATAAAAAAAATTCATATTTAATGTGATCAGACATTATAATCTCACTAACTTAGGACGTCGCGATCCCAAACACTCTTGGTTAGGACTCTAAAAATAACCTCATAGTCCCGGACTCCCTCGATTAAGACTCTAGAAATGATCGGCTCTACTATCAAGTCGGCTCTGATACCACTAGTAACATCTCGAAGCTGGGTACCTTTAATGTGAACAAATCACTTCATCACCGCAATCCAAATTTAAAAAATACCCATAAAAATATTTATAAATTATAACTATTAATTACTTTTTATAAAGAATTCATATTTATATTATAAAATTTTAATTAATATATTTTTAACAATAAAAAGAATTATCCCGCTTTTAATATGATAATTTTATAAATAAAAATAATGAAAATAGTTTATAATTACTTTTGAAAATGTTAAATAAAAAATTAGTCCCAACTGAAAACATGAAAATCATATAAAGGAGGATGTGCAGCAACCCATCCCCGCCGCCGGCGCCGGCGTCCACTCTCTTGACGGCAAAAGAAAGGATTGCCATTAGAGAAAGAGAGATGGTTTAGAGAAGAAGAAAAGGTACATGAAGCATGTCTTAAGGGAGAGGGGATGAAATAAGTTATTAACAACGATCGCAGTCAGCATGTGCATGATGAAGAAGAAGAAGAAGAAGAAGAAGAAGAAGCGTATAACCGCCTATTACGCCCAAATTGTGATTCTTCACTACGTAACCAGCCAGCCACCTTTGCCTTCTTAACGGACCTTCACCGTTTATTTATACTATATATGGAACCCTAACAACCAATTTCACAACCAATTGATGATGATAACGATGGAGAATACCGATCAAACGAATTCCGCGATTCAAGGACAAGGCTATTACTTCGACAAGCTTCTTCTAGATATGAGTCGAGACTCTAATTGTCTGGCTCGCTCTTATCGCTCTTATTATCCCACCACCTTCCCTGAAACAGTTCCCTTTCAGTGGGAGAAGCGGCCTGGATTGCCCAAGAAACTGCCACCGGAATCTGATCATGATGTTGCGATTCCACTTTCTCCTCCTCCGCTACTGCATGGATTAGGATTGGCCCTGCCACGTCTAGATCATGATCATCTGTCTTCTCGCCGTTGGACGGCTAGGTTTTGGCGGAAAATCAGTAATGCAGCAGCAGGAAAGAGCTGTAGTACTGATAGTCGACTGCCGTCATCATCAATTGACAAGAGTGACATTACTGAGGTTATCTCCAGCTCGTCAGATCTCCGGCAATTGTATGATGACTCCGATATCGGAGTAGTGGCTGCAGGTTCAAGCTTTTCTTCTAACTCTTCCTTGTCTGCCAATCATCGTTTGATGCAGGTACTTATTATGAGAACATACATTAATTAGTCTTTAAATCAAATATTTTGTTACTCTGATTTCATAATATTATTCATCATGCATGGTTGGTTCACAAAGTATTGTCATGAAAAAGAAAGGATTTTTTTGCACAAAGATGTGAGAAGATGTTCGTCAGCCAGTGATTCATCCCGGATGTACTACTGCGGAAACAATGGAGGAGATGGGGTTCCTTTTGATTGGGAAATGCAGCCTGGAAAGTCCAAAGATCCTGGAGACCAAGATGAAATCATCCCGCCCCCGACTCCTCCACCGGCAGTGCAAAGCCGTGGCCTGCCCATGCCACGCCTTGACGACCCGGATTCGTCAAAGGTCACATATTGGAAGAAAGTCAGATTGGATTCAAGTAATGTCGCTTCTTGTTTCAAGTACAAGACCAGATCGGAACCAAGGGTGGAAGAACAGATGCCATTTTGTTGCAGTCTTCGTCCATGGAAAATTGATGATGAAGAAGAAGGGATTTCTCATCTTCTACCTTCATTTCTCTTTTTCTTTAGATATAGAAAGTAGGAAGAAATTTATAGGTAAAACAAATACAAACATATCCAAGAAACTAGATATTTCCATAAAGTTTAGAATATATAGTCAGAGATTTAACAGTTTGTATAAACTATTACACTAGATTGGATGGTTCCTTCTTTTGGAAACCTTTTATCAAACATTCTTTGGGTAACCCAAAATCCTTCTTCCCCTGAATAAGTTGTTGTCTCCATGGATCATTATGCAGCTTGTAGTGTAACACCTACAGTTGGAACAGTATAAAATTACTCATTTGAAAATTTCAGAACAAAAAATCCCTCATTAAGATGATAATAACATTACCTGCATAACTGTGGAGAAGACATCGTCCTCCTTCAGTTGTGATAACGCTACATCCCTTTCAGAAACTCGTCCATATGTAGATTTCTGTCTCTCTGCTTCAAGCAAGATCGAATCTCGATATAAGAATCTCTGCCATATCTTCCTTACATTTGCCAGCTTGAATTTTATTTCCGTCTCATTGAATCCCTTCACATTTTGTTCAAGCTCTCATTCATAATGATAAATCTAGACACAAAAAAAATGCAGAGAAGCAAATTACCCTGAGAATGTTTAGCATATTTGGAATATCATCTTCGCTTATCCTAACAGAAAAATTCTCGTAACTGAGCACATTCTCATATGGCAGGAAGATCCCATCCTGAATGTAACAAGAACAAGCAATCGACCACAGTTAGTTCCCAAAATTGCAAAAACAAAATGCATTAGTAATTGTAACCTGAATAATAACAGGAATACAGCCTTGCAAAATGCTGTCTTCCATTCGACCACTCCACCCGTCTCCAGGAAAAACACCGCAAAAGATGGAACTCGCTAATTCCTTGTGATAATCTTTTGAACGAAGTGAGGTCACAATTACATCTTTTGCATGTTGTCTCCCGATATTCCCTTCCTTGTTAGGTGTTGATCCAAATTCTTCAGCCACCTTCTGTCTTATTTTCATGCTATACCTGAAAAGGACAACCAGACCCCTCAATTGGTAAGAAAAAAAACTCAAATTTCTAATAATCTAATATGTTGTAGTTGAAGTAAATTATTATTACTTACCTGGCTTCAGGTCTTCCAGATTTATAAGCTGGTCCAAGATTTCCATTGAAGTAAAACAAAGTCTTCCGCCTTTCAAGGGGCCTGAACATTTGAATCCAATTATAGTTTCCATATACTATGATTAGTTCTATGAAAAGACAATTTCCAAAAGTTAACAAATCAAAAGGCAATGACATCCTGTTGATCACACACACCAAGACCAAAACTGAGAGATCAAAGAATTAACGTCTGGTTTCTTCCAGGCTGGAAGCACTAGATCTTTATCCGGATCAAAGCAAGAATGGTTGCCTCTTCTTTCGGGTGAGATGTTGTCCCAGTTATCGGGCCAATAAGCTGTTGTAGAATAATTATGTTTCGAATTTGTGTTACCCCAATGGACTAACATCATGCTGCTCCATATCTCCTTCGGTGCGTAACATGCACCTTCATCCCATGCAAAAAACTACCAAAAATAAAATATTATTACTAATATGAAAGCATCCATCGAAAGGAATTGTTTACAAGCGCATACCCAAATGTGGTCTCTTCCAGATGAACGGTTCCAGTAAGGATATTCTGCAATAATATGATCATATGCCTTCTTATAGAATTCTAGAGTATAAGAGCTCCTTAATTTTCCATGCTTCTGAAACTTTAAGATGCATACAGTACCATAAGATTTTAACATTACACACAGTTAAAATACCTCAATGATTTAGCAATAAATAAATAAATTACATCAATTCTCAAATGAGGGGCTTCATCAGCGAGGGTAATAAGGCAAGCATCAAGAACCGGAACAAAGAAAAAGTCTGCTTCTTCACCATTTAATGTTCGATGAGCGCTAGCTAGGATACTCTCCTGAAATGCCATCTGAACATAATAAAACCAACAAAGCTTTCAGAATAGCTACTAATCAAATAGTCTAGGAACAAAACCCTGGTTTTAAAAGGTACCTGGGAACCGTATAATTCATCTGTCCATGTTGTCGCATTTTTTCGATTATATATTCGGTTCACACAATTCATCCTGTAATGCCGTCCCTGCAAAACCATAAGACAAGATTCAGTGAACTTGACTGGATTCAGATTCCAGATACAAAAATGTTTGGTAACTAAACTTAGTGAAAAACAGATTCAAAAGGATCCAAATGGGGCCAATTAATATTCAGAAATTTACCTCTAGCAATTGACTATTGAACTCTGGAGGCAAATCATATACATATATGAGGGGCCTCTTCTTTTCAACTATAGCATTGATATTTAAAATATCACCAGTAAGATTTGTATTAGCAGGGACATCAATCTGAGCTGGTCGAAGCCATCGAGGCAAATCTTTTATGGAAGGCACAACTGAGGGAATACTGCAATCTATCCCAAACCAGCCACCATCACACTGTAGAAAATAAATAACAGAATTATCGGGAAAAATAAAATTGTTAACTTATACTTTTCTATTCAGAGCATAGATCTTTTTCTTCCTGATGAAAGCTATTAAGGCATTTTCCAATTTTGGTTGGCAGTCTTAGATAATCATCACAACATGATGCAAAACCAACAAAAAGAAACTTTAAACAACGAAACATGAAGCATCATCTATACTCACATGACAAAAACCTCCACGGCAATGGCCATGTCCAGAGCATTGATTGATACAAAAACTTAGAACAGGGATCTCACAAAATTGTCCCAATTGGCCATCATATTGGCAACCACAATCCTTCTTAGTTTCGATATTTGAGGCATAAGCTTCATCTGGATCCACGTTACACCATCCTAGTTTGCTATTAATGTCTAGATCAGGCTTACCCCAGTTAACATTTTCAATACCATTAGGACCATCTGAGAGGCTGTAAAGTGAATCAAGGATTAAATAATAGTATGTTGTTTTTAAGTTATGAATAAGTTGGTGAGGATGCTTACATAATTTCAAATCCGCATGAACCAACAACAGGACGGTTAGGGTATTTTGTTTCTTTTCCACAGAAGCACTTTGCTCGTGTTGTGTCGCAGTAAGAAGGGCACATGGAGTGAACATAACGCCCATAAGGTTTACTATCTGTCTGTTCATAATTGCAACTTACTTCCACTTTCTCAGAGCATCCTTCCCCTGTTACATAAGAATCAATAAGACTAACATATTTGCTCATCGATTCTCTAGAAACACTCACCTTTATACCCAAGGAAGCATCGACATTCACCCAAATCGTAATTACAAACGCCTTGACCACTACAGTCGCTCTTGCAGCTCTTCCCCCGAATTTTCTGTCAAACAAAAAACTTACAATTTTCATATAAGAATTACTTTGCTACCACTATGACAATGAGACTAGTTTCAACAGGAAACTTGCAACAATGTTATTACCTCCACAATTTTGACCGGGTTAGAAACTGAATTACAACCTGATAACCACCGACCAATTTCTGCTCTCCAAGGAGTGCCACGGAAAACCACTACAACCTTGTTTTTGAGATTTTGCACAGCCATTCTATTTTCCTGTTCTTTTGATGACCCATTGATTGGAACACATGTGCTTTGAGCTTGCCGGAAACTTATGTAGTCAAGAGAAGGCACCACAGGTAACAAGAATAGATGAACAACCGAAACTAATGTCAGAATGGAAGCAATGGATGCCACAAGTGGCCATGAACACTTCCATTTCAGAGCAGACAACATGATAGATTGATTACTTAAGGTTTGATAAATTCTCTAAAACTGCTTTCCTATTATCAGTTTGGCCAACCAGAGAACAGACAGGCCACTGTATAGAAAGAAATCAACAAAACAAAGCAAAGCTATCAGAATCTCTCAACTGATGAAGCACGATACAAAAGAATTGTGTTTATAACTAGTTAGTTATCCCATCATTGAAACTAAAACACGCAAATTTGAATAGATCGAATGTAGAAACAACAATTGATAAGTATTGAATCAATGAGCAGCAACTTACAGTAAAAAAAGGGAAAGAAGAAGGAGTCTCTCTACCTGTTGAAGAACAAACATCAATGCCCAATGACAAAACGCAACCAAAAAGTAACATGTAATCCAAACGTTTGAAGAAAAATTCAGGAAATCAAAATCAGAATCCCAGTAACCAAAGGGTTAAAGGGAAAGAAAAACTGTAGGAAATTAATGATATTTAAAATGAACTGAAACGTGTATTTTCTGGTTTTGGCTTTCAAAGCTTATTTCATAGGATTTAACTCAAGATTTCATTTTTCTAAGACTGGTGATGTTACATGATAAGAAATTTCAAATTAAACTTATAAATAATATATAAGTAGTTATAATTATATTTAGTTGTATTAATCAAATATGTAAAGATTTATTCAGAAAATTAAACATACTTTGGTCAAAAATCTTCATAAATGAAGATAAAGTAAAAATATTTGTTAAAAAATAAATTAAAATAAAAATAAATTATTAATAAAATAAAAATTAACAGTGATTAAAGGCATTTGTACCAGTTTCCCTATTTTGTATCCCTAAAAATAATATAAAATAATAATATCCATATTTTAGAAAATCAAAATATAAATTATTCTACATCAGCTTCCTTATCTTTATCCATATATCATTTAAATATTCATTAAAACAACCAACTTCCTTATCTTTATCCATATATCATTTAAATATTCATTAAAACAACCAACTTTTCAACCACCTCAACCACTTAATTACTTATTCACAAGGTTTTAAAATATGCGGTCCGACCGGCGGTCCAACCGGTCCGACCGCGAAACGGTTTGGTGAGCGGTCCGGGTTTTATCTTCAAAACGGTTACCTTTCGAACCGGTCAAAATCCGATCCGACCGTCCGGCCTAACCTGAAAAATAAACCGGTTTTTTCCGGTTGGAAAGGTAAATTTTATAAATTTTATATAATTATTATTATAATATTATTATAATAATATTTAATTATTTCTTTGTTAGTACTATTCACTTATTCAATCTATTGAGCTATGACTTTAAGTCTATATTATTAAATTATTACTTTTTATTTTTTTGTTTTTACTTTTGTTTTGCTTTTTTCTTTGTTTAGTTATTACTTATTAATTTATTAATTATTACAATAAAGAGAAACAGATAAAAGAAAGAATTATATATATAATTATTAAATTTAGTTATTATTAAATTTTATTGACAATTATTAAGTTCAATGAGTATTTTTTTATATGCCTAACTAATTTATGTATTAATATATTTAAATTTATTTTTTAAAAAAGAAAAAAAAAATCCGGTTCAACCAGCGGTTTAACCGGTTGAACCGATCGGACCGAAGTACACCACAAAAACCGGGTTGATGACCGAAACGGTTTTCAAAACCTTGCTTATTCATATATATTTAAATATTTATTGTTAGTCATGAAAGAGAAAATATATTATTTTATTATTTAGGGATGCTACAGTAATCCCTAAATATAAGGATTTATTGTTCATCATCCCTAAAAAATTATAAGGATAGGAAATTTGATAAAACATTTTTTTTACAACTTGTATGTTATTTATCTTTATAATAAAGATAGAACACATTTTAAGGATTCTGTTACTAATGCCCTAAGAAACACTTATTTAGTTAATTTAAAATAACTATCGTGTTACTTTTCTAAGTAAAATACAAAAAGAAATTAGGATTTGGGATTCTTTATCAAAATATATTTCCTTTACATACCTCAAATTGTCGAAATTGGACATGAGATTATACAACCACCAATTTTTTTGTTTCAAGGATCAAACTTGTTCCGATTTTTGTGTTTAAAGGATAAAACTTGTTCCATTAATCTATTTAGTCCAGATTATACATAATTTGCTATAAATTTTTCGAATTACAACTCAAAAAAACATTCAGATCTAGAGCAGCACAATAAGATTTTGATATCATATTTTAGGAACCAAGCAAAAACAGACAATATCTTTATTTATAACTGGGGATTATACTTGTTTGTATACATACATACATACAGGCAATTGAGGATCTATATATAATTCAACTATATATAAGTGATCTGAATTCCAGAATCTTGCTTTGACCTAAGAACAAGTAGCCAATTGATCATGGTGTACTAAAGTTATGTGACTAGTTTGATGATCCAAAGTCTCCCTCACAGCCCTATAAAGCTCCACCCAAGATGAAGAAGAAGATGATGATGATGATGAAGAAGGATTATTATTACTATTATCATCATCCCACAAGAAGAAAGTAGGGTTTGGACTAGCTGGACATGCAGCAACAAAATCAAGAACAGATGCTGCCGGCTTCAAATTCTGAGGGAAATTAAAAGCTAAATTATCAACTTTGTGCTCATAAATTTTACCATTTCTGTCCAGTTTATACCGTGAGGTACCCTGAAATTGGCCTTTTGCCTCCCATGGAACTCTAGGAACACCCCTCAAGTTCCATCTTATCAGTATCATGTTCTCAGATGGCTGCCAAACTCTAAGAACATCGATTGCTATCTCTCTAAACAGAATCCGACCATGAAAACGTAAAGCCCAGAATATCAATTTGTATTTCTCAATTCCTGTAAACGTGTTCAAAGGGTCCACGAAAGTCACATCATCCCTGTCAAACAACAAGTAATTTAGCAAAATTGTTGATACAACAAATGAAGGAAAAAAGATGATTCATGCCTGTATATATCGTAGTTGAGGTCCTTGACGAAGATTAAAGGGATGTCCTCACGAAGTGTCCTGACTGCTAGGCCGAGATTAACGTAGAAGTCATTTCTGTGTTGGGTTTCCTTCTTATTGTTGTCTTCTTCGTCGACGGAGGAATATGAAGTAGTACAATTAGGGTTTTGTAGGACCTGGGTAACTTTGAGTTGGGGAAGAAGAGTGGGTGATGTTTTGGTGGGGTGAGGATGAGAATGGAAACACAAAGAAAAAGCTGATTGCTGCTGAGAAACGCCATTGGAATGGAGGAGAGTGGATGATGAAAGATTGGCCAGAAGATAAGCCATTACTCCACGCCGTGATTATTGCTTCCAGATTTTCAGGTCATCCCTTCTCCAGCGCCCAGCGAAAGGAGATGTGGAAGCAAATGACAAGACTTCGATTTTGAGTGGTTTTCCACACTTTGTTTTTTCTTTTTTTTCTTTCTTTTTTTGCTGTCACTGTTTGAAATAATATTATCACATTATTTGTTAAATTAATTCAAAGATTATAATAAGTTTGATCAAATTAAAGAAGTTTAGTGTTTTAAGTGTTCACTGAATTCAATATATAGAATAAATTTATAATAAATTCATTATAATCTTCTTAGTTTTAATTCCGATCTTTGAGTCAAATGAATTGAATAGAATCATGGGGTGGACGATCTGAAAAAAAAAAAAGTTTTCAAAAGAAAAAATTATGATCGTCGTTTCCGTGTAAAAGCAAATTCTCCAAATTGATGACCAACCTTCACTTCCATGATCATACAACTAACCAGAGTTTTTCCATTGTAAATTCGTAAGAGCAATCCAACTAACCAGAGTTTTTCCATTGTAAATTTGTAAGAGCAATCAACTAATTAAGGAGAAATAGAAGATCTATGTGACCAATTTTTTTTCCTGTACAAAAGAAGATCATGCATCAACAAAACAACCCTTCTATATAGATCGACGAGGCATGAACTCATAATTTCTACGCTCATACTCCTACTTTTTGAAATGAAAGAAGATAAAGTACGATCGTCTCAAAAAATTACGTTACACGCGTGTATTTCAATTTTAAAAATAAGAAAATTGGTTTGGGATGAGAATTTTTTGATTCTTATATATTTTTTTCTCTTCAACTTGTAACATTTGATTTGTCATTTTTTTTTTATTTTTTTTTTATAATTATAGCAAATGAAAAATCTAAATTAACTATCTTTTGATTGTGAATTTAAGTTATTCATAACTTCCCAAACTCTTGGCAAAAATAATCTTAATTTAAGTTCAAACAAAATAATAGTAATAAAATTAACTTAAAACAAACAAACTATGATAAATTATATAATTAAACACCAACTCTATTAAGATGATACTTGAGACCTGACCTGGTTAAGAAAAAGATTAAATAACACTAATACATATTCAACCTACAACAGTGTAAGTCGGACGTGCATAAAAGTTGTTCTTTTGTTACAACAACTGCGTTTAAAAAAGAGGTTCCAAATTTAACCCTACACAACATAAATATTTGAAAGAGTTGAGTGAGAAATCATAACTAGATCCGTAGGTATTTACCACTCATTGGGCGGGCATATATAGAAACCATGGGCAAAAAGTTGTGATATTTTAGTGTGGTTTATCATTTTGTGTAGTTGGCGAAGGCTCCACAACATTCTTGGGCTTAATATTAGATGGGGCTGAAACCTTGGCTGGATTTGAGCGCTCGGACTGAGAGAATTGAATCAAGATCTGCATGAGAAATGTAACCACACCCAATCCGATTGCTGATACACCGATACCTTTCCATGAGGATAGAAGGTTCGACCACTGCATGAATTTAATTGCCCCAAACACAAGCAGACATGCCCACGACACAATCACCTGCGCCATTTGTTTATTTGTTTGTTCATACAAGATATATATCAATGATCACTACCCACACACATACAAAAGAAAAATTACAGATTACTACAGAATCTAGGATATCTCACCACAAGAGAAATGAGTGGACGTCCCATATTTTGTTTTTGATCCGGGAATGTATCATCCTCGTTATGCTTGTCCAACATTTTATCCTGTAGTTAGACCAAAACATTGTAAGCTACAAATCGAGGAGCTGAGGACTAGATAACAAATATCGATTTTTTTCTATTTTCATGTTCAGATTAAGCCATAATTTATGTCTAAGAATGTTTCCATGCATAATAAGGTCCTTTAAGGTAGCTTGGGAGTTTTTTTATTTGATAGGGTTAATTTTTTGTATTCATTAATAAATTGTCATAATGGGTTTTTTCTCTCAGAAAATAAAAACTACTTACTCATATATCCCAAATAATACTGTTAAATATAGAAAATAGAATGATAGTATAAGATGAAGCAAATAACCTTCTCAATAAATATGTCTCTACACCATTGTGCAACTTCATCTTCTGTTCCAGGCAAATCCTTCATCAAATGACGCTTCAGATGCACATTAACCTGTAGTTTAAAGTCATTTATTAGGGAATACTGCCCTGTCTCGTCATAATGCCAGAATTCAATGTTATTTCTTTATCTTGAAACAAAAGAACTAACTTTATTCAACACATATGATACAATATCATCTAAAAGCCTTTTATATATATATATGCCTTCTCTACACAATTCTACACCTACCTATATTTACAAGAATGCCCTAAACTATTCTACTTATTACTTACATACTAGCCAACGCCTTGTTTCCCTTTTTAAGTTTTTAGCCAATAATAGAACCGTAGGTGTAGCAAGTACCGACAGTTTAGTAATTGAAAAGGTCATGGTCCTGACCATTACAAGGTAGGGTCTTTTTTGGAAAGGTGCAAACTGAGACCTTACAAGATAAGCTACACATTCATTAGGATGGATCCGTAACCTAAAAATATATAAGTATCTGGTTCCAATTTTCAAACATAGATTCAACATGCTTACCACAGATGGCTGCCCCTTGAAGAGTCCTAACATTGTGGGTGGAGGAGAAGTTTTAGGTATGGCAACTGTTACTTCATAGACCGCAGGAACAAAAGAGCGCATATGAGTTACAGCAGAAACAAACCCCTGAAGACACCAGGCAAAAATTAGAAAAAAAAATAAATAATTGTGAAGCCATAATCCATAAAATACCTTAAGCCAATCTAGAAGCATCATGATGAATGATTTCAGGAATAAAGAACAAAAGAACACCTTTCAGGCAAAAAAAAAAGGAAGAACAAGAAAAATCCTGAATAGAATAGGAGATGGGAAGTAGTGCAGTTATAGACTATCACCAACATGGATATCATTAACCCAAAGCAACAATAAGAAAACAAATTAATGATGTTTCGTCTGTTGGATCCAAGGTAGAGCTCAAGATTAATGGAAAAATCTGAATACGTGATTACTGGCTAATTTATATCTAATGACAAAGATGCGTAAGAAAAAAAACAAAGCAAGAGATGGGTAAAAACTGTAGCGAAGCAGTAATGAAATCGTCATCATGTAGACACTTATTGTTCCTACCATCACATAAGCATAGGCCTATTTAGATCCAGAAACAAAGGAGGTGACAGATGCATACAGTCAAAGCTATATATAATTATAGAAGTTGTAGAATTCCAGATGATCAAAGAAGAAACTTTCACCATATGTCAAATTTAAAGCATCAGTTTCTGTTTTAGGTTCAAACCTTAGTACGAGGGATCAAAACATTTCTTGGAACTGGCAATCCCATTGAAGCAGCATACTCTTGAGCAGCCAAAAGCTTTGCCTTTGTGAAGCGAGTACCCTCCACAAAAAGTGCCAACCAAAATGGCTGAGGGAAATCACTCAGTCGCTGAAGACCTGTCTGTAGAGCAACCAAATAATGTCAATTAATGAATGTACTGAGACAACACCTTGTCAATATGCTGCAAGTGAGAGGAAGGCATGTGCAGCTCATGCACTAAGAAACCACTTGATAATTTATACCTTTAATGTACTTTCATCTTTAGCCCAGTTTCTTTCGAGAAATAGATATTCAGAAAACCACATTGACCAACCTATTACCTGAGGAAACAAGACTTTATCTTATCTTGGAGGTAAATAGTATCAGGTATTTGGACAGAATTACACAAATAAAAAATATGAGATAAAGAAAGAATATTAGATCAACAACCAAGACTAGAAAATCAATCATTTAAAGTTTTGCTTCATTGTATCATGCATTCAAAACAAATCCATGTGTGCAGTGGCAAGAAATGGTTCATTCTACTAAATTAAAAAAAGAAGTATAAGTGTCCAGATGTATTATGTTCATTTATTTTTGTGTTTACAGAAGATAGCCCTGCTGCACCTCACTTACAGAAATCAACTCCTAAGTCCTGTGCCTTTCATAAGTCAAGTGAGTTGCCACTAATCAAATCGCGGAAAATATTTGAAGGACTTTCAAATGGTCGTCTCTTTTAAATATGTAAGCAACCTGTGAAGGTGAAATCTTACTGGAAGAAGTTTTGATGATTTCTTCATGACAGCTAGTGCACTCCCAAGGCAGCCTGATCTCTGTTATAGTATACAACTACACATTAAAAACAGGAAAAAACAAACATGATAATTCACAAATATCAGCAGTAAATCGTTTTAAGGAAAGATCATATAAATGAGTACAATGATCACAGTTTAAATTATTAAGTTTGTAAGCCTTTGTAAGCAACAAATAAAGTATATGCCTTTTCAATCCCAAGTACCTGAGCCAAAATCCATCCAACGAGCCAATCTATATCACTTTTGTGATTACATATGAC
Source organism: Impatiens glandulifera (assembly GCF_907164915.1). Classification (NCBI taxonomy): domain Eukaryota; kingdom Viridiplantae; phylum Streptophyta; class Magnoliopsida; order Ericales; family Balsaminaceae; genus Impatiens; species Impatiens glandulifera. Next base: position 31,414,777 of record NC_061870.1, read on the forward strand.
AAGTGCATGCTCTTCCCCTGAAAATGTCCCAATATAAGAACAATGTTAGCCACAGCCAATCCAAATTGAATACAATAACCTTTTCCCATACTATGAAGCAAATTAGGCTTCAAAATAGCAAGATAAAAAGTAAGACATACCCATTTTCCTAAAAGTTTCTGAATCTGTGAAAAGATTAATCTGCATTAGAAAGAGTTCACTATGAGAGGCAATCGAGTTTGTAAAGTAATGTACTCTTGACCATCAAAATCACTTGATTTACAGAAACTAAAAAATTCAAACAGAACAGAAAACATTTTTTTCTTTTTGAATAACAAAAAGCATTTAATCTATAGGTTACAGTTACTTAACGTTATCATAGTAACCTATGGAAAACAGGGAAAGGGCATGCTGCCTCATCTTAGTTAAGACTGAAAAGCAGTTTACTTATGCAAAGATAACATTTGCACCCAAAACATCCTCGGTCTCAAGGAAAGCCAAAAAATGGTAAAAATAATAGGATCTTTCTTATTAGCATAATCTAAAAGACATCTAAGTTTGATCTTAAGCTGGTGAATACTTTCTCACTTAGCCTTGACATGGTTTACTCATTTAAGGATGACAATATTGAAACATGAAACTAATAGGTTAAACATTCCAAGAAACTAAGTCATTTCCAATCAATCATTTTTAAGCCTGTTTAAACCAAATTTAGTTTCAATGTACATTAAAAGCCTGAATCAAACAGCAAATTCTTTCTTTCTCTCAGCCCTTAGTAGATTACAACATCAGTAAAAAAAACCTTAATAAAAAGAATGCATAAAAATCATCTATTGTAATAAGGGTTTTCCCCTCACCTGAACCCCTGACCACCAATCTACAAGCCAAACCAGCTGCAACCACAACAGCTCTGCAACCACTCTATTGATCCTTCTGTGAGTGTTCTTTGAAAATGGTCGAACAAGAACGAAGCAAATTGCCTGAAATTAAAATCAGCCATGTAATTCCATCAAATCCATTATTTTCCCACTATAGCAGTTCTTCTTCTTATCATAATCTGAAATCAGGCATAAGGAGAAAAACTGTGTACAACTTCGCATAATATAGAGTAATAATTTGAAACAACAATACAAAATGTGGAAGAAATTGGGTTCTAATCAAATCAAATCTACAGTATAAGCTTAGAATGCACGGTTACCTGCAAAAGATTAACCACGAGACCGGAGATGAGAAAAAGAACACCGAGCGGGACGATAACAGCTGCCGCTGCAATTGCTGCCATGTTCGTAGCAAATGAAGATGGGTTGTAGAGAGAGAAGCAAGAGGTGGGATGATTCTATAGCGAGATCATAGATGAACGTAAATGGTGGTGATATACTCTATAGAGATGAAAGGGCTCTAGCCAGACCAGACAGACAGAGGTTAATCGTTGTAAACCTGTACATTCCCAATCTCATACTTCACGACATGTGCCTGTATTAAATAGGTATAATTTAATTTTGATCCATTTCTTTATTTCTATCCTTTAACTTAATACAATTGTTTTCATTTTACCCTAACTTGATTTTGATCAACATAAAAAAAATTAATAAATTAAAAAAATATATATTGTCATGTTTGGGAAATGACCAGAAAGAAAACAATACCACAAAAATGTCCCAAATATTGGGACGATGTTCTTGACAAAAATTTCTCAAACATGATTATTTTTTAGATATATATGTTTTTTATTTCTTACGCACTTGTGATAGAGTACATGAGATTCATGTTCTTATTTTCGTTATATATATATATTGTCTTTCATCTCTCATTTTTAAATTATATGTCAAATAAAAGTATATTTTCCAAATTTATAAACTAATATCCACTAATTTAAATCATTATTATTTGTAATTTTGTATGAACCAAACTATTAATATCAATTATTACCAGTTTTTCTTTATTTTTTATATTATTACCGTTTAGTTTATATAATTTAACATACTTTGTATGAAAAAATAAAAAAAACTAAGGTTATAAACATGCTTTTTAAGAATAGATCTATATAGAGATTGTAATGAGTTTAAACCCACTTTAAAAAAAATTGTTATTATTTTTCAAATTTGTATGTATCACAATTTTCTTTTATAAATAATAATAATTTTCTATAGTTTTTTTTTGGAAAAAAAATTTTCTATAGTTATCGATTAATTGATAAGAACATATGTTTTATTCTCACTGAAAACACATAAAAGCAGAAAAACACAATAGGAGGATGTCCTGCTTCAAAAAAATATATATATATTCATTAATAAAATAACTTTTGATATAGTTTCTTGAATTCTGAATACAATTCAACTTTTTAATATTAGTTATCTAAAACAAAAGATCTTATCTCTTAGGTTTAGATGGAGTGTTTTATTTGTTTCTATTATTTTTATTTTGTTCAAAACTCAACCTTTTTTTCAAGAGCTAATGAACACCAAAGATGTGGGTTGCGTGAAGAAATGGACCTCAAACAAGGCTTAAATAATGAAACTTGTCCCAATTAAGGAATGAAAACAAGCATTGTCCTTGGGCCCAACACTTGGTGTTTGTTACACAAACTCAGTTGATAGTTTGGAATCAGCTACCCATACAAATAGTTATTAAAATATAATATTATTCTTTTTATTTTTTAAATTAAAATATAATCAATTCATATAAAAGTTAATAAAAATAGTTGTTAAATAATTAATAACTAGTTAAGTTATTAAATAAGCTTTAGAGAATTTACTAAGATGCTCATATGGCTTTAATTCACCCAAACAAAAATTAAATTTTTTTATTTTTTTTACGGTAAAAATTGTGACATGTGACTTGCCTTTAATTTTATATTTTTAAAATTTATTTCACTATTTATTTCTCTAATTACAAAATGCAAAACTCACATTTAATCACTTATATTATTAATAACTTTTCTTATATTATTTAACGACTTCAACCATTATTGAACAACTCATAGTATTTTGGGTCGCCTTAAAAAAAAAAAAAATCTCAAACTATAATTTCTGGATTGTAACTAGCTACCCTTAGTTATCTATTACCATTAGTTATCTATTATAGGTTAAAAAAATCATTATTATGTTAATTAAAATGATCATGTACAAAATTATTTTTAAAAGGCATTAAATCCACCTCCTTTTCTCTTCACCTGAAAAAGTCAGTCGAAGTCTCTGCCACCCTATTAAATTATATGAGTTAAATTTTTAATAATTTATTTTAAATTAATAAATAAAATTAAATATTAGCAAAAATAAAGTAATAAATTTGAGATTATTATATATATGAAATTATAGAAAGAATACAAAAAATTACCAGCCAACCAAAAAAAATATATATATAATGAAAAAAAAGAATATATGGAAAATGATAACCCACTTGTAATTAAGAAATAAAAAGACTATTCGATGCTTGGCAAAAAGAAAGCAAAAATAGGATCAATATGTGCTAATATCACAACATAAAAATAGACATGATTACGACATTATCACTTAAAACGAGTAGCCGTTGTCCGATTGAGCCATAATTGAGTGACATGTAACAATAAAGCTACCTTCATATGACAACATTATTTCGACACTCTCTCGCTCATCCTTTATTATCACCAATATATACCCTATAAGTCAATTAAATGCACACCTTTCCCAAAAGCTAAGTCCAATTTGGTTTATTATTTTATTAATCCCTTTTAAATTATACATATATATTATAGTTTTCTGCAAGAAAACAAACTTAAGGACCTCTCATGCTCTGTTTTTCTACCATTATTTAGCATTGGAGGATGTCATTGATATGTTTCCTATTGTAAGTTTGAGTTTATGATTTTATATTTTTGGTCATACTTGAATAAATAAGTTTCACGTCGAACAATTTTTTTTTTCATTACCGTGAATTCTATAATTGTGACTCCCACCAATCGAACATTGACATCTAATTTCTTACTTAAACTTCTTTAGGAGTTCAAAATTTGTAATTTTGATTGTTTGGAATTAATAAAAAAAATTGTCTTATGAACCCACCTTATATAATGTTAGTTGAACAATAAACTATAAAACAAATATTTAAATGATAATAAATAAACTAAAAAAAAATATTATTAAAAATTATTTGTATCCAAATTAAAAAGGTTAAAAAACTTTTAGAGAAAGAGAGATTTGACCACTTTCATTTGGCTATATAGAGTTTACTTCTTTGTGAGCTACCTTTGAATTTATATAAACTCTCTTCCTCTCTCTCGGATAAAATGAACAACAAAAATGGGTTCTTAAGGTTACGATGTGGGAAAACAGTTTCTTCTTTCTTTATTATTATCATTATTATTCAGACTCTGTTTCTCCCATCTCTGGTTCTAGGACAATGCAACTCCACCGACGCCAACGCCGGTCCACCCCACGACAGAAAAGACTCCTTGAAGTACAAGATCGGAGGAATCGCCTCCATCCTGACGGCGGGAGCCATCGGAATCAGCTTACCCTTGGTCGGAAGAAAATTCCACGCCCTCAGTCCAGAAAGCGATATATTCTTCATGATTAAAGCATTCGCCGCCGGTGTGATTCTAGCTACAGCTTTCATTCACATACTTCCGGCTGCATTCGACGGGTTAGGATCACCTTGTCTGAAGGAAAACCCCTGGAGAGATTTTCCATTCGCCGGACTTGTCGCCATGATGGCATCCATAGGGACTTTGATGGTTGATTCGTTGGCTACTGGTTTTTATAAGAGAATACATGGAAAGAAGAAAACCCAACAGGTGGATACAATTGGAGATGAGGAGGGCGCCGTCGCCGGCGCCGGCACCACTCATGTTCATGTTCATGGGGCCATGGAAGCTCATGAATCTAAGATTACCCGTCTTCGAATTATATCACAGGTACAAGTCAAATGGAGAAACTTTTTAACTAATTAGCATCTAATTCCATTTCAATTTGATGAACTGATTAGGTATTGGAAGTGGGTATTATAGTTCATTCTCTGATCATTGGTATATCTCTTGGAGCTTCGGGCAAACCCGGTGTGATAAAATCACTTCTGGCGGCTCTGTCTTTCCATCAGTTCTTCGAAGGAATGGGACTAGGCGCTTGCATCTCCCAGGCGAGATTCAGGCATGTGTCGACGGCGGGGATGGCGGTGTTCTTTTCTTTGACAACGCCAATAGGAATTGGTGTGGGAATTGGAGTATCGAGCGTTTATAGCGAAGGAAGCTCGACGGCTCTGATTGTTGAGGGGATATTTGAATCAGCGTCGGCGGGGATCTTGATCTATATGGCTTTGGTTGATCTATTGGCAGCAGATTTTATGGACCCGAGGCTTCAGAACAATGTAAGGCTTCAGCTTGGGGCTAATCTATCTCTTATACTTGGAGCTGGTTGCATGTCTGCTTTGGCTAAGTGGGTTTAGCCTTTTATCTAATCAAACCGCCGCCGTACTGAGATATTTCAAGTTCATGGAAAGTAGAATGTATTTATCTAGAGGATACGGTTAGACCTTAGAAGGATAAACAGGGGAGGAGACCAAATTAAGTAACTTTTATTAGAAAATTTGATGACCCAACTTATTATATAGTTAAAGTGTGCATAATTATTATGTTTAATATTTAAAAATAAAAAAGCAAACCATATTCAAACATTATTTCATCAACTATCGATTTTCAATTACATTTAGGAATGCCTAAATAGTACAATATACCTTAATTTTTTATCCATACCTTATACATTATCGAAAATTTTATTGATAAACTTTAATTTTAATACGGTATTGATATTATATCTTTTATACTAAAAAATCATATTAATTTAAACAAAATAAAACAATTTAATATAGTTATTACATAAACATTAAAAATAAAAATAAAAATATTTATCATAAAATAAAATATTATATTTATAATTCAACATTTTTATAAACTAACAAATATTAAAAATTATATTTAATTATAAAAATTTTAATCCACATATATATAGTTTTCAATTTTCAATCGCACTTGTATCAACAATTCTTTTTTATATTGATAATACAATTTAAGTTAGATAATAATAATAATAATAATTAGTTAATTTAAAATTAATTAAATAAAAACTCATTTTTTTAATTTGTTCATTTTTATTGAACAATTCAAATCGATCGTCCTAAGATATTTTCATAAGTTAGAATTTTTTCCACACAAAAATACCTTCATTATTTTAGGACTCAAATTGCTCTTAAAATATCCATACATGGTCATTTAATTCAAGCTGAAAACAGTCTCATTTACAACAGTTGAAGATATGATTACAAAAATATTAATTAAAATAATTGAAAGAATGGTATATTAATTTCATTTTCTTTACATCTCTTTAAGAGATTGAGAAATATAATTAAATATTTTTTTCAATCTTATTTACCAGAGATATGTCATATACATTAAATAATATTTTAAATATTAGAGTATAATTATATTATAATTTAATTTAAAAAATATGTTTTTATAATTAAATTAATATTAAATATATTTATTTTCTTATAAGTATATATATATATATATATATATATATATTTATAAATATTATTGCAGTATTTTGCTATATCCCGATATATCAAAATTTTAAAATCTTGTAAAAATAATTTCGGTATAGTACTATATTTTTTTCCAATATATATTAAAAATTAATATTTTTGATATATTGCAGTAAAATATTTTTATATATTTATAATATCGATAATTTTTTTCACCACAATTACATCAATTAATTTATTAACTAAAATACTAAAATTTTTATAAAAAATAAACAAATAATTCTATTAATGTATTAATTTTTATAAAAATTTTTTTACAAAAATCATTTTAAATCAACAAATTAACCCAATTTAGCTAAGAGACTAAAAAAACACTAAGTTAAATCATTTTTCAAAATATTTTGAGTTGAAACAGCAGGTTTTGATCATTGAGTTTTTTAAAAAAAAATTATTTAAAACTCAACCATTACTTCATTTTATCTAATTATTTTTCTTATCTATCAAAATACAAAAATTATCTTTTATTTAATTATTTAAAATTAATTTATCTTTCATAAAAATAAAGTTTTTTTTTTATTTTTTTGAATAAACACCCAAAATTTTATTGATTTTATTATAAAAAAGAGACAAAGATCAAAATAAGCACTATCATAAGTTATACCTATTTTTTTAAATAAAAAAATGAAAAGCCCGACACACCCTAAAGTTACATTAATTTTTCTGGAATAAAATAAGTTATAATAAAATACTATTATTTGTCCAATTATATATTCACTTTTATTTATTTATTTATTTATGTTTTGACTACTTTTCTAAAAGAGCCGTGAATTCCTTCTCTACCTCCTCTCTATTTGCATGTCTTCCCTCTCACTATAAATCTGGTTTATACTCAACTCTGTACTTCTCATAAACCCTAGTTTTCTCTCTCTACTTGCAAAAAGAAGTCGATACATATGGCCGGAGTTGTAATAGACGACGGTTTTCCTGCGGATAAGCTTTTCCGGCAAGGATACTCCTACACATACGACGATGTCATCTTCCTTCCCCATTACATCGACTTCCCCACCGACTCTGTCAACCTTTCTACCAAGCTCTCACGCAATCTCTCTCTGTCTACCCCTTGTGTCGCCTCTCCTATGGATACCATCTCTGAAGCTCCCATGGCCATAGCCATGGCTGCCCTCGGAGGAATTTCCATAGTCCATTCAAACAACTCCTCTTCCGACCAGGCCTCCATTGTCCGATCCGCCAAGTCCCGCCGCATCCCATCCGTCTCAGATTTGGTTATTAAATCCCCTTTTGATACCATTGATTCGGTTCAAGAGTTTGACTCATCTCCTTGCATTCTTGTCACCAAGTCTGGAACCAGGAAATCTGAACTCATCGGCTTCGTCATGAAATCAGATTGGGAATCTCTTGGAAACAGAGAGATTGTAGTCTCTGAATATATGCAGAAATCTTCGGTTTCAGCTCCGTCAGATTACACTCTTGAGGAAGCTGCTTCATTTTTGGCAGCAAAGAATCTTGAATTTGTGCCTTTGGTGAGCAAAGAAGATGAGGAGGTTGTGGGTTTGGTTACAGAGGCTGATATAGAAAGAATTCGCGGCTTCCCGAAGCTGGGAACTCCGTCTACTGGAGCTGATGGGAGATTTATGGTGGGAGTTTCAATTGGAACGAGAGAATCAGATAAGGAGAGGTTAGAGCAGCTGGTGAAGGCTGGGGCAGATGTTATTGTATTGGATAGCTCACAGGGGAACTCAATTTATCAGATGGACATGATAAAATATGCAAAGAGAACTTATCCTGCACTGGATGTTATTGGTGGAAATGTAGTGACAATGTATCAAGCACAGAACTTGATTCAAGCTGGGGCTGATGGGCTGAGAGTAGGCATGGGGTCTGGCTCCATTTGCACCACACAGGAGGTCTGTGCTGTTGGCAGAGGACAGGTAATGAAATTTGAGAATTTTACCTGTTCTAGTTCCAGTTGATTACTTGTTATTCGAATTCACTCCCTCAATAATTGGGAAATAAAGGTCATATAGGGGTTACCTGATTTACTTATACAAACTCAAGAGTCTAGTTTTGTGTTGCAAATGAACTTTTAATTCACCGATTTCATCAGCTGATATGTTGTATTCTGTTTCCATTTGAAAATATCCAGGCTACGGCAGTTTACAAAGTTTCATCTATTGCTGAACAATATGGAGTACCTGTAATTGCTGATGGTGGAATTTCAAATTCTGGTCATATTGTCAAGGCTTTAGTTCTAGGTGCTTCAACTGTTATGATGGGAAGTTTCTTAGCCGGAAGCAATGAGGCTCCAGGAGCTTATGAATATCAGGTTAGGCATCTGTATGAAAGAAACATCTGGAGCCTATGTTTATAGTACTTTCAGGAAGAAGAAAAAAAGATGCAATTTTGATTAGCTTTCTACTGAAAATTGTGTTACATGTTTGTTAGAAATGAAAATGCTTCATGATTTCATATTTTTTGTGCTAAATCTTTGAATAATATTCCTCTACAGAATGGTTGCAGAGTAAAAAAATATAGAGGAATGGGATCTCTAGAAGCCATGACGAAAGGGAGTGATGCACGATACTTGGGGGACACGGCTAAGTTAAAGATAGCTCAGGGAGTAGTTGGAGCTGTAAAAGACAAAGGCTCGGTTCTAAAGTTCATACCCTACACGATGCAGGCAGTAAAGCAGGGATTCCAGGATCTAGGTGCATCGTCTCTACAATCAGCTCATGACCTTCTAAGATCATCTGTGTTGAGGCTCGAGGTATGCGAATGTAACATTATTTCATTCACCAATATTAGAACCAACTTCATAATAAATCCATTTTATTCATAGAATCTGAAATGTTTAATAGAATTATTAACTCCATGGATCAGTTTGCATAAGGTAGGACTAGAATAGGTTATGTTTGATTTGGGTAAGACTAATAATATGTCTGCTGTTCAACACATGCAATGATAATTGATAACAAATAATGTTGTTTTGTTATAGGTCCGAACCGGAGCTGCACAAGTTGAAGGTGGAATCCACGGGCTTGTGTCGTATGAGAAGAAATCCTTCTGATCCGAAGGTAAGATTATTAGATGGAGTGATCATTGAGTGAAGGAACAAATGCTTAGCTACGTGTGTACCAAAACTTAAGTCTTGAGATTAGAGTCTTGTTTACTATTTTTCATCCCTTGTTCATTTGAATTATTCTGTGCAATAATAAAATCGACAGCATTTTATCTATTATTCATAACTCTTCATAAGCATTTTCTAGTGGGTATAGAAGAAACTTGAGATTTTTAGTTTACTCGATTTTATATGCACTCAAATGACTAAATCTTGGTTTATGTAATGTTTAAAAATTCTTGATTTTTCAAATATATTGAAAATTGACTTCGCCAAACAATAATAAAACCTATATTATTTTTTTTTTATTAAAATGACTTGAAGCTATTTTCCAATAAAACTTTTAGATAATATTGCAAACTTTATATATAGAATTGTCAATACAAACACATTCATTTTACTATTAAAAACATCAGTTCTACAATTTATTTATTTTTGGCTGAAAAAAGGCTTATACTAATAATAAAAGATTTTCATGTGTTCAATTATCACAAATAATGTCTTAAATTGAAATATACTGGGTTAGTTTTTTAAATTTATAAAATGTAAATAAAATGTGTAACATGTTATTAAAAATTATACATTATAGTTATTTTTGACTGGTTTTATTCTCATGTTAGTAATTTAGCTTATAGTTAAAGTTAATTATTAATATTTTTGTTAGTAAAATATAGTCTAAGCTATATTTAAAGGTGATATGATCTTTAAAATTACAATATTAATAATTCACTAAAGTAGTTTAAGAGACACATTCATTAGTAAGATTGACAAAAGAAAAAAAAATGTATCTTTAATAAAAAAATTAATTCAAGATCTCAAAATGATTAATTTAAAAAATACATTTATTAAACTTCAACAGAAATAAAAATAGAGAAATGTTTAGAGGTTTACTCTAAAAAAAAGAGCAAGCTTTCAAATTTGGGTTTCTAAAGTTTGTTATCCAAAATGTAGTTATCGAAAAAGTAGAGGCGCTAATGTACGTTTCTTGCTGGCGGAAATAGAACATAAAATAAAAACAATTGGTTCGTTGGGCAGAAGAAAACGGCGATCCTTAAGTTTCTCGAAAATGGGTGACCGCTTCTTTCCCTCTCTTTCATCCCTCCACGTCGTTGTCTGATTACAGAATTGTAAAATGTTTTATAATATGATTCTTCTTATTATTATATGGACATTTGGGTTTTCCTGATCCTTCTTCCTTCTTCTTCTTCATCATCTTCTGTTCTGTTCTGTTATGCCCATGAATTTCTCCCCTCAAATATCTTTCTTACCGAAAATCACGACTATCCGCTTCCATTCACAAACGTATTCTTCAATCGAAGAAGAAGAAATGGGATTTCATGCATTCCTCCTTTCCTCTCTCTCGTTTCTCTACCATCGGTCAATCTAGGTTTGATTTGGAATTCCCGTTGAAATTTATATTATTATTGATTGCACTTGCAGCTTTTATATGAATGAATGAATGAAAACCGGCCTTAGGTCTCATCTCTCGTTCTTAACTAATTGATTCTATATGCCTTCTCTTCATCAGAATTCGCCATCCATCCATGCTGCAGAAGTGAAGCCATTTCCAATTCCAATTTGCAGGAAGGATTTGTATGAGGTCAGTTGTTCAAACCATTACTTTTTTTATTCAAAAGAAACGGATTTGATCAATGATATTCATTCATCGATCTAAAATGTAATGTGGGTTTCGATCTGATTTGGTTTTCAGACCACAATTATTCCTTTTTCTTTACTTTTAATGTCAGATAAGCAACACCAGCAGCTACATGTCATCGGAGGAGGAGGAGAGATCATTGTGAGTCCAGAAAAATGAATCTGGCTGCCAAGAACAATTCTAAGCCAGATGGACACGAAGATTCTAGAAACTTGGAGATAAAAAGTAATGTGATTAACAATGGACCAGACGGGAATCAATCTTCTATGTCAGCTAATAATAAGGGGGCGGCGGCAGGAGGTGATCAATCCGGCAAACCGGGTTTGCCGAATTTTGGGAGAGCAAGTGTAAATGGGAACCGTAGTGACAGTATTGAAAGCACGAGTGGACATTTAAAGCCCCATACTGGTGGGGATATTCGTTGGGATGCTGTTAACTTGGCTTCAAAAGATTCACCAATTGGTCTTAGCCATTTTAGGCTTCTGAAACGTCTTGGATATGGAGACATTGGTAGTGTCTATCTTGTTGAGCTCAGAGGAAGCAACACTTTCTTTGCAATGAAAGTCATGGACAAAGGATCTCTTGCTAGTAGAAACAAACTTCTTAGAGCTCAAACGGAAAGGGAGATTCTTGGTCTTCTTGACCATCCATTTCTTCCTACTTTATACTCTTATTTTGAGACTGACAAGTTCTATTGCTTGGTCATGGAGTTCTGCAGTGGTGGTAATCTTCATACCCTTCGTCAAAAACAACCAAATAAGCATTTCACTGAAGAAGCTGCCAGGTAATTTGTTTATCTTCATACCCTTCATCAGTTGTTCTTGTTTTGATTCTTGAATTATTTGAAACCAGGTTTTATGTGACTGAGATACTGTTGGCAATGGAGTATCTACACATGTTGGGTGTAGTATACAGGGATTTGAAACCAGAAAATGTATTGGTAAGAGATGAAGGTCACATAATGCTGTCTGACTTTGATCTCTCCCTGCGATGCTCCGTCAGTCCAACCCTTGTCAAATCATCCCCTTCCCAGAACAGCAACGGCGGTGCCGGCGGTGGCGGTTCCGGTGGTATTATAGAAGATGAATCTACAGTTCAAGGTTGTATTCAACCATCAGGGTTTTTCTCACGCAACATCCTATCATCAAAGAAGAATCGGAAATCCAAATCTGATTTTGGACTGTTAGGTGGTGGATCACTACCGGAGCTGATGGCAGAGCCGACCAACGTCCGATCAATGTCGTTTGTCGGAACCCACGAGTATTTAGCTCCTGAGATCGTACGAGGAGAGGGTCATGGTAGTGCGGTGGACTGGTGGACGTTGGGGATCTTTCTATACGAACTGTTGCACGGCACGACCCCGTTCAAGGGTGCCGGAAACCGTGCGACGCTTGTGAACGTGGTCGGACAGCCGTTGAGGTTTCCTGATAGTCCACAGGTAAGTGGGACTGCTCGTGATCTGATTAAAGGGCTTTTGGTTAAAGAACCGGCTAAGAGAATCGCGTATAGAAGGGGTGCTACTGAAATAAAGCAGCATCCTTTCTTTGAAGGGGTGAATTGGGCGTTGGTTAGGAGTGCTATTCCGCCGCACATACCGGAGCCGGTGGATTTCGCCATTTATGCTAATAAAGATGGAGGTCAGATGCCAGGGGAGAAGAAGATGCCGGAAATGGGAGGAGGACCTGAGAAAAACAAGAACACACACCCCAATGAAGCTTCTTCTTCTTCACACACTGATTTTGAGTACTTTTAGGAAGAAGGATTTATTATTAGTAGGACACCATTTATTTTATACCTACATATATATATATAAAACTATCTTATTCATTTAATTAATTAATTAGTTTTAAGAATAATAATAATATGCATTAAGCACTGTCCATTCCATTTTTCATGATATTATCAAAGAGAGAGTGACTTGTAAATGTACTGTTATTTAAATGATGTAATACTTTCATTTGTCCTTTTCTTTTAACTATGCCTTAATCTTTATAATATATAAGTCACTTTCTACTTTAATAATATTTTTTCACTCAAATTTTTTAACTACTTGATTATGGGTGAAATATTATCTTATATAGGAATAATAATATTATTGTGAGAATAATTTGAGTTTTAAATAAAATAATAAATTTTGTTTTAGTATTATGACTTTGATATATTTATTTGCACGGTGAACAAAAGGTTTTTGTGCCTTCTTGTGAAAAATATCCCGTGAGAAAAATCTCACAGAGGATCCTATTCCATTTATTTGACAATTTTCAATGATTTAATAATCTCTTGTATACTACAAAATGAAGTAGCAATAGGAATATTTTTATTTATTTTTCATTCAGAAAAGGAGTTCCATATTAAATAAGCTAAATGAGAATTTAGATACTAAATAGTACGATAAATTTACAAAATTTTAAAAAAATATCAAATAATTTCGATTTTTTTTTGTGGATAACTCCAAATATGAACTCGTTTAAATTTAATAACGATGAGTGAAAAAGTAGAGCAAATCGAACAAAAACAATAATGCGGTGTCGGAACCATCTCTAAAAAAACGATGAACGACAATTAAATTTGTCAATTACCGATAAACTCACACTAAACAAATTATTTAATGTAATAACTTTATACTATTGTCAAAATAATAAGAAATGTGTAAAATGAATAAAGTAAAAGGACTTATAAATTAAAGATCTAACTTAAAAAAACCCTTTCTTAAATAAAAAGAAATAACTTCTTCATTGTCATTCAACTAAGCTGAATAATATAAAATTATATGAACATTTGCAAATAAGCTTAATAAAAATTAATCAAGATTATAAAAATAAATGATAATGAGATTAATATTTCAATAATAAAGTTGACTGAATGACTCTAAATATATATATATATATATATTTTTACCGTAGCATAAAATTAAATGTTTATGCGCTGGTAAAACTGTTTTTTGGGACGAAAATGTTCCGTTACGAAAAGTCTATAATCGCGAGACGCAATCGGCATTCGCAAGACGTAATGTCGGTTGCGTCTCGCGAATGCCGGCTGAGAGACGTATTGTCGACTTTTCATGATACAATTTCGTGAAAAAAAAAAAAAAAATTTGTAAAAGTGTCACCATTATACGTGCTGATAAAAAAAATCAAATAACATTGACCATTTCTTCAAATTTTCCCTTTAGTTACGAACGTGGCAATACCGAAACCTCTTTCCTCTTTTAGCAGTTTTTTTTATTTCATTTTCTTTTGATAAGCTTGTAAGCAATTGGCCAGTTTCGGTGCTCTTTCTTTCTTTCTGCTGCAGAAGTAGAAGCAGAACGAACAAACGAAGAGAAATGGAGCAAAGCAGCAAAATCTAAAGAAGAACTGAAACGATGAAAAGCTACAGAATCACGTTTCCTTCCTTCAACGCATATTGACAAAATAGGGAAACTTCATTAACCGATATCGTGAGGTAGACGACGAAGTATTCCTCCTTCCGAACTACAGTTTCCTCCAACTCAGATTCCATGGCGCCGTCTTGTACTTGTATATCTCGTCCTCCTCCTCCACCTCCTTCTCATAGTCGTCTTCGCAAGAGCATTAACGCTATTACGCCAATTCCGATCTTCTCCAATTCAAATCTACAATCTGTTTCAATGACGTCCACTCGCAGTTTATTAACTCCACCAAAACGCAAATACAAGCGTATTTCTCCCGCATCCGCCGCCGATTCTTCCTCTCAGCCGGAGATAGCGGTAATTCCCTCATTTTTCCATTATTTATCATTCCTTTTGTTATCCCTAACTTATCTATGATTTGGAAAACTGAAATTGGCTGCTTAGGATGGAGAGCGGAAGCTGACTGATCTCCCAACACTTGCTAGAAGATTCTGGAAAGTTGCTGCTCCATACTGGTTCTCTGATGATAAAGTTCAAGGGAGAATACAGCTTGCTGCTGTATTTGCTCTCACATTAGGGACTACAGGTATCAGTGTTGGCTTCAACTTTCTTGGACGTGACTTCTACAATGCCCTTGCCAGTAAGTTCAAATTAATATATATATCCATGTATTAGTTAGTCATTCTGCTTGTTTCAATATTATCTGATGATGCCAGACAAGGATCAAGAACAGTTCACGAAGCAACTATTTTACTATCTTGCTGCATTTGCTGGTGGAATTCCGGTGATCATTCTTTACATTACACTCTTTTTAAGCATCGATCTTCTCTGTCTGTTTCATATCATCAACTTATAATATCTTCTGTCACAGTTTTTTGTTCTGAGAGACTATAGCAAGGAAGTACTTTCATTGAGATGGAGGTCTTGGATGACAAGTTATTATATGGATAGATACCTGAAGAATCAGACATTCTACAAGATACAATCTCAATCGATAATTGACAATCCAGATCAGCGGATTGTTGATGATCTAAGTTCTTTTACTGCAACAGCTCTTTCATTCTCCTTGACAATGGTTAATGCAGCAGTAGACTTGATATCATTTAGCAACATTCTGTTTGGAATCTATCCGCCATTGTTTGTTGTACTCATTCTATATTCAATTGGTGGGACAGCAATTAGCATTTTCCTCGGGAGGGTAGGCAATTAACCTTCTTATCTAATTTTAACCATAGATCGGAATTTTGGTAACAGAATTTTTATGCATGATATATCAGGGACTGGTTTCTCTTAACTTTTTGCAAGAGAAAAAAGAAGCAGATTTCCGTTTTGGACTTGTACGAGTTCGAGAAAATGCTGAATCTATCGCATTTTATGGTGGCGAGGGAAATGAATTGCAACTATTGTTGCAGCGTTTCAGAAGTGCCTACGAGAATTTAACGGTATGGATATAATTGACTTTGATTTGCATTCAGCATTTGCTAGAAGATCCATAGTTAGGTTATGCATGCTTATTGTGTCCCATTCAGATGGTTTGACCCAATGATCCTAGAGGCAAACCAAATATATTTTATTGGAACACAAATCTACACTGATTTTAATTCAGTTTATTTGATAACACTATTATTTAAAACCACTTAATTATTTAGATACAACTTAAACTAAACTAAAAAATCTAGCTTAATACATTAAGCTATGAATTACTCCAGCTTTATGAGTGTCTTTATCTCATGAAATCAATCAAATTAAGTCTTTGTAAGGGTAAAATAGTCTTTAATGACTTAACTCCAGCTAATACTCAGACAAGATAGAGAAAAAGACAATTGATGGAGAAGGGTAGTTTATTTTATGAGTGTCCACAATGAACTTTAACTCATGAAACCAGTCAAATTATTTTTTTGAAAAAGGTCAACTTTAACTCATGAAACCAGTCAAATTATGTCCTTATAAGGTTACAAATAGTCTTTAAATACTTTTCTGATATTAATTCACATTTTATCACTAACTGTATTTGATAAAATTAAAATTAAGTGTTGCTGAATTTTAATTAGCAAATTAGTTTAGTGTTTGAATAAATAAAGTCTGAATAAACCAAATGAAATCTAAATTTCAAGTACTTCATATGTAAATTAATTTGATAAAATGTGGAATTAATGACTGATAAATACTTGAGAACTATTTTACCCTTATAATATTGTAATTTGATTAGTTTACATGTTAAAGTCGTTTACACTTGAGTGAAGTGATTCATAATTTACCGAATTAAGCTAGACTTTCTACCTTAATTTGAGCTTAATCTAAATAATGAAGTGATATTAGAAAACAATTATCAAATAAACTTAATTCAAATAAGCACTTTAATTATTTAGATTGATAAATTGTTTTATTAAATACACTTAGATACCAAATACTTAAAATTTTGATATTTTTATTTTTGTTTTATTCTCATTTATATCACAACTTATTAGGAACTTCCATCGGAAACGCTTTGAATGGAAGCGGAGGGTCCTAGTTCTTCTTAGTTAAAAAAAAAATTATTAGGAACTTAAAATTCAGTATTCATTAAACACTTACTTTTCAGTTTTATCACATACACACTAAACTTATACAAATATGTCTATGACAATGTGAATGTGAAGATGATCTTGTTTCTCATCGCCTTTTCATTGACTTTGACATCTTCCTTACACTAACAAGTGCATCCTTATTTTGTGTGTTTCGTATTACGCAGAGATTATTGATCAGTTCTCGAAACTTGGAGTTCTTCACCAGTGGCTATCGCTACCTAATACAAATTCTTCCAGCTGCAGTTGTTGCACCAATGTATTTCTCAGGAAAGATAGAATTTGGCGTCATAAATCAGTCTGTTTCGGCTTTTAATCACATTCTTGGAGATTTCTCTCTCATTGTATTCCAATTCCAGTCAATTAGTGCCTTCTCAGCAATCATTGATAGGTTGGGTATGTTGCGTGCCTTCATTTTTTCTTCTTTTCTGATATTTTTTTTGTTTTCTTGATTGCTCGTATAGCTGTAATGTAATTCTATCTATAATTATATTAAGAAGTTAAACCCTTTTGAAAAATATATTTCATGAATTTCTACATAGGTGAATTTGATGATGTCTTGGACGGAAGCAGCTCTAGAAATGGCTCTGATGCCCCTGAAGAGATTCATACTTCTTACTGCAATATGAAAAGTGAGACATCTTCAGAGACAAATGGGTCCTTGGACACCAACCAAGCATTGCTCAACATTGAGAGCTTGACTCTACAGGCACCAAGAAGCGAAACAACACTACTTAGGGACTTTTCAATAACCATATATGAGAAGGATCATCTGCTGGTTGGTTGACAAGTTTACACACGCTCTGTAATGTCTGTTTGTTTCTGTAAAATATATTTATTCTCGATCATTACTTGGTCAACAAACAGGTCACGGGACCAAGTGGGAGTGGTAAGACTTCTTTGTTGAGAGCTATTGCTGGCCTTTGGAACACCGGCAGGGGGAAGATTACATTCTACACAAGAAATGATGACGATCTACAGCCGAACGATCAACAACCAAGTTTGATCCTTGACGTATATAATAATGATACTGAAAAACGCAGATTGAGTGGTGTATTCTTCCTTCCTCAAAGACCATATATGGTTTTGGGAACTCTACGTCAACAGTTGCTTTATCCAACATGGTTTGAAGATTCAATAGCCTTCCAAGACAAACAAGGTATGGCTACATGATTCTGTAAATATTTCATTTGTAAAAATAAAAACCTGACAATTCATTTTTTGTACTGTGACAGGGTCACTTCCTTTTCTGATGGATGGAAGCAAAGGAAATGTTAATAATAATAATAATACAAAGTCGTCAGAAAGGCCAACAACAAGTGATCTCCTTAAAGCATTGGATGATGTTCGCCTTGGCTACATACTAGCTCGTTTCGACGGTCTTGATACGATATGTGAATGGTCTAGTGTTCTTTCTCTCGGTGAGCAGCAGCGTCTTGCTTTTGCTCGTCTGTTACTTTCTAAACCGTACCTGGCTCTTCTAGACGAATCCACCAGTGCTTTAGATGAAGCCAATGAGGTATATAACTATGAGCGCGTGTTTAATGTTATTATACATATTATCAAAGTTCAGTTTCTAATTGATTTTGGTTGTTTCTCAGACGCACTTATATAAGATGATTGAAGAAGCGGGTATCACCTATGTAAGCATAGGCCATAGAAGCAGTCTGTACAAACATCATAATAAGATCCTACATATACTAAAGGAAGATGATGATCCCTCAAGCATGAAGCCCAACTGGTATGTCATTGATTCCTCCATTGATCAAGAAGATACCTTGAAGCAATACAAACCCTCTACAAATTAAGTAGATAATTAGCTTGTTAGGTTAAGGTTAGGTTACAAGAGACAATGAAGGAATCACACCTACTTAATATTCTATTTGTATCACTGGTTATTGATCAAAGGACACACTCCTACTACTAGTTACTTTCATCATTTCTTTTCTATATGTAAAGAAAGATCATTTGGAAACAACATGAACAAGGAATTAGGATTCCATCATCACATACAAAGCTGGTTTAAGATCTGATACATATTTATAAGGTTACAACAAACTCACAATACATAATTGAATGTTCACATTGTTTTATTAGAATCATAGGATCTTAAACTATCAGGTGGCAGGGTGAGTAATGCATTTAGCTTCGAGTGTCTTCTCGTAATCTTCAATTGATTTGAAAAGCTCGGAAAAGTTCCCTTTTCCGAAACCTCCACACCCACCCTTTTGGTAAGGCTTGCCTGTGTTGTCCTCGACCACACAGCCAACTCTCTGAATTATCTCTATGAAGATTGTTGGCCTGCTCATACTCAAAAAGGAAACCACAAATGGTTAGTACTATTATTATAATACACAGCTTAAACTAACAAATTCCATCTATGGAATTATTACTATTACTATACCTGTCGCCGACGGGTTTAGTGAAAATCTGAAGCAAAGTGCCTTGATCATCGCGATCAACCAAGATACCCAATTCCTCACATTCCTTTATCTGTTCATCGGTCAACACATCTCCGGCCCTGTTCTTTAAATTCCGGTAATAAGTGGGTGGTGGAGAAGGCATGAACTCGAACCCACCTAATCCACTCCTCTTCCTCATCTCTTTCAATGTTCTGAATATGTCTTCACTCATTAGCGCTAGATGCTGCACTCCAGGACCTTCGTTATGCTCCAGGTACGTCTGTATCTGACTCTTCCTCTTGGTTCCATACACCGGCTCGTTCAACGGAAACAGAACCATCTCGTCGTTGTTAGCAAGCACCACAGAATTCAACCCGCTCTCGCTCGTCCCCACGTCATCCGCCGTGAATTCCGCAAACTCGTGAAATCCAGTGAACCCTTTCAGGTAATCAACCACCGGAGCTAAGACTGGCACGTTCCCGACGGCATGGTCTAGCCGTCGGATGCCGAAATCTAGCAAAGGGTAGGATGATGTTTCTTCCATTGGCTCGAACCCTGGCAAGAACCGTGAATCGATTCCCTCCTCTTGCTCTGTATTATTATAGCTGATGTAACGCAATACCACGTCGCCGTAGAGATGGACTTCGGCGATGACGGCGCGGCCGTGGTCGAGTAGGATAGGGGGAGATGAAGGTTTGGCGCCGTTAGCCACGCTTGTGGAGAATGCTTGTTGGGCATCGTCGACCTCGATTGCTATTGAACGGACGGCGAGGCCGTGGGAGTAGCAGAAGGAGCGGCAGGCGGAGAAATCGAAGGTGGGGATGGAAGGGGAGGAGGAAGAAATGGTGGGGGAGTAAGGAGCGGTGAAGAGGAGAGAGAAGTCCCCTGACCGGAGAAGGTAGGAGGCATGGGTGGAGTTACCAGTGGAGAGGTCGGATTTAGCAACGATGGGCATTCCCAAACCCCAGGAAAAGCGGCGGGCGGCATTGGTGGCGTCTAAGCACCAGAATTCGATGTGATGGAATTTCTTCACTTTGAAACGGTCTGATTTAGGATTGGCGCGGACGAAATTGGCATAACCTACCAGATGGAAGCTTTCCATTCCAGTAGTTAGAGTGGTCGGCGCCGTGGCATCGTCGGTTACTTGCCCGCCCATTTGATTGATGTATATTGCAATGAAGGAGGAGAGAGGATGTGTATTTTAGCTGGTGGGATTTGAAACTCGTGACCAATTTGATTACTTATTATATATTAATAATAGTATTCATTTATTTATTTACTTCAAAATTCCTAATGGGTTTTGCCAATTGTTTGGCTCTTATGACAAGAGTAGTCATCTCATCTGGCTCACGAAATTATCCATTAGTCGAAATTATCCATTATATGTGACAAGTTGCAAATTGGTCTCTTTCCATTAGTAAATTATATTATAATAATTCTATAAAATTGTTAAACTATGGGGTTTATTGTGCTAGTTTTTTAGATTACATTTATGTTAATAAATACATTTTTAATATTATAATTCATCATACTTCCGTCCATGAAAAATGACCCATAACCAAATAAAAATTATAAGTTTTATCTTAAACCACTAAGTTATAATTTTTTATGTTTAAAAATGAAATAGATTTAACTAAACATCTTACTATTTGAAATAAATGAGCTACTCTAGCCCGAGGGCTTGTCGGCTTATCACATGTCGGTCTTGCGTCTACTTGAGAGAAAAGATAATAATAAATAAAAATTTGTTGAAATATATAGAGCAAATTTTCATGTAAATTGTTTGACAGAGTGTCATGTAAAGCGAATCATTGTTTCATGTAAAACAATTTTTACATTATGTAAAACGTTTCACACATTATTTGAAGTGCTTCATTCTATTTTGAATGATTTGTTTTTAGGTCAAAAGTTCTTATAATCATTTATAATGTTTGTCTATGCGACTTTTAATGTTTGAAAATTAGAATTTATACAACAAATTTTCATGTAAATCTTTGATAGAATCATGTAAGGTTATTAACCGCTCCATGTAAATCGATTGTCAGATGAGAAATGGTTGGCATGTGGCAATCGATTTACATGGAGCATTAACCAAAATAGAAGTTTGGCATTTTATGGTGGTGTGAATAAGGAAACAAAGGCAAACATCTTCGACATAATGAGAATCAATGAAAAGTCATTACTAGTTCGTTATCTTGGTATCCCGCTCTCGTCAAAACAACTTCAAATCTCTCATTGCAGGTCATTGATTGAAAATGTGAAGAACATTATCATGGGATGGGCTACAAAGAGATCATCTTATGCGGGACGAATTGAATTAGTCATGAGAAATGATATGGGCATCATCGAATGACGCAGCAGATGTTCCTCCCAAAGAAAGTTATGAAAGAGTTTGATCATTTGATGAAGAACTTCATCTGGGGAACTCAAGGCGCGGAGTTAAAATGTTGTAGTGGTTTCATGTTTATAAGCCGAAAGAAGAATGTAGAATTGAATTAAAGATTGCGTTACTTGGAATAAAACTCTCACATATCGACATTTTTGGGCATCGGAGAAAAACCAATACTTGTTATGGGTCAAATGTGTTCATTCAAGGTTTAGAAAAGAAATAAACATTTGGACGTGCAATATCAAGATATAAATTGCATGTTCTCTTAAAATAATTTTGAAGCTCAAATAGTGTTGGTAAGATGATCAAAGTTCAGTTTGGGAATGAGAACGAAATTATGTTTTGGCATGACCCCTAGTTCGAAGATTACCCTATTATTTATAATAGTGTTTTATCTCTTATTCTAATAAGACGATGTTGTGGTCAGCTCAAATTGTTTTGGGCTTAACAAAAATTAAAGCCTATTAGGGCATTTCATTTATTAACATATAGAAAAAAAGAAAAATCAGTTTCTCTCATATCTACTTCCTCTTTCCTGTACACTCTATTCTCTCTAAAGAAGGATTCCGACCATTCACTGACCAGTCGACCAGGTTAGTTCGAGTAAGCGAGAACATTGACCAGCTCTTTGGGGACTTTTTATTTGCTTCCTTGCTTTGGGGGTAAGTTCTCTATATCAATGAGTCTCTTTAATTTTCCCAAAAAAATGGACTGATATCAAGGAAATGACAATCATCAAGACAGATGGTAATGATTTTATTTCAAATGTCTTTAGGTGTTTCTTTGACAACAGCATTTGGATGGAGAGAAACCCAAGAGCATTTTCAAGGGTTCAAAATGGTGTGGAGTTTGCTTGGAATGAAATTATTTTTTGATGAAAACTCACTCATTCGAAATTGAAGACGAATTCTCACTTGTGAAAAAAATTGGTTAATTTGTCATTATATATGAGAAAGTCACTTTTATTTCGTTATTTGTGATTTTGTGTCCTTCATTTTTATTAGCAAAAGTTTGTTCTACCTGAATCATGACTCTGGTAATTTTTTAATCTTTTCAAAGTCTTCTTCAATGATATTATGTTATTTAAAAAAAATAAATATATTTGCCATATATATATATATATATATATAAACTTTTAAACACCTTTATTTAAAGCCTTTCACTATTCCATTGATTTTTTTCACTACTATCCCATGTGGTCTGCACATGACATGTCACATTGTCTTTCCTTGTACATATCCCAATATATTAGGCTTCATCTATTTGAATTAAATAATCTTTTGAAAATAAATTATTATATTACATAAGTTAATTAAAGTTCTAATAAATATGCAACATTGAATTAAGGCTTTCTAAAAGAAAAGTCACATATGTCATAAGAGTTGAAATTGAGTAGTTAAATAAACACAATATCAATAGACTAATTAACATTCACTTTGCCCTCTTCATCTTCATCATCATCAACCAACTTTCTTCAAAAATATAGAAACAGGATATTAATAGCCAGAATGATATTGATAAAAAAAAGTTAGCTATAGCATAAAGAAAGAAGAGTAGTTACATTGAAAAGAAAAACAAGCTTTTGAGCATTCTTGATGAGTTGAAACCTCAAGCAATCTCCAATCTTTAGGCCATTGACAATTAGGAAGCTATCCCAACCCTCCTTTGTAATGTAGAAATATGATTTTCCTGCACTGAATCTTGCATCTGCTTCCCACTTCCTTCCTCTCTCGTTTTTCACTATCATCTTGAAGTGTCTTTCTAACCCATTCTCTCTAACAAAACCTATTGGCACGTACTACATACATACAAAAATTAAATTAAATTAAACTTAAACTTGCCCTCTACTAATGGATTAGATTTATCTTTCAAATTACTACCAGTTTTTTCTTTTCCAAGTTGCTCAACCGGATGAATGTGTCGAAATAAGGGTAAACCCTTTTTCTCTTTTTATCAGCCTCAATCTTCTTCTTCTTCTGGGCTGAAGTTTTAGATTTTACAAACTTTTAACAGATCATGAAAGAGCTATATTCAAATATAGATAGATTTACTTACTGATCATCAGCTCTTTATGATCATTCTTCTTCTGCACCTTCTAATCAATTCAGCAAAACATTAAACAAACATGTATTATAAGACTTGATCAGTTTGTTAATCTTTAAATTAATTAGGGATAGCAGTAATTACAGTAACACGAAAATGAGGTATTTGGCCATTCTTGATAAGTTGAAATTTGATGCGATCTTCAGGCTTTAAGTGATTCTTAGTTTGGAAATCTGTCCAACCCTTTGTAATGTAGGAATATGATTTGCTAGGGTAAAATTTTGCTTCTACTACACAGCTCCTCCCTTTTTCATAATCCAATTTCATATTACAGTTCCTTTCTAGTCCATTCTCACTAACCAATTTTCTTGGAAGGTACTGTATATATAAACAAATTCATAAATTATTAATAATCATGCATGCAATGTCATTCATTAATTAAATTACTAAATTTCATTCATTTTTACCTGCATATTTCTTTTCATGTTACGCAACGTAATGTTTACTTCGTAAACAGGGGAGAGAATATTTGATTTTGATTCTGCTGCAGTCATGGATTTCCTCTTTTTCTGATTATTCTCAAACTCCTCTGGATCTGTGAAATGAGAACTTATATATGTTGTTTATTAAAATAAATTAAAGAAGAGAGCTAGATCTATTACTTACTTTTCATCATCTCATTCTTCTTCCTTTTCTTGTTTATTGACTGATTATTATGTTTATTCGGGTGGTGATATGGTAATTTTTCTAAACTTGTGTTGGCATCATAAACAGACACTTCGAATACTAGGTTTCCTTTGTGTTTGAATATTACGATGTCACCAACGTCCATCTTCTTCTTGTCGCCGGAATCGGGAAACGAGTAGTACGAATCAACAAACTCCGGCCAACCCTTCTCGAGTCTCCGGCCTCTGAGATGAATCACCCACTCTCTGTTATGCTTTCTGATTATTACGGGGACATCTCTACTCCTCTTTTTCAACTCTTCGTTTAAGTATCTCATCATGAATGCTTCTGGAATGTTCTGCAACAGAAATTTCAGAATCGTTTCAAAACAATACAAAGAAAAAATAGACATTAGTTTTGTTGTTCTTACAATCCCGTTTTGGAATCCGGGGAGGAGGGGCTGGAAAAAGTGAGGATCGTATCCAAAGACGGTGGTGAGGGCAGCGACGGAGGCGGTGGCGACGATGGCGGAGATTGTTTTTGTCTTCATTGTAGATGCTATGCAAAATCTGAACATTCTTTATTCCATATATAAGGGTCTTGTCAAATTTGTTATATTCTCCAAATTTTAATTTTAAATATTATAAAAAATAAAATAAAATAAAAATAATATATGTATATAATTATGCTTGATATTTAGATTGTCCGAATTTTCAACATCACAGGCTAATTATACTAAAATAAATAAATATTTAAGTCAAACGTCCAAAATTTAAAATAGTTAAAAATAAAATAAAAAATAATATACTTAAAAAAAATTATAATTTTTTATATCATTACTCGTACAAATATACCGATTATATACTAGTTTTAGTAAAAATACTTAAAAAATATTTTATTTAATAATTTAGTGAGGGATGAAATAGAAGTAAATTAATGTTTAAATAAAATCAAACCCTTTGAAATTATATTTAACAATATATTTTTTTCTAGTTTATTTAAGGAATAGGTTATTGGGGGGTTTTATTAGGATTTATTAAAAAAAATATTGTTTTTGATTAAATTAAAAAAAAATTAATTTTTTAATATTAATAATATCCCCTCTTCTCCCCCTCTCAATTAATAATACATCTTTAAATAAATTAGTTTATATTAAAATATAATAAAATACATATTAAATATTAAAAAAACTATATATCAATTAAAATTAACTTTCATTAATACATAAATAAAAATTTAAATGAATACTAATTTTATAAATTATTATTATTATTATAATATTATATAAGATAATATAGTATATTATAATTTTATTTATACTGTGTATATATTTTTATTTAATATAATTAATATAAAAAATTTACATTAAATAAATTTTATAAGATAATAATTAAAAATCAAATAAGTCTATTAGAATAATTATTTAAAGTTAATTTATATAAAAATATTTAAATAAATTTCTTTATAAATATTTAATTTAAATGAGATATAATTATAAATTAATTAATATTTTTATTTAAATATATTTAACTTTATTTTCTAGTATAATTATTTATTTAAACTATTTAAATTTAAATGGTATATTACATAATATAGTAGAGTATAATTTTATTTATATTTGGAATTTATTTTTATTTAATAATTTTTATTTAAATAAAATTTATTAATTTAATTTATATAAAAATAATTTTATAATATAATAAAATAAATATAAGATATATATATATATATATATTAATAATATTTTTTAATAATATAAAATTAAATATTTAAAAAATGATAATTTTGATATTTTAATTATTTTATTTGAAATATAACGTGATAATTGAGGTTTGGGATCCAATAACTCAAAATCAAATCAGCCAGAAAATTCCCAAGATTTTTTTTATTTTTTTTCAAGATTGTAGTTACTTATGAATAGTAATTAGTAATTACAAGTACTTTTTATCTAGTTACATTGATGAGTTTGATTCATGTTTTTTTTTATTTTATCATAGTTTTTTTCCAATAATATCTATCTAATAATTTTTTTTAGATATTATTTATGAACAAAATACTCAATTTTTTTTTTAAATGAATGATAAATTAAATAAAAAATAATTTAATATTTTGATAGATAAAAAAATAATTAAATAAAAAAATAGTAAAGATTAAACAATTTTTTAAAAATTTTAATTTGACAAGACAATTGAGTTTGGATCAGTGAGGGAGAGAGAGGCAATTGATGAAGATCCATGACAAGTCATTTCCTTTGTCAATCTTATCATCATCTCTCCTCTTTCTCTTTATCTGACTTGTTTGATATTTTGATTCCACACAGACCTTACTGTTTTGTACACAGACCTTACTGTTTTGTTCGGTTTTCAAATAATAGAATAAACTTTAAAATTTTATATTTTTAATAATAAAATGTAAAAGTTATTAATATATAATATATATTTTTTTATTTTATAGAGTATCACTCAGATTTCTTGAGTGATCCTCGGAACTTATTAGGTATTTGTTAAAAATCTGGAATGATTAATTGAGTTAATATTTTAATTATTTTTTTGGATTTGTCGGATGCATATCATTTATAATATTATTATTATAATATTTTTTGAGATTTATTCCGTAAAGCGATAAATTTTGTCCGGAGAATTAATCGTTTTTTCTGAGAATTTACATCGATAACTTATTAAGCAAAGTATTTTAATTTTTAATTTTAACTTTTATTTTTTGTTTTTATTTATTTTCTCTTAATATCATGTTTTCAATTTAATATTTATTAACTTTGGAAGGATAGATGAAGGTAATTTGAGACAGAGAATAGGAGAGAGATTAATTGTTAAAATATATATATATATATATAAAGAGAGAATAAATTGAGAAATTTTATTTATTTAATTCAGTTTTTACTTTTCTCGATGATTTTACTCAAAATCAAACGATCTCATTTTCTCCTTTCATCCATCAAATCATTCTATTTATTAAATAAAATATATATTTAAAAAAATAGTTTTTTTTTTTCAATCATGTCAAACTGGTTTAAAAATAAATATTATCCCATAATTACCAATTACTAATATAAACGAGCTAAATTTATTACATTAATACATTTATATCACCAGTACATTTGATAAGCGTAAAAATTATATTGGTATAAGGTGTCAAATGTAAAATATATAAATTGTAAAAGTATTAAAAAGGAAAAGAAAAAAAGTACTCAACTATATAAGGCCGTTTTTTTTTTAAATCGCATCACTAATTTAATTAACTAAAATACTAAAATATTTATTTTTTATTTTATTTATATATAATACCCTTTAAGTTTTTTTTTATCACAAATAATTATTACATTCTCAAAATCATCTATCATTATTATTTTTTCCTCTCATTTTAAGAAAAAAAATCTCAATTATATATAAGTTAAAAGTATTAACTAACCAAAACAATTGGATTAAAATCCAATTCACTTCACTAAAATCTATTTAGGTTATAAAATAGTTCAATGACAATTTTTATCTCACTTGAGCTAAAATAACCAAATATATAAAATTAATCATTTTATACTTACAAATTTATTTGATAACATGATCTTATAATTATTAAATAAATATGAGAAATGTTAATATTATTTAAAAATAAAAGTTAATGACTAAATAAAATAATTTACTTGATAATAATTTTTTTGAGAAATAATAAGCAGCTTAAAATTTTTGACAAAAAAATTGACTAGAATATGCGTTAAATTTTGAATGGATTAAAAATTTTATTATTATTATTTTTATATTTTTAATCCATTCAAAACTAACGTATATAATTTCTGTCAAATTTTTTACTTTTCAATATTTTATAAATGTATAGAGTTGTCATTTCAATAGGTATAAGTTGTCATTTACACATTTGTACAGTAACTATCTAGCTTCAGAACATCTTAATATTTTATAGCAAAAATACTATTATGGTGTATAAATAAAATAAATGATATTAACTACCAGAATAATGAATATAGGAAAAAGTTTGACCGAATTTATATAAAATGATCATTACACTTACTAGGCCTTGTTTGGTTCTCAATATTTAAATAACCAAAACAAAATATATTATATCACTTGTCTTTTTTTATGTTCTAATCGCACATTTTCAACTTATTTTCACAAAGACCACTATTATTTAACATATTATTAAATTTATTAATCAAAATATTAAAATATATATTTTTTTTTGATTTTTTTTTATTATATTAATAGATTTTAAATCTTATTAAAAAAAATTATCATATCTTCAAAATTATCATGAATAATCATATTTTAAATAACTTAATTTTCAAATAATTATTTTTCTCTTTTTCATTATTTTTAAGAAAAAATTATATATTTTTGAAAATTAATAATAATAATAATAATAAATAAAACCAAAATTAACTCACATACATTTATATAAGTATATTTTGAATGAAATATTATACAATATATTTTTTTCCTTCTAGCATACAGATATTATGATATCACCAATATGCCTTAGAAATTATATTATACAAAATTTATATTATAATTTATTTATGGTCATATCATAATTAAGATGATTACTCAATTGTTTAATCTCGGTCACTAAAGTTTGATATACCGTTATAAATATGATCTAAAAAAAATTAAGTTATTTAAAAAATAATATTTTTTTTTTGTTAAATAAATTTTAAAAATATTATTTATAATGATAAATAAAAATAATTATTTAAATGGAAATAATATTTTATTTAACATTAAATTTATAATTAATTTTTAAATTTGCCTAATTTAAAAATCTGTTATTTTTTATTCATAATCTTATCAATTATATTATAAAAAATAATGAATGTCAGTGTCAAGTTTCATGTACTCAAAACCTTACACTTTATATTTCTTCTATACCTAAATCTTAAACCTAGACAAAACATAATATTAATAAAAATTTATAATTGTTAAAATATAAAATAAAAATATATATTTTTATAATATAAAATTTTAATTAATTCTGTAATCTATTTAAATTTATATAATAATTTAAAAAATACTATTTATAATATATTGTTTTTAAAGATTTTAATTTTTTTATAAAAATATTTTGTAAATTTTAGAATGATTGGAAGATAGGTAAATATTGACGAAATCTTAATACTTAGTACATCTAAATATTATAAAATTAGTTGAAATGGTTTAATCTTGTTATATAATAACGTAATTTTATAAAGGAAGAATGTCAATTTTATTTATAAAGTTGGAGGGAGGTGTCAAATTTATTTACAAAGTTGTAAAATTCTATTTATGTATACAAACTTGTCAAAATGTGTCAAAATTATTTGACATAACGGAATGTTTCAAACGGAGTTAATTTTTTATCCACGTGGATATTTATTTTATATTTTGTTTAAACTTTTTTTTTCATTTCAAACATACTTTTTCTTTACATTTAATAAATAAATAAATAATTATTTCATTCTCTCTCTTCCTTCACCCGATTCATATTCTTCTCATTTAAATCTTAATCTCCAAAATCTCATCCACCATTTCTAAGACCCACTTTGTCTTCTCTCTCTAAATTTCACCCTATGTGTAATAGGTTATATATTCAATGCGAAACATCAAACTAGAAATTATGGATTTCATTTGAATAATTTGCCTGCAACTAGAGGATTAGAACAATAAGTTTTTAGCGGATGGTTAGAATTTTGAAAAATAAAATTGAGATTTTGATAAGTTAAATGTGATATGTCACTTGTTTGTCATTGTTTCTGATTGTTCTTCGTGAAGGAAAAACTAGTTCCAAGATCGCTTCAGCTAGGGTTTTTAAACTCATTTAGTTAGATCCTCAATCACAGAGTTCAATCGCAGATAAACAAGGTTTATTACAGATACTATATTGTTTGATCGAAAATGGTCCATTCGATGATCAAGATCACGAAACAAGTCTGTATTATCAGACCTAACAGTAATATCAAAGTCTATGAATGATCTAGTTAAAAAAGGAATAGCAAAAACAGCTTGCGACATCCTCTGGAGATTGAGATTCGATTTGTTGAGTTCTTGAATGTGAATAGATTGGTTGCGACGGCTGTGAAAGAGAGAGAATGAAGATGATGGTGGGTTGCCTGCTAGTGAAGAGAGGGGATGAAGATGATGGTAGGTAGAAGAAGGAAAATTTTATTTATTTAATTTTATATATTAAATAGAAAAAGAAGGTCTGTTTGAAACCTAAAAAATAGGTTAAAAAATATAAAAAAAATAAATATCCACGTGGATAAAAACTTAACGCAGTTTGAGACATTCCGTTATGTTAAATAATTTTGACACATTTTGACAAGTTTATATACATAAATAGAATTTTAGAACTTTGTAAATAAATTTGATACATCGTTCCAACTTTATAAATAAAATTGACATTCTTCCCAATTTTATAATGATACTTTATTAATACTAATTTATTTTTTATTTTTAAAAATTGCACTAATTCAACATCGATCTCCATACACCCTTTTCTGTACGTGAAATCTCAAACATGATTTTTTTCTATGTCTCAGTCTGTTGCAATAATAACTTTCTTCCTTACTCAATACTCATGGAAAAAAATATTCACAAACTTTGCAAAATCTACACCAAGGACTTGTTTGATAAATGTTTTACTGGGATAAAACTCAATTTTCATATCAACCATTAATCAAACATAGTTATTATTAAAATATTCAGTCTTACCCATCTACCTTTCAAAATATCAAATATACACATAACCAGTGTTTGTAAAATTATAAAATATGTTAATATTGAAATGCCCATGTTTGATTGATTGAGTTTATAAACATGAGGATACACCTATATAGAGTTGTAATAATATTATACATCAAAGTTTTAGTCCTTATTTTAAATATTAAAATAATAAAAGACTAATTCAATTTATGTAAAATAATATAAAGGAAATCACACCCAAAAAAAGCACACGATTCTTATTCTTGTTTCAATTTTCTTGACCTACTCTCCAAGATCTTCTACCCCTAGTTTCATATCCAAATATCCTAGGCATCGAAGAATCGGGAAGTAGAAAGTTCAACCATAAAATTGACTGATGAACGAACAATTACACGATTAGACCGAGTAAGGAAGCTTGTTGATTATCCACTCGACGTTAACAGCCATGATAACACTAGATATCCGATTGTCACCACTACATTCTCAGGTGATAATTACATTAGTTGGAGTAGAAGCATTCAAATTGCTCTTAGTGCAAAGTCAAAATTAGAGTTTGTTGAAGGAACAATCTCATATCCTAATAACATTATCAATCAAACTAGGTGGATGAAAACAAACTCTCTAATGAGATATTGGATTCTTAACTCACTCAACAAAGAAATTAAAGAAGATTTTATCCATTTTGAAACAACTCTAAAATTATGGGAAGGGATAAAGAAGAGATATCAAGTGAAAAATGAGCAAAATTCTTTTTAGCTTCAAAAAGATATTAGCACACTAAAACAAGGTAATTTTATTCTTGAGAAATATTACTCTAAAATGAAAGGTTATTGGGATGAGTATCGAATGCATAAATTCACTACCAGCAACACTTCTTGCAGTCTAGAGGCAAAGACAAATAAGTGAATTTGGACAGAAGACAGAAGAACATTATGCTATGTCCTATATATCGATCTCAAGAAATGAATTCTAGAAAGAGACAATCAAACTTCAAAAGCAAAGGATTTGCTGAACAGAAAGAAAATCGTGAAAATTCTGGTAAAAGCTATTTGCAATGTACACATTGCAGAATTGCAGGTCATCTAAAGGAAGGGTGTTTCAAAATTATTGGATATCCTAATCGGTGGAAAGGAAATAAAGACCAAAAGGAGAAGAAATCAATCCATTATATATAATTATATATCAGTTCCAATTGATCTAGAAGAATCATCATCAAGAAATGATGAGA
This sequence comes from Impatiens glandulifera, assembly GCF_907164915.1. Classification (NCBI taxonomy): domain Eukaryota; kingdom Viridiplantae; phylum Streptophyta; class Magnoliopsida; order Ericales; family Balsaminaceae; genus Impatiens; species Impatiens glandulifera. The sequence continues at coordinate 31,447,425 of NC_061870.1, forward strand.
ATGACATCAAGCCATGTTAGTGCATGCCATTCAGTCACTCACATCCTTATGAAACAGATACAAAAGAAAAAAAATATTATGAAGGTTCTCTACAAATAAACACAGTGCATGTAAGTATCTCTATATATATAATGATGCTTAATTTTTAAAGTGTCCGGATTGCCGGGTCGAGAGTTGTGATTAATTTGGATATTTATGTGAGAATAAATGGATACTTAGGTCGGATTGTGGATTGATCCGCCCATAAACTTAAAACAGTTAAAAATAAATTTAAAAATACTATTTGTAGGTTTCGAACTTGCAACCTAACAAAACAAATACAACTCTTTAACCAACAAGGCTAACAACACTTTATATTTAAGATTCAACACCAAATTTGATAAACGCGAGACATTTTAACAATAAAAGTTCAAATTTTGAACTAACTAATCTATATATATATATATAATGATGCTTAATTTTTAAAGTGTTCGAATTGCCGAGTCGAGAGTTGTGGTTAATTTGGTTATTTATGTGAGAGTAAATGGATACTTGGATCGGATTGTGGGTTGACCCGCCCATAAACTTAAAACGCTTAAAAATAAATTTAAAAATGTTATTTGTTGATTTCGAACTTGCAACATAACAAAACAAGTACAACCTTTAACCAAATGTGATTGAGATGTGGTTTGTCGAGGGATAATAGACCGGTATCATTTAAAAGTGGTTAAAGAAATATGAATCAAATATTTAATTGACCAAAGTGTGAGGTCACGATGTTAATTATTAAAAAATATGAATCAAATATTTGATTGACAAAGTGAAAGTGTAAAGTCACGAAATGAGAGATTCATTCGAAAAAAATATGTGATGAAACATATGAGAAAATAAGTTGTTTTATCGAAGTGAATAAAATGTGAAATGAGAGCGTTATATTTTTTATTTTAATAATTTTAAACATTGAATAAATATTATTATAATATTTTAAATTTATTTTATTTTTATCCTTATTCGTGTGCATCGCACGGAAATTTTCCTAGTTGTATTAATATTTTTGAGATAGAATTTTTTTTTTATAAATCAAAATATCGTGGTTGCAGACCATGTTTTTCAAGAAAAACAAGTTTGGATCATCGACACAGGTACGAGCAACCACGTTTGTCATGATAAACAGATCATTATTGATTTAAAACCTTTAATTCATAAAATTATTTTAAACTTACCTGATGGGACACATGTTTTTGTCAAATTTTACATTCACTCTTGAAAACGTTTTTTTTGTTCCAAATTTTACATTTAACTTAATATCGATTCAAAACTACTTCAAAAAAATAACTTGAATTTTATTTTTGATAATATGACTTTTAAACTGCATGACCTTAAATTAAATAAGATTTGAGCTACATTATTAGTTAGTAATAGTTTGTATCTTCAAGATTAATGTGTAGCATGTATAGTTGATAACAACATTTTAAATAATAAAGAGTTTGTTTGTAGTTCTACAATTTGTACTAATTTCTTACATAATAAACTAGGTCATCCTTCAGACATAGTAATAAAGAAAAAAAATTCCATATGTTTCTTTAAATTCACAGCCTTGTGATGCATTATGAAATTAAAGATGCACCTATTAACATTTCAAAATAGTGTCACGTCAAGCAAAGACTGTTTTGATTTGATTCATGTTGATGTATGGGATCCTTACAAAGAGGATTCATATATTGGTTGTCATTACATGCTCACTCTAGTTGATGATTTTAGCAAATGTACATGGACTTTTTTACTAGAAAATAAAACTCAAATGTATAATAATCTGAAATCTTTTTGTCGGACGATAAAAACACAATATACAAAGGACATTAAATTTTTTAGAACAGATAATAGTTCAGAATTTTTAAATTTAAATTGTGACAATTTGTTTAAATCCATAGGAATTCTTCATAAAAAAAAAGTTGTGTCTATAAACCCCAACAAAATGGGGTGGTTGAAAGAAAACATATAAATCTTTTGAATATGATAAGAGCCTTAATGTTTCAAGCACACTTGCCACTTAAATTTTAGAGTTTTTCTATTTTAATGGTCACTCATTTAATCAACCTATTACCATCACAAAATCTCCACTGGAAAACTCAAACAAACAAAATCAAACTATGAGGATTTAAAAATATTTGGTTGTTTATGTAAAACAAAACTAAGTTTGACCCGAGAGGAATCAAATACATATTCCTTAGTTATCCTAATAAACAAAAGATTTTTAAAGTATATGATGTTGAGAATGATAAAGATATCATTTCTAGGGATGTCATATTTTTTGAATAATTTTTTCTTTATCAAATGGAAAATGAAGAAATTTTAGATTTTCATAATCCAAAATTTATTGATATATGAAAATATATTTTTTTTTTTACAGAAACTATATTTAATGAACCAATTGAAGATAAAAGGTGTGATATTTTACTTGATAGTGAAAATATAATAAATCATGAGCATCATTTATCACAACTTGAATCTGAAAAATAATCAGAAAGTTTAGAACTAAAAAATTTAAAACAACAACATGACAATTCCATATGACAATTCCAGATGTGAAGAAAGACAAGAATCTATTTTAGAAACTCAAACTTAAAATATTTCAGATTAGTATGAAACATTTCAAATCGAGGATAAAATCAAAGATTATATTCAAATTAGAAAGAGTGATAGAATTATGGAGAAACCTTTATGGAGTAAGAATTACATAATGAGTATTTCTAAATCACAAACCTTTCCTTTTGATACAAAAGAACGATTTTTTTAATACTACTGAAATCAATGACCCAAGAACATTTTAAAAAGCTTGTTGTTATCCTGGTTGGAAAGAGGCAATGAATTTAGAACTTGAAGTTTTAAAACATAATGGAACTTGGGTTATTATTACCTGCCAAAAGGTGCATGAACAATTGTATCCAAATGATCTACAAAACAAAATTTAAATAAGATGGGATAGTTGATAAACTCAAGGCAAGACTTGTTGCTAAAGTCTAGCATCAAAGAGAAATTGTTGATTTCTTTGAAAGTTTTGCTCCTGTGGAAAAATCAGTCACTTAGAATTATTCAAGCTCTTGTTGCTACTAATTGTTGGCATCTACACCAAATAGATGTCAACAATGTTTTTTTGCATGGTTTTATTAAGAAGACATATATATGCAGCCACCAGAAGACTGAACCAGTAAAAGTTTGTAAAATTATTAAAAGTTTGTATGGTCTAAAAGAAGCTTCTAGACAATGGAATGATGAATTCACTACTAGACTTGTTGGTTTTGGTTTCAAACAGTCTATTAATGATTACTTTCTTTTTATTTTACAAACATGGTCATTCATTACTGTTTTAGTTATATATGTCATCGTGAAATCTTTTATTGATAAAAAAATCAATTAAAGATCTTGATAAAGGTAAATATTTCTTAGGATTGGAAATTAGAAAAACTGAAAAGGGAGTGTATGTTAATTAAAGAAAATATACTCTCTTGATATATTGAGAGAAACATGGATGATTGGGGAAAAACTAAGAAAACATCCATGTCTAAAAGATGAGGGTTATAAGAAAATGAAAGATCCAAAAAGATATAGAAAGCTTGTAAGTAGATTGATTTATTTGAATTTCACAAGACCTGACATTTCTTTTAGTGTTCAACGGCTATCACAATATATGAATGAGCCTAATCTGCATCAATGAGAGGTTTCTCTAAGAGTAGTAAAGTATCTGAAAGGAACACCTTCTTTAGAACTATTTTATCCTTTTAAAAATAACAAAACAATTGAGTATTTTTATAGATACAGACTGAGCTAATTGTTCTAATAATAGGAGATCATTGACTGATTTGTGCATTAAGTTTGGAAGCTCTTTAATTTCGTGGAAGACAAAAAAAAGCAAAGTACAGATTCTCGATCGAGTGCAGAAGCATAATACAGATACATGACTTCTTTAGTTTGTGAACTGAAATGGATCTCCTATATATTGAAAGATTTGAAAACAAGTTACTACTAAGGCCTTCTTCTTTTAAGTTTTTTTTTTTAATCTCAACCAAACCACTTTTCAAATCAATCAACTCTTATCCATCACATCACTTAAAACAATTTACAAAATACTAAAATACCCTTTTTATTTTAAAATTATATTTTAAATACTACATATTTTAATATTAAATTATAATAAAAAAAACTATTCTTTTTATTTCATTTATTTTTTACTATATTAATTTAATACATACATCTTACTTTTATTATATTCTTTAATAAGACCTAGTTTTATTTATTTTACTATATTTTACTATATTATTATAAATGCATCTTGTTTTTATTTATTATATTATATTTAATAAATTCTTAAAAATAAATTCAAAATGAAACAAAATTTTATTATTAATACTTTTTTTTTTATTGTACGAGAACAATACTATAAAAAAAAATAGTAAATGTTAAGATTCATTAATGCAACAATAAATTTGTGTGGCAATTTCATCTCGAATTCATGCCATTATTTGGTTCAATATACCTTTCATCTTCCTCGTCTTCCATGTAATCGTCATTAGTAGTCTCAGTTCTTCCTTCATTTCGATGTCTATCAAAATTAATGGGAATTTCTTCAATCATATTTCTTCGGATATAATTATGCAATCCCGCAGTTGCATTAATAATATTCAACTGTTTTTCAATTGAAAATCCTCGAAGAGAACCCGAATAAAATATTATGTGCCATTTGTTTTTCCAAATTCAAAAAGTTCTCTCAATCACAGATCTGATGGACGAGTGTTGTTTATTGAACGCCTCTTTTGCATTATATGATTGTTGTTGTTGTGACGGAAATTGATGCGGGTGATATGGGATATGACGATATGGTGCCATGTAACCAACCATATTTTTATAGCCTGCATCAACTAGGTAATATTTACCTACCAAAATCATTCATAAGTTTTGTTGCATATTTTATTTGACAATTAAAACAATGAAGTGAATAATATACCTGGTATTGGATGCGGAAAACTATATATTGGATTATTCCGAACTTTGTTAAGGACCGATGAATCATGCATAGAACCCTCAGCACCAGCGACAAAATATGTAAATAACATATTGTGGTCACATATCGCTATGACATTTGTAGTTGTATAACCAGTTCGACCACGCCAATTTAGTGACTCACTTGCCTTAGGATGTACTCGTACATAAGTGCCATCAATAGCACCAATACAATTCTATTAAAGACAAGACATGAAATGATTTTTTTATTAATAATATATAAAACAAAGGAACTAATATTATTAAACTTGAAAAATCAAAAAATATTTACCTTGAATAATTTTCGAATGTTAGTGGTGGTGAACTTAGCATGTACTTGTGTTTGATCAATGGGTTGCATCTCATCCGTGTATAGTTGTACTAATGATTTTAACACTTTTGATACGATTTTAGACATCGTAGACTTCGAATGACCAAAAAAGATGCCCACCGCTCTCATACTTCCACCATGGGCAAAATATACTAAAGTGATTAATACTTCCTCTTCAATTGAAATTTTACGCCCACCAACTAAATTGTAATGTGTTACACAACGATTTATCAATCGTCTAACACATTCACAATTCATTCTTACAGCTCGAAAACATGAATTATCATTATTCATTAAAACTTGTACAATTTCAGCACCACGAGTGGACGGATCTTTAGGTAAACGTTGAACTTGCTCATTCAATAAATAATGTTCCGCAAACGTTGTAAAACAAATTGCGACCAAATAATTTACAAAATAATCATCAGATAAAGTACTCGTGTCAATTTCATCTAAATTGTTCATTCTTGCTAATTTTGTAAAACAACTCAAAAATACTAATAACTAAAAATAAGACGTGAAAAAAAACTCAATAAAGAAGAGAGAGATGTGTTATGATTTGTGAAAATGAAAATATGAACATAAAAAATAGACGGATGAATGTGTTCTTTATAGGTAAAAACTCAATTATTGTTTTTAATTTGTCCATAAGATAAAAATATGTACTTGTTATTGTTTGTCCATTGGATTAAATGATATATGTACATATTATCTCAATTATTATGTATTTTTGGTCCTTAGGATTAAACAATGTATGTACTTATTGTTGTTTGTCCATTGGATAACATTTGAAATGTACATATTATATCAATTATTATGTACTCTTGGTCCTTAGGATTAAACAATGTATGTATTTATTGTTGTTTGTCCATTGGATAACATTTAAAATGTAAATATTATCTCAATTATTATGTACTTTTGGTCCTTAAGATTAAACAATGTATGTATTTATTGTTGTTTGTCCATTGGATAACATTTGAAATGTAAATATTATCTCAATTATTATGTAATTTTAGTTCATAGGATAAAATGATGATATCTTTATTGTTGTTTGTCTATGTGATTAAATAATGTATATTATTTTAAATGTACATAATTACAAAGTATTATTCAGATATATTGAATGAATGAATAACTTGTGAATTGAGTTTTTTTATTTTATTTTATTACGCATTTAATATATCATCATTAATTTGTTATAAATTAGTTCCAAATAATCATACTCTAACATAACATAACATTTAAAATAACATAATCCTTAAAAGTAATACATCTTCATTTAACCAACCTTACAAACCTTACATTGATCAAACACAGGTCATCACAAAAATAGATATGCTAACAAAAATATTATTATAATATCACAAAAATATAATTATAATATATCACAAAAATAAGTCATAAGTTTCAAAAACTACAAAATAAACTATGAAATCAACTTGGTGGAAAATTCAGATCATGAAGTCCAATATTTGAGTAGTTTTGTTCGAAACTTGAGTCAACAATATTTGCAACTTTAAGCTCGTGCTTGATCCAACTCCATCTTTGTTCATTATTTTCAAGCTCTAAGAAAGTTTCAATAAAATTAGAATTCACCGCAAAAATATGAGATATGTGATTGAATGTTTCAGACCCACGTTGAAGGCATAATTGTCCAAGCATAATATCTAAACACTTTTTCATTGGAGTAGGTGAAATGGTCGAAGGAGAGGACATTGAATCAGAATCTGGCCGGCGATATTGTGGCGACGATTGTTGTTGCATTTGTTTATTCCTATCTAGAAGATTTACAAATACTTTCTCGAGTCATTTTATTGGGGAATCTTTTTTGATTCTTTTACTCCTCCTAGATGAACTCATTGCCCTTTTTTTACCACTAGACATAGTAATAGATTTTGTTGCTTCAACACGAATTCCGTCTTGAGGGTCAATAAATTGATTTTCTAATGATTTATCGGAGTCACCTGATCCCTCTTCGACAATAGATGTAAATGGAAGAGGTTCAAAAGGAGAACGAATATAATTACCATTTGCACGGTCACCAGCAAAAAGACGTTCCAACAAAGCATAGTCTGGAATTGTCTTTCCTTTATATTGATACAAAGTTTTTTTATTTTCCTACAAAAAAATACCAAACATATTAAAATCTAAAAAATTACATATCCAATAAATGTTTAATCAAAAAATAATTACCCTAACATAGTCCCACCAACTATCATTGGCATCAATCATATTCCGTATCGTATCCCATCCTAGGCCAGTTTGGAGTGTAGCCCATCGTAATTCAGACCAAAAATTTTTTTTAGTACGAAAGTGGTTCTTGAATTGCTCTTTTGTATGATAAATCATATATTTATCCCAAAATGCTTTAATCAAGACATTATATGTTGGATTGGTTGGCCATGGCTGTCCAACTATCATTTTTTCTTTCTCCATACACAATATTTCAAGAAAAAATGTAACTTTTTCTGGAGAAGAATCACACCTTGCAAGGTTTTATTTGTTAACCCCGGGTGGTTTCCAAAGTGACATTTTCCTAATAGAAACAATGAAACAGTTCATATTTAACCTAAATAAAAAATAATATTACAGTTTATCCAAACAATGATTATCAACAAATACATTATTTTAAAAAATACAATGAATCTATCAAAAAATTAGTAGTTAGTTTTGAATTTTAATTTTCATAATAATTAAATTTCAATATAAACAATACACAAAAATATAATTTATTTCAACATAAAAAACCTTGAAAACCCGAGTGTGTTTTCATTCATGAGAGGGTTTCATTTAAAACATATAAACAAACTTTTAGAAACCTATCATTTTTCATTTAAAAATATCTATATCCCGATTCTGAAATATAAATAAAGTGAAAGGAAATACAGATAAATTATAAACCCTAAGTAATATAGATAAAGTAAAGGATAAAGTAAAGGAAAATGCTAACCTTGTTTTCGATTTGAAACAGATGAAAGAAGAAATGAGCTGTGATTAAATCTTCGTGAGAGAAATACTAGCCTGTAAATAATATAAATCTTTCATCTTTCGGCAGAAGATAAATAATATCGATGAAGTAAAGAGAAATACTAACCTTGTGATTTGAATTAGATGAAAGAAGAAATGACCTTCTAGTGCCCGAAAATGATGAAAGAGAAAATATTGTGGTGAGTAAAACTTCTGCAGAAGGTAAGTAATTTATAAACCTTTGAAGTAGATCTTATGAAAATGAAAACAGAAGATGGAGGTAGTTGAAATTGAATGAATATACAGAGAGTCGGTACAGACAGCTTTGGAAAAGTGGATAAATTGAATGAAAATACAGAGACGTAAATCTTCAAATCTACTTTAAATAAAGGTAGATGAAAGGTATTAAATATATGAACGAATAATAAATGATATGAAGATAAATTTGTAAGACTCTAGAAAAGATACCAAATGATACGAAGCTGGAGAAGATGAAAAGCAGAAGATGGAGGTAGTTGAAATTGAATGAATATACAGAGAGTCGGTAGACTTAAGCTTTGGAAAAAGTGAATAAATTGAATGAAAATCTGGGAAAAAGGAAAAAGGAAAACTGCAAGGGTAAATAAGGAAAAATGTGAAATTATTATTATAATATTAAATAGTACGTACGACTCTGTTATAATACATGAATTCTTTAGTTTGTGAACTGAAATGGATCTCCTATATATTGAAAGATTTGAAAACAAGGTACTACTAACAATTATTAAGGTGTGACAACCAATCTACAATCCATATTTCAAAAAATCCAATTTTTCATAAAAGAACGATATACCTTGAAATTGATTGTCATTTGGTTCGTGACGAATTTAAGAAAGAATTTATCATTCCGAAGCACATTTACACAACAACAGGTTGCTGATGCTTTTACAAAAGCACTTGGTTCTGGAAAATTTCAATTGTTTATATCTAAAATGAATCTAATCTTCATCGGTATAAAATTATAAATTATGTTAACATAAGAATTTTCATGTTTGATTGAGTTTGTAAACATGAGGATGCTCATGTATATAGTTGTAATAATAATATACATTAAAATTTTAGTTCTTATTTTAGATATAAAAAAAATAGAAAGACTAAATTAATTTAGGTAAACTTTGATATTTAAAATAATAAAAAGGGAATCACACCAAAAAAACACATATTCTTATTCTTGTTTCAATATTCTTAACCTACCGTCCAAGATCTTCTACCCCTAGATTCACGAGTTTTTTCCATCTACCTCTTAAAATATCACACATAATAATCTTAAAATATTACACATAATAATTATTATTATTCAAATTTAACCGTTTTTTCTTACTAATAAATATATATATATATATATATATATATAAATAAATAGCTAAGTTGATGATATTTGGGGGATAAAACCTAATTAAAAGTATTATTAATTTAATTAACTTCAATAATAATATAATAAAATTTTAAAATATTTAAACGATGTGGTATTTTAATATTTTATATATTTAAAATAATGATTTCATTAATAAAATATAATTGATGAAAATTTTAATTTTTGAATAAAATTTAAAAAACAAATTAAAAAATATTATAACAATCTAATTTATCAAATCACTTTCATTTATTAATTAAAATATTAAAATATTATATTTTTTAAATAATAATTTTTTATTTTATCATTATATATTAATAACTTTTATTATTAAAAAAATCATTACCAAATTAATTTTTAAATAACTTATTTTTCTCAATAAATTCAATCTTAGAGTTTTTTGTTTTTTATTTTTAATAGTTATTGTTAGAATCGAAGACAAGTAAAAGGGTGGAATACTTTTGTTCCATTTTTCACTTAAAGAAGGATTAAAAAATTGTTTTTATTTTTGGACAAATAATAACAAGTTTTTGAATGGTTTCAATGCAGAAAAGAAACGACAAATATAAGAATAAACTAAACAATAAAAAGACAGCACAATATTTTATAGATAATGAGTCAAAATAAGGGTAACCCTTCTTCTCTTTTTATCAGTCTCAATCTTCTTCTTATGGACGAAGTTTTAGATTTTACAAACTTATAACAAATCATGAAAGAGCTATATTTATATAGATAAATTTACTTACTGATCATCCGCTCTTTATGATCATTCTTCTTCTGCACCTTCTAATCAATTCAACAAAACATTAAACAAACATGTATTATAAGACTTGATCAGTTTGTTAATCTTTAAATTAATTAGGGGATAGCAGTCATTACAGTAACACGTAAATGAGGTATTTGGCCATTCTCGATGAGTTGAAATTTGAGGCAATCTTTAAGCTTTAAGTGATTCTTAGTTAGGAAATCATTCCAACCCTTTGAAATGTAGAGAGATGATTTTTTAGGGTAAAATCTTGCTTCTACTAAATAGCTCCTCTCTTTCTCATCAACCAATTTCATATTGCAGTTCTTTTCTAGTCCATTCTCACTAACCAATTTTCTTGGAAGCCACTGTATATATAAACAAAAACTTATAAATTAATAATAATCATGCAATGTCATTCCTTAATTAAATTACTAAATTTCATTCATTTTTACCTGTGATTTTCTTTTCAAGCTCCACGACCCAATGGTTACCATGTAAGCAGGGGAAACAATATTTGATTTTGATTTTGATTTTGATTCTGCTGCAGCCATGGATTTCATAATGAGTCAAAATAAGGGTAACCCTTTTTCTCTTTTTATCAGCCTCAATCTTCTTCTTCTTAAGGGATGAAGTTTTAGATTTTACAAACTTAATAACAAATCATGAAAGAGCTATATTTATATAGATAGATTTACTTACTGATCATCAGCTCTTTATGATCATTCTTCTTCTGCACCTTCTAATCAATTCAACAAAACATTAAACAAACATGTATTACAAGACTTGATCAGTTTGTTAATCTTTAAATTAATTAGGGATAGCAGTCATTACAGTAACACGTAAATGAGGTATTTGGCCATTCTTGATGAGTTCAAATTTGAGGCAATCTTTAAGCTTTAAGTGATTCTTAGTTAGGAAATCATTCCAACCCTTTGAAATGTAGAGAGATGAATTGTAAAATCTTGCTTCTACTACATAGCTCCTCCCTTTCTCATCATCCAATTTCATATTGCAGTTCCTTTCTAGTCCATTCTCACTAACCAATTTTCTTGGAAGCCACTGTATATATAAACAAACTCATAAATAAACAAAAACTTATAAATTAATAATAATCATGCAATGTCATTTTTTAATTAAATTACTAAATTTCATTCATTTTTACCTGTGATTTATTTTTCATGCTCCACGACCCAATGGTTACAATATTTGATTTTGATTTTGATTTTGATTCTGCAGCCATAGAGTTCTTCTTTTTCTGATTATTCTCAAACTCCTTTGGATCTGTGAATTGAGAACTTATATAAGTTGTTTATTAAAATAAATTGAAGAAAAGAGCTAGATTTATTACTTACTTTTCATCATCTCATTCTTCTTCCTTTTCTTGTTTATTGACTGATTGTTATCTTTATTGGGACGGTGATATGGTAATTTTTCTAAACTTGTGGTGGCATCATAAACCGACACTTCGAATACTAGGTTTCCTTTGTGTTTGAATATTACGATGTCACCAACGTCCATCTTCTTCTTGTCGCCGGAATCGGGAAACGAGTAGTACGAAACAACAAACTCCGGCCAACCCTTCTCGAGTCTCCGGCCTCTGAGATGAACCTCCCACTCTCTGTTATGCTTTCTGATCATTACGGGGAGATCCTTTTTCAACTCTTCGTTTAAGTATCTCATCATGAATGCTTCTGGAATGTTCTGTTCCAATGAATCCACAAACACAAATTTCAGAATCGATTCAAAACAATACAAAGAAAAAAGACATAGTTGTGTTGTTCTTACAATCCCGCTTCGGAGGAATCCAGGGAGGAGGGGCTGGAAAAAGTGAGGATCGTATCCCAAGTCGGAGGCGGCGGTGACGCCGGCAGAGGCGGTGGCGGAGATAGTTTTTGTCTTCATTGTAGATGCTATGCAAAATCAGAACATTCTTTATTCCATAAGGGTCTTGTCAAATTTGCTTAAGCAGTTTTTTTCTGTGAGAATAATAAATGATATTAACTACAGAGTAATGAATGAGAAAAATTTCACCTACCGAATTTATTAAAATGATCATTCACTTACTAGGCCTTGTTTGGTTCTGAGTATTTAAATAACGAAAAAATATATATTATATCACTCAACACCATCACTAAATTTATTAATCAAAATATTAAAATAAATTTTATTTTAAATTATTATTTTTTATTTTATCATTAAATATTAATACACTTTAATTTTTATCAAAATAAAAATAAAAATTATCACATCTTTAAGATCATTCTAATAATTTTTTTTAAATAACTTATTTTTTTCAATCCTTTTAAAGTTTCTTAACAAAATTAAAAAACAAAATTAAAGCACATCCATTTAGAAACTATATAAATATATTTTAAAAGGTTTCTTAATAAAACTAAAAAACAAAATTAAAGCACATCCATTTAGAAACTATATAAATATATTTTGAAAGGATATTATACAATATATTTTTTCTTTTACAAAAAAATGATCAATAAAATTTTATAAATTGATATTTTAATATAATATAGATTAATATATTGAAATTTTATATTATTATAAAAAAATTAATTTATAATTTATATAAAGTATAATAAATAAATATATTGATGATTTTGTATATTTAATTGTGTTTTAAGATCAAAGCGGGAACACAAATACCATTTCGTTCAATTTTGAGATAAACCGCCCCCAAACAAAAACTTCGATGCTACTCCAGAACCATTTCACATTGTAATCTTAACTGGAAGGATATTTTTTGTGCGCTCATCACTCATATGCCTTATAAATTGTATTATACAAATTGAATATTTTACATTTATATATCATAATTGAATATTTTACATTTATATATTATAATTTATTTATGGTCATGCCCAACTATTTAATCTTGGTCACGAAAGTGGAATATCACTTAATCTCGGATTACGAACACATACAACTACAATTCTAAATATAAGTCACCTAATAACTTTCTAGTTTGAATTGAGTTTTTTTAAATTAATTATTATAAAAGTTATAATTGATTATGATTTTTAGAAGTATTTTTTTAATAAAATATTGTAACGTCAAAAATCGATCCTTCTCGACCGAGAAAGGGTTATCGTTACTCGATAGTCGCGCCCCAAAATGGTAGGCTTGACTAGAGTGCATTAAAAATATCGATTTAGACTAACTTTAAAATTTTTAGAGTCGCAACCTAATTTACTATTTAAGAAATTAGGAAAGAAAAATACTTTGCGTGCATAAGCGCATTTTAGAAATTCTGTTATTGATTCGGTGCTTTGTTACACGTTAAAAAGGGCACTCGCAATATGTTTAATGTGCCTATCATATGAGAGTCTTTATTTTAAACTTTTGGTCATTTAAAAAAATATTATTTTACACCTTATTTATTTATCCAATTTTAAAACATGTGTCTTAAGGTGATTCAAACTTAAACATATGTCTAGTTTTGTATCATTCTGTCCTTAAAGCATGCTTCTATGTCATCGTCCTAAATTTAAAACATAATGAAATAATATAAAATGCTAGTGCCTATCATCAAGAAATGAGGCTCGAAATAATAGAGGTACCTAAAAACAAGATAAAATATTAGCAAGAAATAGAATTCAAAGAGGACTTAAATTCAAACCCAATACTTATTTATATTAAATTTTATTTTTTTATTTTTTAATCAAAAAAAAAATTGTTTGGTTAAGTTGATTTCAGGTTTGGGGTAGAGACAATCTCGAGTTCAAATTCCAGTGTTGAATTTGATTTAATTTTAATTTTCTCGAAGAAATGAAAAAAGAGTTTAGTTTTTCATGATTATTCATTCAATGACCACTAGCATAATGGCATCAGTGTGCTGAGCAAGGACTAAAAGACATTGAGTGAGTCGGTACAATATACTTTAATGTTTTATTTATATTTTATACCTTATCGAAAATTTCGGTATACAAAAAAATGTATATTTTATCTTAATTTTGGTATACAAAAATTTCATACATTTATCTTACATTGATTTCAGTATACCTTTATTTCGGCACGATATCTGTATAATACCTAAAAAAACATATTAATTTAAAAAAAAAACAATCTCATCAATAAAATAGAGATGACATATATTGAATAATATTTTAATATAATTATATTTTGATATTATTCAAAAATTATATTTTTATAATTAAAATAATATTAAATTTATTTAATTATTTCCTTATAAATATTATATATATATATTATATTATAATTTATAAATACTCTTTCGGTATATCTCGATATACCAAAATTTTAAAAATCGCATATTTTTACCGTTTCGGTATCGTTATCATACCTTACCTTTTTACGGTATACTTAAAACTCGATATATTACGTTACGGTATTTTCGATATACATTTAATGATAATTTGTTAGAATGCCAAAACAGATTCAGATAAGGTCATGCAACATTTGCTAGACAACTCATGTATTCTCATTTTTAAAGGATTAGACATTTAAGGATTCACCTACACATAGGCATGGCAAATTTCCGGGTTTCGGGGATTCGAACCGGACCCGAACCCGAACCGGATCCGAATTTGTCCCGAAAAAAACGGGTATTTAAAGTACCTGAATTATCGGTTCGGAACCGATGGGTACCCGACCCGGACCTGATATTTTAAAATAATTTATATTTTACTTATTTAATTAATTTTAACCGTTAATATATTTTTAAATTTTACCTACGTTTTAAACTTAATTTGGATAAAATTAAACAAAAATTTAATATTTTGAAAGATACATTAAAAAAAATCAGTTATTTTAAGCTTTAAAAAAATATTTAATAAAAACAATTATAAATATTCCATTTAAAAAAACAGTGATATATTATATTATATATATATATATTAATAAAATATATTTATATTAAAAAAAATATCATTTTCTCGAACCTATCATCCTTCTCTTCCTCATCTCTTATTCTCTATCATTTTAACCTAAGTTAAAGAAGGGAAATCAATTTCTATTTTCTCCCCTGGTAATACTATTATTCTTTCCTTTAATTTTCTAATGCTTAAGCTGAATGGGGTATTGAGTGTTGAGCTAAACTCTATATTGGAATTAGGTGATTTGGTTTCCATGAGCAGAATAGCTACAGCAGCGTATAAATGGAAAAGGGACACTAGAACCGAACAGTGAGAACCAAAAAAAAAAAAATTCATTTTATTATTTTTCGGGTAACCGGAACCGAACCGGATTCGAACCGGAACCGATCAGTTCCGACCCGAAATTACCTGGAACCGAAAAGTAAACAAATTACCCGAATTGATCGGTTCGGTTCCTTCGGGTACCCGAACCGTTGGTTCCATTTTGCCATGCCTACCTACACAACAAAGATATTAGAAAACTTTCCTTCTTTCAATTCATTTCAGACATTCAGATTGGTCTATAAGATTTACAAATAGTATAATATAGATTTGGACGATCAGACAAATTAAATATTGTTTTCATCTACTAGCATATCCTCGTAAACAAATCCATTACATAAAGTAGTATGGTTTAAGAGCTTACAAGAAATCTTTAACAGGGAGAGAGAGAGAATCCTGGCGAGGAAGAGGAAACATCGCGAGGTTCGCATGTATCTGGACATTTTTGGAGTTCCCCCAAATGAGTTGCTGATGTTCTTCCTTTCTGCTACATCAGGGAAAAAGAAGAAGTTTACTTTTAAAATATTAATATATAATAATTTAAATAATTTAAAATATAGAATATTTATTAATGAAAGTAATGTAATATAATAGATTAGAGTATGATCATATTTTTTGAACTCAGTTATTAAAAGAAAAGTTAAATCCTATATTAAATAAGATACTTCATTTTAAATTAAGATGGGGTAAAAATTTATTAAAAACAAAAGTTTTTATAAGATTTTTTAGTCAAGTGAGATAAAGATTTATAATAAGAAAAAGATACTTTAAATAAGACAATATATAAATTTATGCCTAATAAGATTTTAAATTAAAAGAGATATACATACCATAAAGAAAGGTAATTCCCAATTAGTGCCAAAATTCATGATAACATAAACAAGACAATTTCATTGCACCAAAATAATAAAAAACACAGTCATAATTCATTTCCTTCTTCTTGAATCAGTTAGAGCCGAAGTTGTGTATCTTCTTCTGTTGTTCCTCCTCGTATCATCATCACCATCTTCCTTCTTCTTCTTCTTCTTCCTCCTTGTATCATCATCATTACCATCTTTCTTCTTCTTTTTCGTTTTCCTAGGCAGCCTCTGGTAAATATATTCATCAAAATATAGAAAGAAACATGTATTAGATCTAGGAGAAGAATTACATACAGAGAAGAGAAGAACAGGAATTGGGCCATTCTTGATGATTTGAAATCTGAAACAATCTTTCACTTTGAGGCCATTTCCAATTTGAAAATCATTCCAACCATTTGAAACGTATAAATATGAATGCGGAGGATATAATGTAGCCTCCACTTCCCATTCCCTTCCTATATCATCTTTTAGTATCATCTTGCAGTTCCTTTCTAACCCATTCGCCCTAACAAAACGTACTGGCACATACTATATATACATACATACCCACAAATTTAACATAATAATTAGCTAGTAATCATAATCATAATCATACTATATATTAACATTTATTTACCAGTGTTTTCTTAAGTATGTTGCTGTTCAACTTTAATTGTGTGTCAAAGTAAGGGCAAACACTATCTGCTGCTTTCCTCTTTTTTCCAGTATAAGGTTTCTGTTCCTGCTCTTGCGGCTTCTCCTTCTTCGGTCGGCCTGGATCTAATGTATAAACATAAATATAAGAAATGGGGTAGATTCAATTATTACTCACAGATCATCTCCTTCTTCTTCTTACTTTTCTTCTTGCTGTTGTTTATAAGAGGAGATTGATGATGATCTTGAGTATTAAGATTTGGTAGTTTCTGGCAACAAGTGGTGGCATCGAAAACAGAGACATCGAAAATCAAGTCCCCTTTGTGTTTGAATATGATTATATCACCGACATCCATCTTCTTCTTCATCGAATCATCATTATCATTATCATTATCATTATCATTATCATCATCATCATCATCGAAGTACTGATCAACAAACGTGGTCCAACCCTTTTGAAGATACCTGCCTCCTCTGAGATGGACCACCCATTCTTTGTTATGGCTTCTCAAAAGAACAGGAGGAGTTGAATAGCTGCTCTCACACACCTTCTTCTTCTTCTTCTTCTTGTTCAACTCCTCATCCAAATATCTACTCATGAATTCCTCTGGGATTTTCTGCATGTCGATTCAATCCAGAAAATGGGTTATTATCAAACACAAGCAATGAATCAATCAAAAGGAAGACAAACATAGAGACAGAGAGAGTTTTGTCGTCCTTACAAGCCTGCGACGGAATCCGGG
Organism: Impatiens glandulifera; assembly: GCF_907164915.1. Taxonomy (NCBI): domain Eukaryota; kingdom Viridiplantae; phylum Streptophyta; class Magnoliopsida; order Ericales; family Balsaminaceae; genus Impatiens; species Impatiens glandulifera. Next base: position 31,465,284 of record NC_061870.1, read on the forward strand.
GAGGAGGGGCTGAAAGAAATGAGGATCATATAATCGGCGTCGGCGGCAGCTGTTGTCTACAGAAGTAGGGGTGGTGGCGGAAGGGATGAATTTTCTCTTCATTTTCTAGCTAGAGTGGTAGGAGGGAGAGAACATATAATCCAAATCAAACAAGACCAAATTATTTCTTGGTAGGTCCAAGAGTAATAAATACTAAATAGTGAATTCCAACGTTTACATTCTTCCAGGAATATTAACTTTCACCTGTTTCAAGGAATCATGTACGGTCATTGGGATTTTTAATTTTTTATTTTAATTTTTTAATTTTTTTATATTTTCAATTCATTTATAACTTACCATATTAATTTTGAGAGAGAAATATTAAGAGGTAATTTGAGAGAAGAAAATATAATTTAAATTAAAATAAAAAATTCTCAACAATTTTCCTTTTTTTCAATTATAGTATGTTATTCTTTTTCAATTTTTCTCCCATATCAATCTTTCTATCCTAAATTACCATATTAATTCTAAATTATCATTTATTAATTATGTGATTTAGTTTCTAATTTTATATTATTTATTTTAAAACTTTTAATAAGATTAATTTATATATAAAACAATATTATTTTAAATAATAAGTTTATATAAATAATTATTTTAAATTAAATATATTATAAATAAAATTATACATAAATAAGATAAATTAATCTTATTAAAAATAAATAAAATAAAATCATTGTTTATATCATTAATTTTAATAGTTATAAATTATATATTTTATATTAAAATTATATGTTATTAAATCAAATCATATTTTATAAATGTTTTATTACTTATTATTTTAAAATATAATTTTTAAATATATAATAATTAATAAACAAAAAAATTATTATTTTAATGATTTGACAATATATGAGAGTTGAATAGTTTATGGAAAATGAATAAAACATGAATATAGAAAATAACCCTAACTAAATTTAAGATATTATATTATTTTTTTATTTTATATTTAATAATAATAATATAAAATATTATAAATATTATAATATAATTGAGTTTTAACTAATAAATATTAAATATATATATATATTTAAATAAATTTATAATTTATTTAAATTAAACTCTTACAAATGAAAAAGTTAGTCCAACTAATAATATTATGAAAATTGTTGTAGATTATAATATTTCTTTTCAAACCAATTGAATGCAAGTTATTATATTTATATTATTATTATCTCAATAATTTATTTATTATTTTATTAAATTAATATTTTTAAATATATATATTAAAAAAATCAATGAAGACATTTTTTTTCATAATACATCTAAAATGATAAATATTATTATTTTGTTTTAACATTTTATTAAAAAAATATATGTTCACGTTAAATTGAAAATAAATAAATAAGTATTCAATAATACAAAATTTCAAAATTTTGAAGACATGTGTAAGAGACAATCAAATCCATCAATATGATGTGTTATTGACTTGTAAGATGAAGCAATCAAGTAGCATTTAAATTATTAATTATTAAATATAAAATACAAACAAAAATGTGTTAATAATTAACCTAAATATAATCTCATTTTTCATCTTTTATTTTTTTTCAAAATCTTTGGATGGTTTTTCATTTATTTCCTATAATCAAAACAAGCAGTTATAATAAAGTTCAGACTTTTTAACTTACTTTTTTCATTTATTGTAATATTTTTAAAGTTTTAATTGTGCAAGTGAAATAAAAAAAAAAAATTTTAATTCAATATTTTCTTCAAAAATAATATCCAATGAATCATTTGAATATATATTGGTAATTCAATTATAAATTATTTAGAAATGACATAAAATATGAAGTCCTTATTTTTAGATATACATATTTGTTAATTAAAAAAACTATCACAATTCCTATAAAAATCAAAATTCAATATATATATACTTTCTTAACACTTAACTATTATATTGACTGAAACGTTATCTTTAGATTGCAATTGACCATCAATCCCTCTTTTAATTATTAATTATCCACTAAGATTTTATTTGTTAAAATAACTGAATCCTATAAATTTTTATTATTTATTTAAAAATAATGTATATAAAATTTATAGAAAGTACAAGGGTAAATAATATATTCTCATTAAAATATATTATAAACTCTTTTTAAATAATAAAAATGTGTAAAATTCATTTAATTTAGAATCACATATAAAGCCCAATCTTCTTCAAAAAAGAAAAGGAAATAAATGGGTCAGGACATATTTGGGCAACGTTAAAATGGACCAATGAAGATTTGCCTGAGAGGGTTTTATTTCAAGGATTTTGTGTTATTTTAATATCATTTATTGATATATAACTAATATAAGATATTTAGATTAATAATTTAAAAGGATGGAATTAATGAGTAAATTATTTATTAAAAACATAAGCTCAAATAACTTGCATCGTATCCAATATTTGTTTGAAAAAAATGCAATTATGGATATGAAACAACCCAAAAACATAGTAATGCGAAGAATGTGATTCTCTCTCTGAGAGCTTGGGGACCATTGATCTTGGCAAATCTGTGATTTAGATTTTGGAATCACATGATGGATGATGGAGCATAAAAGTAAAATATTTGAGTTTTGAAAAAAATTAAATTAAAGTAAGTTATTGAAAATTTTAATTGGTTAAAATATTATAATAATTTTTAATTCTTTAAGATTTATAAATACAAAAGTAAATGTATTTTTGAATTTTAATTAATAAATTTTTAAACAATTATAAATAAATAAATTTAAAAGTATTTCAAGAATTTCAACACTCTTCATTCTTCCAACTCCCATTAAATTAAGTTATTTATTTGGATTCAATTTTAGATATAGAAATAAAAATAATTTTATTTATTTTTTATTAATTTAATTATTAATGTTTTTATATATGAAAATTATACATCAAAAGTAATAAGTGGGCCTATTTGAAAAATATTTTATGAATCTAAATTTTAGAGAAACAGTAATTTCCTAATATACATCTAACTAAATTATTTCTTAATTTGAATTTACATTGACAATCAACTATTGTTATTAATAAGTTGATATCTAGTTATAGTAAAATAAATCAACATAACAATATTATAATAATTTAATAAAGACATCCCATTTCAATTAATGGTAGTTGAAATTTTAATTAGTTGATTATGATCTATGATGATCAGCACTTGAATAGTTGAATGTAAAGCAAAAGTTACATGTCCTTGATTATAATTATAGCCAGTTTTTTTGTTTTATTCTATTTATTTATTTATATATAACCTAACTTGATGTTCAACAAAAATAACATTCAAAACATTTTTTTAAATTTATAAACATTTTTTTTACTAAGAGTGTTTTCCATTTATCTTAACTCTAAATTATATGGTTATCATTCAATGGAAATTGGACTAAATGACCCTAAAGATAGGGTCATTTGCGTCCGTGGTCACTAATAATAAAATTTGATCTGATGACCACTTTATTTTTTTAGACGAAATTACCCTTTTCGCGTAACGCGAAGGGACTTCGCGAAACGCGAAGTGAAACAGTGTGAATATATATACTCAAATTTTTTCATTTTCTTCATTTCGTTTCTCTCTCTTCTCTCTCTGTTCTTGTTCGTCGGCGGCGGCGAAACGGCGGCGACAGCGACTTCGGCTATGTCTTGAATCTACAAAGATAAGAAACCTTAACCCTGAATCGATGTTTATAATACAGATTTATGCTCTTATTTCCATATCTTAATTTCAAACCCTAACCCTAACCCAAATCGATTTATGATCATGTTTCTAATATCTCCATCTGAAAACCCTAAATCAATTTATGTTCTTATTGTCTATTATCTTAATTTCAAACGATTTATGTTCTTTTTAATGAAACTCTAACCCTAAATCAATTAAATCTGTTCATATTGGTTCATATTTGTTCATATTTGTTAATATTGGTTCATACTGGTTCATATTGGTTCATATTGGTTCATTTTTTGTTCATCTTATTGTTCTTATGTCGATGATGATATTTGCAGATCATATGGGTTCCGTTTCACGAAGGGCTTCTCGTTACGCGAAGGGCTTCTCGTTACGCGAAGGCTTCTCGTTACGCGAAGGGCTTCTCGTTACGCGAATGGCTTCTCGTTTCGCGAAGGGCTTCTCGTTTCGCGAAGGGCTTCACGAATCTAATCTTGGGCGAAGATATTGAAAGAAATGGGTCGGGATTCAGTGAAGAAGTACTTACAGCAAGACGAAAACCGGCTAAGTGCCGACGTTATGGATGAAGGGTTTTCTCAATAGTCAATACAATTGAGTTGTTTTCATTTAGGTGTTCTATAATTATATGTTAAAGGGTTTGTTTGTAGAATTGCATTTTGATAGGGGGGAGACATAGAGAAATTGAGATTGGACTTGGATAAACTTCCCTTCATATTAAGGGACTTTAATCCAAATTGCATTATTAAACATAATCCTAATGGAAATTAAAATAAGCTTCATTTCCTTAGATACTCTAATTAAAAGGAAGCTTCATTTCTTTTGTCTGTTTTATTTTTATAATCAGATATATATGAAACTTTTCTAATTATTAATATAATATTGTACTTTCATCCTGTCACCTAAAGAAATTAAATGATAAACATATTTTTGTTATTTACAATTTGGGATAGAAATCTAAGATAAAACTCACTAAAATGGAATGTTTTTATCATTCATACTCACCAAGAAATTTCAAACTAGACTAGAGAGTTATCATATATATAGCTATAAAAAAACAAAAAAATGGAGGAAATGGTGTCGTTGACGACATTCATGTTCATACAATCCCTCCACTTCATCCTCCGGTTCATCACGATCCGTTGACTTCTCATAAGATCGCTCACGAGATTTCTCCCTATCACCATCTCTATCTCTTCCCTTTTCACGGGATTTTTCCATACACATGATGAGAAATGAAAGTGAAGAAAATTATAAAAATTATGCAGATTAAAAGATCTCATATTGTCTACTTGTTATAGGTAGTGGATGCAAGCTCTATTAGATATACAACCATCATTGCATTCTTTCCTATTCAAAATTTAACTCAAGTTGTTCAGCAAATACATTGAGAAGGTAGCATATAAAGAAAAAATTCACATAGAGTTTCTAAAGAGGCTTGTGAAAGTAAAAGGCATCCTAATCAATTACCTCCCCAATTGTTTTTTATTTACATCTTCACCTCCAATCCTAGTTGTTCCTAGACCCCTACCAAGTCGACGAGGTTTCCAGTTTGGAACTGTTCTACCTCGTTCAACATCGACAAGCACTCTTCTATTATCAATCTTTATTCCATCAGCTTGTTTATATGCAGCTATAGGAAACACATGTAGGGCTAGGAATCAGGAATAGAAATAAACACACACATATAAAATATAACATCGATCTATACAAATTACAGACAGACCTTTCATGCCTCTTGTGTGCACATACTCTATGAATGCATAAAGGGAAGCCCTTCGCGAAACGAGAAGCCCTTCGCGAAACGAGAAGCCCTTCGCGTAACGAGAAGCCCTTCGCGTAACGAGAAGCCCTTCGTGAAACGGAACCCATATGATCTGCAAATATCATCATCGACATAAGAACAATAAGATGAACAAAAAATGAACCAATATGAACCAATATTAACCAATATTAACCAATATTAACAAATATGAACAAATATGAACAAATATGAACCAATATGAACAAATTTAATTAATTTAGGGTTAGAGTTTCATTAAAAAGAACATAAATCGTTTGAAATGAAGATAATAGACAATAAGAACATAAATTCATTTAGGGTTTTAGATAAAGATACTGGAAACATGAAAATAAAACCATTTGGGTTAGGGTTAGGGTTTCGAATGAAGAAATACAAATAAGAACATAAATCTATTATATAAACATAGATTCAGAGATGAAGTTTCTTATCTTTGTAGATTTAGGTCATAGTAGTCGCCGTCGCCGGAGTTTACGCCGCCGCCGACAAAATGAGAGAGAGGACACATTGAGAGAGAAACAAAATGAGAGAAATGAAAAAATTTGAGTATATATATCAATACTGTTTCACTTCGCGAAACGCGAACTCCCTTCGCGTTACGCGAAAAGGGTAATTTTGTCAAAAAAAAATAAAGTGGTCACCAGATCAAATTTTATTATTAGTGACCACGGACGCAAATGACCCTATCTTTAGGGTCATTTAGTCCAATTTCCCATCATTCAAATTATTTAAACAACTAAGTTATTTTGAATTGTTTTTTAAATATTATTTTATAAAAGAATGAGTTACTTAGTTTTTATAATTTTTATTTTTATTATATCAATATTATTAAACCATGTATTACTCATTTCATCTACTTATTAAAATATTTATTTTATATTAAAAAAATATAAATTAAAAAAAAATATTTTTTCATAAAAATATTTTTTTTTTTACAAAATTCAAAAAGTTATCTTAAAAAAGACAATACAGAACAAGCCCATAGTGTGATTCTTAAATATAGTTGCAACATTTCTCTCCAAATCTGGTAATTAAACATGGCCCACGGAAAGAAGAGAGTGGTTTTAGAAATATCGTTTATTTTTTTATTTTTATTTTTATTTTTAATTAACAATAATTATATATAAATATATGGGGGGCCATTCACCATTGGCATAAAAAGGTGCACAGTGATAGTAAAGAGAGAGCTTTTCTAACATACTCATAACCAGTAGAAAACCAGAAAGAAGAAGAAGAAGATGAGGGTTTAGTTTAGGGTTTTCCTTTTTCTCTTTTTTTTTGAATCCAATGTGTGCAATATCTCATCTTTCATGTTCTTGAATTTTGAATTTCATAATTCATCAGAAAAATGTCTTCATGCTTGACCGGAGGAAGTGGAAGAGTGTATGGATTAGACCTAGAAATGTTAATAAAGTCTCCATCTTCTTTATCATCAACCGCCAGTACCATCACTTCTCATTCATCTTCTTCTCCGACACTCTCTGAATCCGGCGGCGGAAATTCACCCTTTACAATCTCCACAAGGAAACCTCGTACACCCAGAAAGAGGCCTAACCAGACTTACAACGAAGCCGCCGCCCTCCTCTCCACCGCCTACCCCAAAATATTCCCGCCCAAACAACCCTCTAAATTCACCAAATCTCAATCCAATATTGAATCCTTCTTTTTGGGAAATTCCAATTCCGGGTCTTCATCGGAGTTACTTATTCCGTTAAGGGTCGTCGTCGATTCCCCTGGATTCCTTCTCCAACCTCCGATTATCTCCGACAAATCCAAGTTCATACCGGTTGAGCCTACTAGTAGCCCTGTGGAAGTCGATTCGCCGGAGAATTTTGAATGGATGCTTGATGGAGATGAAATTGAAGAAGGAATCGACAGTATAATGGGGAAGAATTCTAATAATGAGGGTGTGAATTATAATCTCTGTAATAATAATGTTAACAGTGGTTTGTGTTATGGGTATCCTATAGGATGGGGAATGGAGAAAGAATATTCTTGTAATAATATTAATAATAGTCATGAATTGAGATTAGTCAGGGGAGCATTGAAGAACACCGATGATAATTGGTGGAGATATCCAACAAGAGTTAATGTAACGGAAATCTCGCCTAAATTGTACCAAACGACGACAGAGAAAATGAAAAAGAAGAAGAAAAAGAAGAAGAAGCTCTTAGAGAGTATAATTTCCGACGAGAAACCACCGGAGGTCGCCGCCGCCGTAGTACAAAACTCAATTATGAAAGAGGAAGAGAAACCAAATGTCGTCAATTGCAAAACCAATGCAGGCGGCGGCGGCGGCGGGCTTCTGCTGAAATTAAACCATGAGAAACTCTTAGCTGCTTGGTCGGACGGAGGGTCGCCGTTTTCCGACGAACTACCACCGGGAAATGAAGCAATCGGGAATAATCTACATGTAAGTTTGTGGTGGCCGGTAAATTAGTCGAGATTTTAATTTTGTAATTTCTAAATTAAATTAATAAATAAAATTGCAGGCCAGGTTGGCGCAAATAGACCTGTTTGGAGGAGAGAGAGAAGCGAGTGTTTTACGTTACAAGGAGAAGCGACGGACGCGCCTCTTTTCTAAGAAGATCCGTTATCAAGTTAGAAAACTCAATGCCGATCAACGCCCAAGAATGAAGGTAAATTAATATTTATTAATTCTTTTTTTTTAAAATTTATGAAATTATTAATATTTGATTTATTATTTTTTTGCAGGGGAGATTCGTGAGGAGGCCGGATTCACCATGATTTATGAGATAGAGATGAGAGAGTGTTGTATTTTCATTTATTTGTTTTTTATTTTTGGTGAGGGAGGAGGAGACAAAGAGAGATTATAAATAGATCACAATCGGCATATTATTAATTATGAAGAAACTTCAATTCATTTAAATGTTTCTTTCTATAAATACTTCTTCTTCTTCTTTAGTAATTTCATTTCTTATATGAATGTAGTTTTTTTTTTTTGGTGTATATAAAAGTCCAGTCACACAATAATAAGATTGAAACTTGTAATGATAAGATGAAAAATATTCAAACAAACTTTCACAATATATAAATATGAGAAAAAAAGGAAAAAAAAAGTAACGGAGAAGATGGGCGGATACTAATTAGCCACGGCAGTCGCCACAGAAACCCATAATAGCCTGCAAAAAAAATAAAAATAAAAAACAAAAAGTGGTGCCTGAGAAAAGTTCTGATATCTGATTACGTGGCAGTCTCCAATTGGGCGTCTCAGATTCTAAGGGGATGACGATTGAGAAACCCCTCACTTCCTATTGGCTATCTAAATTTCCACTTCTTGTTGTGTTTGATTCTGAGTGAATAAGGAAATCTGGTAATCATTCATTATTATTATTATTATTATTTTTGTTTTTAGTGCTTAGCCTATATATATATATATTGTAACTTGTATGTGGCAGATGCCACTCATACGTTTCCATCTTTACCTTCACTTACATTTCTTTCTTAGCATTACAATCACTCACTTAATTCAACATCATATCTTCTTCATAATCAAATATCTCCAACTCTACAACATTTTTTTTTATATAAATAAATACAAATATTTATCCATTGTAATTTATAATATATGTAATCAAATTTTGGTAAATTAAATATGTTTGAATTTTAAAATCTTTGTAAGTTTTGTATGCAATGTATTATCATATAAATTAGAGTAATGGTTGATAAAATTATTCATTCTTTCAAAAGCTGTAAAATGAAAAAGAAAAAAAAAACTAAAGATTTCAATACAATTTTTTCATCAAATGATGACTACAAGCTTATGATTCAATCACCTTATAATATCAACATCAACATTTTGGGTTATGAAAAATACATAATGCACGTAGATTTTTTTTAATAATAGTTTTATTATTATTATTATTATTTTCAGTTAACTTGATTGAAAACACCTACTGAAAATGAGTTTAAAATATTAATAGTGTTTCAATGATTATATATGCCTTTAAAAAGAAAACATTTTATTTCTAATTCAAACTAGCAACAAACATTTTATTATAATGAAATTTTGTTAGTTTATAAATCTCCTCTAGTCAAATCAAAATCACCTCTGATAATAATAATAAAACTAAATACAAATAATGCACCTCATTTTCAAACTAGAACCAATCATAAAAATCCAAGCGTAAATAAATGGTGTTTCCAAATTGAAAAACAAAACAAAATAATGACTCCATTATAGAGCTTAAGAACTCACGTCCTTATGGTATTGAGTTCAAGTCTTCACACCCGAACCATTTAAAAACACTTTTTAGAGACGGGTGATTCAGAGTTCAGACTCTGGTGCAGCCCATATCCTATCAAACCCCAACATTTTTTTTTGATGAGCATTGGATACAAGTTCATGTGAATGTCAAAAGAAGTAAATATAAAAGCTAAAGCTGGTGCATTTTAAAAAGAACATGGTCCCCATGACCCCTTTCTCTTTTTAACCCACAACATAGTTATTCACTAATAATAATAATAATAATAATAGTTCAAGCCAATGCATCAAACATGTCACACTCAAACGTTTCATGATTATTATAACTTTTTTCACACACACAAATACACATAGATAGATAGATATAGATATGGGGGGTTACATAAGAAATGAATAGAAAAAAGCACTGTGCGCACCTCTTCTTTATTATATTCCCATCTCCCCTTCTCTTTTCCACTCCTCCTGCAGCATAAAGGCATGCATCTTAGAATTCCGTTTCATTTATAATAATAATGCAGAAGAGAATCAATCACTCACAGTATGGAGCAATTTTCCAACGTTGGTTGTCTCCTTTCTTCCACTCCCACAGAACGATCGTGGTCCCATCACGAACGCCTCCATGCTTTTGGTCACCGTTAAAAGCATCAACATTCAGCCGGATGTTGTTCACCATTCTTATCGTTCTGTAACCATCTCCAAGATCTCTGCTTAGAGTCCATAGGACTGATTCATCCAACACATTTTGAACGTATGGAGTCAGCTGCACCTGCAACAAATATCACCATCATATATTATAGCTATTCTTTCTACTACGATACAACTTCCTCTAGGACCTCCTCTCTTTATTATTTATCCCCCGGATCACTATGCAGTTTTCCCATATTCAAGTTTCTAAATGATAACTGATGCGGATCTATCGATCAGATCACAATACATATGACCAAACAGATTTGGCATCCAACAATAGCATGTTCGTTACAGAAACAGGGCCATCTTCTATCAATGTATCATTATAACTCTCTCAAGTTAGTATCTCTTCTCCTTTTCTTTCCTTCATCATGATTCATGTGGAACATATCATTTATGTGGGATGCTACGCTACATCTCAATCGTATCTTAAAAAATAAATTAAGGGTGATCTGGAATTCTAGTTGATTCAATAGATCAAGTAATTGATGAATAATGGGTCATTTGGACAAATCCAAACAACCCTTCTTCAAACAAGACCTTAGTTCTGACAATAATAATGTTAACACTTAAACAAACCACTTCACTTTTTTTTTACAAGGCATCTCAATAGTGAACATTCACTAATGGGTGGCAGTACTTGCCACTATCTTTGGTAGGTAGGCTCAGCACTACCTTACAATGAGCAGACTCCACTGAATAACCATACACCTTACATATTTCACATCACCCACCAAATCGAGGAGGAGCATTGACACATACCAAGTGGTTATTTCAAAATAATCTTGTATGACTTAGGATATTGAAAATCAGATTATTTGGGTAAAGATATTAAGGGTATAAATATATAATATTTTTTCAATTTAGCTTTTCAAAAATTGAGGATATTTTCATATTTCTGTTGATGATATGATTGATGTGTTTAATGAGTAGATTGTTAATTGGATTGTGGGTGATTTGAAAATAATCTCAACTAACCCACATCAAACAAGATCTAATTTCTTTGAAAAGAATCACTAGACGCCTATAATTCCCATAACTGTAGCTCTCTCCAGCCATTTTGAGCCATCTTACTGTATTAAATCCCTTTCTTTCCCAGTTAGCGACCTATCACCAACCCTAGAAAGGCTTAACTTGATTTGTTATCAGCTGATCAGTATAATGAAAAGAACATCTCACTGTTCATTCAGGTGATTCTCAACAAGAACCACAAAAGGTAAGGTTAAGTTGATGATCGATACAGAATTCAAAGAACTACTTTTATAAATCCATGGGATAGATATAGGAGAATTTGTTGACCCATGTCAGCACAATCAGACAAATGAGAAATTAAATTTAATAGGGCAGGTTAAATAATATACCGGATGTGTGGCGCCAATGGAATGCTTCAAGGCTTCACCAGTTGCCTTATTGACCAAAGCAAAGCTGGGAAACCCTTCTTCATCCTTCACCTTCGTGCTATATTTCTCATCTTTGATCCATTGCTAGGATGTAGTCAAAGAAACAGAACCAATTAGACGCCAAGTCTGATTAGGAATTAAGAATAGAAAGAAATAGGATAAGAAGATAGATACCTGGTAAGGATCTGATGGATTAGAAGGGGTGAGAACAACTTTGCCTTGACTAATAGTTAGAGAGTAATTAGTTTCGGCCTTGGAGTAAACCCTAACAGGAGGTTTGCTGGAGAATTCAGAGGAGGGTTCCGGTAGCTTATTATCATCGTGGTGAAACGAGGGAAAATGGGGGCGATGATGATGAGACGCTGGCTGGGGGATTTCTGTGTGAGGAGGTGGATCGTGGGAAACATGGTGCACAGAAGACGAAGAGTAATCTGTATGAGGAGGAGGAGGAGCGTTGTAGTTGTTGTAGGCAGGTGGAGGAGCGTTGTAGTTGTTGTAGGCAGGAGGAGGAGCGTTGTAGACGGGAGGAGGAGCGTTGACATTTGAGTGATAAGGCGGAGGAGAAGGGTCATAATAGTTAGAAGGGGGAGGTGGGCGATGGGAAGGTGGTGGGAAATCGTCGTCGGCAGTTGGTCGACCAAAGGAAGGTGGTCGATGAGATGGTGGTGGGAAGTCTTCGTCGTCGGCGGTAGGCCGACGAGGAGGAGGTGGATAGCGGTCAGCATCGTTCTCGTCGTCATCTCGGCGGTGGTGGTTGTGGGAGTAAGATTGATGGCCCCGCGGATAGTCCATTTTGGTTGAGATATCAATGAATGGGGATTTGGCTTTCAGTTTAAGCAGAAGAAGATGGATACATATAATAAAATATCAATCGTACAAATGATGAACCCATCAAAAGGTGCACCCTCACTGATTTGATTCTGTCTCAATTATTATTTTGTTATCTTATTAAATAATGTATTATTAACTTTATATTTATTTTTATTTCTGACAAATAATTTTAAATAATCAGATCAAATATCTCTATAATTAGAATGATATGATTTATTTATACACATTTAATTTTTTTAGGAAAATAACAAAAATGAAATATGGTGAAAGCAACAAAATTGGCTTGTCGTGCTTAACACGTGGACGTTACAGGCGTTAGAGGTATGCATCTCAATTCAAGGGTGGGTAGGTATGTGAGCCCATATGATCATAAATGATTAAACTATGAAACCGTGTTTCTTATTAGGGCTTGTTTGACGAGATTATTTCGAATTACTTAGATTTTGATTTAGATAGATAAAAAGATATTAGACCTATAAATATATTAAGAAAAATGAAATAAATGACATTTTATTATTTAAAAGTATTATAAAGAATAAAATATATTAGTATTGATGGAATAATTCATTAGTAATAAAATGATATAATTAGAATTTGGAATTGTTCAACCAAATATTTTATATTTTTTCTTGTTTTTCCAATGAAATTAAAACAGTAATATTATGGACTTTTAAACCACTCTTACCAACGACTACTTGATAAGTTCTCTTTATATATATTATAAATTTATAATAATAATTTTTTAAATAAAAAGTATTATATATTATTAACATTAAAATTTAGTGCAAGTAAAAAATAACTTCTGAAATTATTTTCAAACAACACTAATATATAATACATATTATGTTTAAAAGTAACATTTAAGTGTGAATATACTTTTGTGGTGGAAAAAAACAAGAAAACCATAACAAACCATGTGATAAGAAGAGTAATCAGAATAAAAATAAAAAACATCAAATTCAACTAACAGAAACAGTCACAAGAACTCATTCTCGGAAGTCCAAAGAACTTGGATCGAAATGGATGGCACCTCTATAATACCAATTATAAAATTTTAATATAAACAAAAATAAAATGTTAATTAAAGTTTAAGCTCCCATAATTCGTTTATTCCTATTTTATGATACAATCTTCTTTTGTTTGTGTTTAAAATAGTTAGTATGACCATGAGGCCATACTATTAACCCGAAAATAAACTCGGGTAAAAAAAAATAATAGAGCTTAAGGATACTAATCCAATTAGATATTTTATGAGCATCACGGACTAGTATTTTGCAATAATAGATCACCTCAAATTCGATCCTACTTTTTAGTAGTAAACTATTCCTAAGTACTAATTAGAAAATTAGAAGATCAATGGTAAGAACATTAAGCATTAAAGGCTGATTACATAGAAAACTGACCTGTAAGAAAGATCTGAGGAAATGGGCAGCTACTCCAAAACTAGAGTTGTCATCAATATCAGTGCTCGAGAGGGCCGATCATTTACTAAGTTTTTCCATGAGTTTCTCAAAGAGATAGACATTAGACACTTGCTGGAATGCTGCATAACTGCCAAGAGTTTCAGAAGAATATCGCTGCAAAGCACACCCTGTTAAAAATTAGAGAAAGGATAGGGCCATCTAACTAACAAAGAGACTAACACACAAGCTGGAAAAGAAACTTGGAGAAATTGTTCAGTAATATGGGAAGGGTTTTATAGTTTTAACAATGCTTAACTGGAATTCTGGATAATCAAATATGAGAATTTTAAGAAACGCAACTATTCTATGTTTTTTTTCAATTTATGGCAATATTCTCTATTCTAGCTTTTATTAGAGTAAGTTGGACTCATGTAAAGTAAATCTTACCTTAGCCAGTCAATAGGATCCAGAATATGAGAAAAGTGTTTAACCAAGTCATCATCCAATTGTTCTTCTATACCAGAGTTTGGGACGGTTTACATCCTGCTTCCTCCTCATAGAAAACTTTTCTTCTGATTTTCTATATGAACCTTCCTCTTTATGCAAACCATCCCCAGAAGAAGAATAACAACAACAAATCACAAGTCTAGTAGAACTAGTCAAAAACCTTTACTCTGACATCTTCCATTCACTACCCTCTTGTGTGGACTGGAGGTTCACATATCCATTAATAACCTATAACCATTGACAGAAGTAACAGGAAAAACAAGAGATTCATGGCTGCACAATCTCACTTCATACGATGAAGCAGTTTTCTCTAGGATGTACCCAGAGTCAAGAACTCTAGTTTTTATAGGGATAATCAGGTATTTCATATAAAGTACAAGAACAATAATAAAGTCTAACTAGAATAATCTAATCAGTAAGCTCTTTTTGAGAGGTTTGAAATATAATTATTGGCTTACTCCATCTTTGTAGTCCTATTTGCCAGCAAACTCAAGTTACTAGAAAGAGGCAAGCTGTTACTAGGAAGTTAAGGAGCAAAGGCATGACAATCAATCCAGTTATGTCCAGATTTAAAGCGCTCTAACTGGCCTGAAAGGAAAAGAGAAGATGGGAATAATGGGAAATGGAGATTCCGAGTTAGTAGAGGCGAGAATCAATTTGTTACGAACATGTTTCAGCTAGACAAATTATAGAAGAATATGATAACAGAGGTCTTTGAAATTGGAAATTGTTAAGGAAATCCCCAATCATTGACTCCAAGACAAAATTCTCATAAAGGTTAGACGAATACACTTTAAAATTGTCTACACTGAACATATCTTAAATATAAATTCAAATTTTGACATGATATATACAACTGTAATACACTTTCTTGTTAACGGTTTGGGCTGAAACAATATTGGGAGAACTAACCCCAAATTTTTGTTCACAAGACCTGCTTCACCCTTAGTCGAGTTCCTTGTAGTAAAACTAAAAAACAAAAGGTATGGTACAAGACATTATATGATCTATACATATATAAATATATACATGGTTATATTGTATACAAAAAACGCGATAATGTGTTTACAGGATTCAATTTTCCTAGGACAAGGAGTAAAGCTAAACAATCTCAATGAATGTAGTGAACATTGTGGCTACTTTGATGGTCATAAGAATCTTGCCTTGGGAAGCTTCTCACATGCTTACTGATCTTCGCTATTTGGAAGATTCTTCATTTATCCAAAGCTAGTCTATTCAGTTAGGTCTGCATTTAAGTTCAATAAAAATAATAAGGTTTTAACATGAAAAGGGAATCATGGATTCGTCAAAAAATTGTCAAACACATTATTTTACATACACAAATACCATCACATTCTTTCCATCTTTCTTAATGTAAATTGATTTCCCATGAAACACAACAATGGGGGAATAAAGGCAATGAAAGTGAAATGAAAAAAAACGGTATTCAATAACAGATATTGTGAAGCCTGCATAAAGTACAAAACTACAGAGTGAAGACAAAGCGATGAAGGAGGATGTGGATACATACAAGGTTGTCTCATCTAATATGAACATTTAAAAAAAAATAATGTTTTTAAGAAAACTTTTGTTTTGATCATATTTAGTAAAATTATATATTTTTCATAAAATAAGATCTCCAACAAAATCGCGATATTCACGACAGAGTAACTGATGAAAAGTTCTTCCTTCTCAAAAAAAGATCTCCAACTAATATTTTGGACAATCAATTTGACTTCCAATTGATTTTTCATAACAAAAAAAAGTGTCATGTTCGTGTGCATCACACAGTTTCAAATAGTAAAATTAAAATTCATGTAAAGGTTGCTTACTTTAAAAAATATATTCATAAAAATGTACTATTATGTTATTAGTATACTATCAATTTGAATCATTTGACATCCAGTTGAATATTTATAACAAAATAAATGTGTCATCGTGCGTGCATCACACTTGGGCCTTGTTCGGATTGGGGTTTTTTTAAAAATCTAGAGGGAGAAAAAAATAATGATTGTTGATGATTTTAAGGAGGTGATAATTATTTTTTGTAAAAAGACTTAAAGGGTATTAATATATATAAATAAAAAATAAAAAAATTTAAAATAAAGAGTATTTTAGTATTTTGGTTAATGAAATGAATAATGCGATTGTTGAGAAGTGATTGATTGGAAATTAATTTTGTTTGGGTTTTAAAAAAAAAAACAAAGAGAACAAGGCCTTGCTTAAATAGTAATATTAAAATGCATGTAAAGGTTGCTTACTTTATCCTGTTGTGTAATTGTTCATTAAGGCAAAAGCCTCATTTGTTCACCTAGGTTTCTGTTTTAATTTCCTATGATTAATATGTTACATACCTCTAGGGTTCATAGAAGAAACTAGAAAACTAGTGATTATAGAAGAATGGCAAATCAGTGTTAATAGAAGAAAGGGGATGAGAAACCAGATAAACTTCTTATATAAGAATTGACAAAAAACACTATATATGCTATTAGTCTCTAACAAACAACTAACTAATAGCCTAGTAAGTAACATAATACTAAAACTTTTAGGTATATCAACATAATTTATAATAACTATATTTTTTAAATTAAATATTTATAAAAAAATTATATGCAATTATTTCCAAACTTGCAACAAGCTGATTTCCACCATATATGAAAAGGCTTCAAATAGACAGACAAAAGCCTTCAATTTGAATAAGTTGCATGGGTGCTCAATTAAATTGCACATTATTACCTGGAATATCATCAGGTAAGGAAGCGCAACTTGAATGACTTGCCGGGCTACTATTTCTCGAATGCATGTTCAGATCAGAGTCGCTCATCACATCCTGCATGTAAACAAATGTGAAGAAATGTATATAACAATGATCACGTGGCTCAATGGGGCTAACCTGTGCTGAGTGGGAAAATGTAGAACTAGCAAAACTGTGGTTAGGTGAAGGCTCCGCACTGGTAAGGGAAGTGCTTCCATAGAGCATCGTCAAATGATGTGGCTGCTGATTATGATCTGCAAATGCTCGCAACCTCTGAAGTTCTGGCAGAACAACCTTTCCTAGATCAGGCCTGTCTTTTCTCCTCAGCTCTGCACACTGAAGGGCGAGGTTCGCCAGAATGAGTGCCTCTTCCACAGGCCAATCATTCAAAATTGGGTCCAACATCTCGGTGGCGAAGGTTCCTTTGTCAATGGACCTTCTAACGTGGTGAGACAAACCCATGGCAGGCTTGGCCGTGATGAGTTGCAAGAGTAAAACCCCAAACGAGTAGATGTCAGACTTGATGCCTAGCATCCCAGTCTGTTGGTACTCTGGATCAATGAAGCAGAAGGTCCCGGCAGCTGATGTCACGAGATACTGGGTGACATCATCAGCCACGGAAGGTGGGACCAGGCGGGCAAGGCCCACATCACTAATCTTGCTTACACAGTTGTGGTCAAGGAGGATATTGGCTGGCTTGAGGTCACGATGGACCCATGGCTCTGGCTTGGTTTGGTGGAGGAAAAGAAGGCCAGTGGCTATCTCCATTGCAATTCGAAACCTGAGTTGCCAAGAGAGAGGAAGGCTGTTCCCCTTCCTAAAGATGCGATCGTCCAAGCTTCCATTGGCCATGTACTCGTAAACCAGGCATCCATATTCAGGGCAGGCTCCCAACAGCAACACCATATTGGGGTGTCGCATGCAGCTCAGCACTTCAACCTCTTGCTGAAATTGTTGACGTCCTTGGGCAGCATCAGAACGGAGAACTTTCACAGCTACGGGAGTGTGATCGAGATAACAATGGTAGACTGGACCGTAACCACCTTCCCCAATCTTGCGGGATTCAGTGAAAAGTTCGGTTGCTTCTTCAATGTCCTCAATCGTGTAACGTCTGTACCTAATGTCTTGGCCTATGAACTTGTTATCGCGATCCACTAGGGCTTTCCTTTCGGCACTGAGCCTCTTCTTTGATTCCAACTCTGCGATCCTACGAGCTGCCTCCGCACTTTCCATTGCTGCCCTACACTTGGCCTTCTCTTTCTCCGCCCTTGCCAGAGCTGCCTCCTCTGACATTCGAGCTTCTTCCAGCCTTCGTTCTTCTTTAAGGCGCCAATGATGCAGCTCCATTGCCTAAAATAATAGGTTAATTTTGAGCAAGTGTTATGGAAACTACTAGAAGAACACATGGGTACCTTTTCTTTGGCTGTTAGAGCTTCCTTACAGGCTGAACTATATAAGTCCATCGTTTGCTTTAGTTCCAGCTTTAGCCGCCTCATTTCACCTTCCACTTCGTCCTACAATAGTTTTTAACGATAACAACAGTTTTGAAAGGTGACTGGCTTGAATATTTACATTACATACCAAGGCAACATAGCTGGTGGTGGAAGAGGTGGAGCTTCTTGCACTTTCAATGGATGCAGACGAGAATTCGGGGACAAGGTAACCACTCCCATCAACAGGGTACTTGAGCAAAACACCACCTTGGCGTATGGAGCCGAAACTATATTCAGAACTGGTGCTTGGCCTGCTTGAGCTATAATCAATGTCGTAGACTGAAAGATTTGAAATCGAAGAGCGATCTGACGTGCTTGGCCTGCTTGAGCTTACAAAAGATACGTCTGTCTCTGAAGAATCAGAAAAATCTCCCAGATTCGATCTCCCTGTATTATTATTGTACCCTCGTCCTGTTTGTCCAAATGGTGACCTACCACACGTTAAAAACAGTTCATATCCCAAACAGGAACATGGGATTAAGTTTGGAAGACGAATCCATCCCTACTATCGAAGTTCACCTGATAAATTCACCCTCACTCTGTGAACTCCATTGCTTGCGAGGAGTCCTGTCTGATAGGTATTGAAGAGAAGTCAATTCATTATTAATTTTGTTATATATATAATATGTTTAAGAAGAAAATCTCAAATTAGGCTTTATGAAGGGGAGACCGACCTTTCATACTAAAAGTGTGCCTTGACCGGGAGTGTTCATAGGAACAACGAGCACTGACATTAAGGTCCTGGGCCGTTTGCTTTTCGATTTGACTGTGGAGGGGAGAATTGAAGGGGGCAGGTCGTGAAGCATTGCGCACAGAAGAGATCTTTCCTTTGGTGGAGATGGCATAAATGGTGCAGAAGTCAGGAGCCCCTTTGGATACTTGAGATGAAACGTCAGTCATCTTGAATTTTCTGTCATGGTCAAGGCAACAAAAAACTTGAGAATTAACAAAAAAATCATTGTCATTATTAAGTTGTTGTAATAACGAGTCAACCCGTCTCACCTAATGAATCCACGCCGGGATGGCGTACCAAGAACCAAGTTGTCTATTGCTGAATAAGAGATGTATTCCAACAATCCTTTTGCTATATCTGTATCTTCTAGAACCACATCAAGGCACTTTACCTGTTCTTATTATGCACATTGGATAATTGAACACTAGAACCCTAATAGCCATATCTATCTATCAATCTATCTATATATAAAGAAACTTACATCTTTGCGAGTACAGAAGCAATGGAAGGTGAGAAACAATTCTTTGGTTTGCTTATCAGCCAGTTGCTTCCGATGTGCTTGTGCGTCTCCGTTAAATGCCATCCCGGCTATGATAATTAATTAAGAACGTTTCGATTATTGTACAAAACCAAAGGAGAAAGTGATGATCAATTGATTAAATTACCGGGAGAAGAATGTGCGTTGGATCGAGTGTTCAAAACGTGAATGAGTATGACAGTTTGGCCTTTCAAGAGAAGATTGTCGATGGTCCATTTGAGAGCCTGTTGACTGCCTTTGTCCTTATCGATGGCTACCGCAACCAAACTGTTTCCGCTCACATTCGTTCCCGCGTTGCTTGCTGCTGCTGTTGCTGAAGAATTCGCGTTTGGGAGCCACATCTTTATTTGAATGGATCGATTTGGCTCTTTCTTAATTGTGCATCAACGATCGATCGAATCTTACTCTCCCCTTATCTACCAACAACATGCTTATTGTTAACCCATGCATGATTAAGAAACTCACCATGATTCTTCCTCCATAGAACTCTATATCTTCCATTTTCCTCTTCTTCCTCCTTTCTAGCTATATCTTAGATTCTTAATCTTTGCTTTTTTAACGGGCTAACCCTTTATTTAGGAGAGAGGGTTTTAGCGGGAAAATTAAGCAAATATAATAACCCTAAATTACTCAAATAAAATGATTTTGGGAGAAAATAATAGTTATTTTACTCAACTATTCAAAGTGATTAATTAATATAAACATTCTTAATTAATGCATATTTTGTGCATTAAAACACAAGCATATATTTTCCTCCTAAGTTTCTCATTTTCATCCATTAATCCATCCATTTAATGAATCTCTTTATCTTTTATATATTTTTTATATTGAGAACTATAGGTTACACTCCTCTTTCGGAGTGCGACTAGACTAATCTTCGGGGTCAAGGCCTGGGGCTGCAAACGAGTCAAGCCGAGTTCAAGTCAGTTTGAGCTCGAGCCGAGTTCAAGTCAGTTTGAGCTCGACTCGATTAAGTATTTATTAGCTCGACTCGAACTCAAATGAGTTTATTAATTTGAACTTGAGTTATATTATTTACCTACAAGTTCGTCTCGACTCGAAAAACTTGAACTACAATTAAATTTTCAAATATTTATAAAGAAAAAATATTTATTTTAAATTTTAGGTTTAAATATTAAATAAATAAATAAAATATTATTTATTTTCAGGCTAAAAAAACTAGATAAGGCATCGAACAAATATTATATGAGCTCGAGCTCGACTCAATATTAAACGAATCGGCTCAAACTTGATCAAAATCAAACTCAAATCGAGTTTTGATCGAGCGACTGACAAGCTGTTCACGAGTAACTTGACTCATTTGCAGTCATAGGTTAAACACATAACCGGTAATCACACTTGACAATTTAACCAAAAGAACAGAACTTGCTGTCTGACGGACTCCAACCCAGGACCACCATGGAAGCTGGGATATTCACCTATCTTCTTTATATATTGTTGCATATGTTTGACTTCATCTTAAAAGGACATTCCCTTCAAATCTGAGTCACATCCAAGAAGAGAGTTTAACCTCTTCCGAAAACTATACAAAAGGGCAAGATTTGTATCAATGAATGCCCAATTCATACAAGAACCTATAAATGATTTTTTGAGCATTCTCTTCTGGTGTTTGAACTGGACTACTTCTCCACAAGTGTGTAAGTATGTGCTTCATTGTATAAGAGTAACTGATTTTGTGCTTTGTCATCTTTCACACGCTTATGATCCCCAAAACCAATGCGGATGCTTTAAATTTCAGTTGCGATTCTCAACTTCCTTAATTAGGCGTGCGTTTTTCTTTTCTAGTAATCCAGTTCTTAAAAGTTCCCTTATTCCAGGTAAATGGAATTTGATAAGACTTGAGTGTGTATGAAGAAATTTCAAATGAATTAGTACGTTTCAGAATAAGAAATGATAGATTTCTTTCCAAAGTATGTCTCTTTTTCATGATTCAGTTTTTCTTAACCTTCAATTATTTGATCAAATGTGATAAGAGGTCATGTTCTTAAGATCCATAGAACAAGACAATTGACTTGTTCTCTTTGGAGACAGTAAGCACTTCTATATATTACTTATAACACATAAAATAACTCGTATCTGTATCATTCTTACTAGTGTCTTTTTAACGCGCACATACCAACAATAACTACTATATAGAAAGATAATACACTTTCAGCATGAGGTATGCTATGAAATTTTTCATAATAAAGTTGGTGCTGGAGTATTGAAAATGAAACAAGGTAAGCCTGTGGAAGACAAAAACATCTTTTGACTTCTTTTTTGGTACATTATCATTTATCCCAATGTGAACCCTAAATTGGATTTGTACCACTATTGAGTTTATTGGGGAAGACTTGATAATTTAGAGCAAGACTCAGAACTTTTAACATATGATATATAAATTCACCCATTGATAAGCATACCTTGAAATGCACAAATCACAATAAGCAAGAGAAATCATTCAACTAAGTCAAATTATTAAGTTAGATACTAAACATTCCACAATATGTCGACAACATACTTAGTTAGAGACTTAGTAAACCATAGAAATGTAAAATACCAAAAGAACAATATTTATTCAGGAAAAAACCGTCAATAATCTACTTTCCAAATAGAAATCTTTTCAATAATATTGAACATGAAAAGATGGTACACTAAAACAAGCTCAATTTATATTTATGAAAATTATCATTACCTTGTTATAAAATGATTTGTTTTTAATTTGTGTAGCATAAAAAACGGAATAAGTGCGTTACAACACGTGTATGCATTTTTAACCAGTATCTTTTAAACAACCACACACACCATCATTAGCTACTATATATATATAAACACAATTCATAATACAAATAAAGTATTATATGGAAATTTTCACTTTTAATATGCATAGTTGCATACCTTGAAACTTGCATATCTCACAAATAAAAGACAACATTCAGCCAAGTCTAATGTTTTAAGCTTGATACTCAACATCCCAACACAACAATTTATTGTTCCACAATATTTAAAACGACATACTTAGAGTCTTTGTAAACCATAGAAATGTATCAACTGATAGATCAATCCATAGAGAAAATCCAATACCTTCAGAATGGGGAGGAGTTGCTAGAAGGCTCTCTTACACAACCACCCACCACACAACCCAACCCTCAACAACCTGGTTGAGAAATCCAATCGTTCTGCACATCTAATTCTTCTGCCAAAGTACTAATACCGAGCCCTGAAGTAACATTTTGTAAATGCATATTATAATGCACAAATGTCATGTCAATGAGTTGTTGCTGTGAGAAATTTCTACCCTTTGTGAGCATCTTCTCAGCTAATGTCCTCTTCAGTTGATATTTTGAACCACCACTGCAGGTCTGGCTCAGAATTCGCACGGCTAACTTCTGCAAATCTGTGCATCCACCACCATAAGTAGTCCACCATGAAGCTGTCGAAAAAATTAAGAAAACACAAATATCAATTCATTTATTAGCTGAAGCTAAATAAAGATTGGCAGCAAAAATAAAATAAAATAATATATATATATAACCTGGACAAACATTTAGTAGATTGTGAGAGGAACTTCCTTCTCCAAAAGCACCCTTGGCTTCTTGATACTCTTCAATCTGCCTAGAGACAATATCTTCGAAAGACTGGGCCTTTGTCATACGCATTATACAACGCATAAGACCACCAACAACTTCCGCATCACTAAAGAAATCAGTTGAATAAATAAGACATGGATTCAAAAAATAACCGGCAGCATGGAGAGGGCTATGAAGATGGCCGTTCCAAATCTCATCTATAACATTCCATAACAGCACATACAAAGATTCTCTTCCATTGAGTTCCTTCTTAATTGTTTCCTTAACTTGGTCCATTGTTTCGTATATAGTACCCATCTTGATTTTATCATTCTCATTAATCAACTGAAGAACACGCACCATGGGAATAGTTCCTCGTGACACTACCCATGCATCCTCCCAGAAAGACTGATCAGCCACCAAATCAGCCACTTCTCTTCCCTCCGTGCTAAGAGCCCACTCAGAGTTAGTCCACTCTAAGGAGGTGAACATATTCTTCAAACTTTCCTCTTCCAGAACAATATTCTCTAAAGTCAAAAAGGAAATGGCTGATTTATTTAGGGAAGGCTTAATCAAGTTACGACCCCACGTATGAGTCCTCATAAGTTCAACTATTGCAGCACGGCTATAAATGAACTTCGTGATGGTTTTGGCCTTAACCAGTGTGGTGTTTATCATATCAATCTGAAGCATTTTCTCTAACACGAGTTCTATACAGTGAGATGCACTCACTGTCCAAAAAATTGATCTGTACTTCTCCATTAATTGCTTGCCAACAGCTTCCATCCGTGCTGAAACAGTGTATGTTAGGATTTGAACTACATTTTCTAACCCAACATCTGCAATAACATCATCAAGACAGAGCTCCAAGGCATTGTCACTACTAGTAGTAGCTGAAATATCAGCTGACTGGAGATAGACGGGGCCTTGTGGACATTCAACTATAATATTTACGAGGTTTCTCCCGTCTTCATCAATCCATCCATCCAACAAGATACTACAGCCCGTGCTTGCCCATGAATCTCTTATCTTCTGCACATATTGTTGCATATGTTTTACTTCATCCTGAAGGAACCTTCCCTTCAAATCTGAGTCACATGGTATAATAAGATTAGGATTACCCATTTGCCCACATCCAAGAGAGTTTAACATCTTCTGAAAACTATACGAAAAGGCAGGGCTGGTATCAGTGCCCGATTCATAAAAGAACTTAGAAATGATTTTTTGAGTAACCTCCTCCTCTAGTGGTTGAACTGGGCTACTACACTCTCCACCTGCGTGTACGTATGTGCTTCTTTGTATAAGAGTAACTGAGTTTGTGCTTCTGTCATCTTTCACACGCTTATGATCCCCAAAACCAACATCTTGAATGTCGATGGTTTCAATTTCAATGTCATTTGATTGGAGGTGCAACTGCCTCTTGCGAGGGATGTTTGCACGCTTCAGATTCTCAACTTCCTTAGTTAGGCGTGAATTTTTCTTTTCTAGTAATTCAGTTCTTAAAAGTTCCCTTACTTCAGGTGGAACCTCCTGACAAGGAGCTACATCTCCCCTTATTCCAGCTAAATGGAATTTGAGACGGCTGAAGCAGCTCACGATTTTTCCACAGAAGTTGCACTGCACTTGTCTCTTCTTGTCATCAATTAAAACACCATAATGGTGAATGTCCATACTTACTGCACTTGTACTCATTTCCGCCTCCAGTGTATGAAGAAATTTCCAACAAATTAGTACGTTTCAGAAAAAGAAATGATAGATTTCTTTCCAAACTAGTCTCTTTTTCTTGATTCAATCTGTCTTAACGTCCTACTATTTGATCAAATGTGATAAGAGGGCTTGTTCTTAAGATCCATAGATCACCTTGGACTAGCTGTGATGCAAAAAAAAAAGGTGTCAAAGTCACTAGCTTCATTGAATAAGAGAATCATAGCACTAAGCATTCATCTCCAACACAATGATAAAAACTGTAGAATATATGAAAATATGTTATGAACATACGTGATAGAGATAGATTAGTGATTACCCGCATTCCATAAATAACTAGATTTACTTGTATATATGGAAGAGCAGCTATGTATAAACTTAACTCAATACAGTTACAAGACAATTGTTTTGTTCTCTCTAGAGACAGTAAGCACTTCTTCCAACACAAAATATGAAACATCAGGAATTCAGTAGTCCCATTTCGAGATCAACATGCTTCTTTAAGAAGAAAGTTAAATTGGCATATTACAAATGGCGTGCATTTGTCAAATATATTTTACAAAAGTCATTGCAGAATGATTAGTCACACACCATGGACATGATTGTTCAGTGTAAACACACCAATTCATTAGTGAAACAAAATTACCAATTACATAAAAAAAACATCTAGTACTAATTTGCAACTAAACGTTAGGAGAATATTATGTATCTGTATCAAACACCTACTATATTAAAACCCAATCTTTCACAAGAAGCATTAATCAAATCCCTTCTAATAAACTCTTTACAAATTTCTCCATATTTGTCTTTGGACAAATATAGATCATTGTGTGCTTAGGAGAACTAAAGGTTTTAATTACTAACTCTAACTTCAAAGTTCTTATTGCTAAAGAGGAGACATAGACTATCTGGTGCTCATATTCTTCATCACAGGCTCAAACACGAGATCTCAAAGTGATAAAAAAATATAAATCTAATATGTAAGGATACAACGCCTAAGCTCTTTCATCTACCATCCCTCCTAAGGAAATGGAAGTAGTCTTTGTGAGAATCTAAAAACAAGTGGAGAAGATGGATAATGTTTAGAAATGAACAGTCTAGTCACAGTTTGATATCCAATTGTTTGCCTTGGTTACAGGATTAGGGAAAAAATGTAGTAGACAAGTCACAAGTAAAACAAAATAGGCGATCATGGCATTTTCACTTTCTTTAGCATCATGGAGAATGTGAATACATACTTCTGGAAACAAATCAACAACCTTGGCATATAATGATTAATAAGGAAATGAAGATCAAAGAAGTAAAGACATCGTGAGAATAGACAAAGGCAACAAAGAATTGAGATTGCAGATAAATCAAGAAGTCGTGCGTATTTCATACATGCAATGAATTATTTCCATTAAAGTGAATTTGTATGATCAAGACACACCATGGATAGTGGATTGATCCTTCCTCTTCTCTCTCGCAAGCCCTATATAAACAACCTGATAAGAGATTAGTCTGGTTATGAAAATTGAATAGGTAGTTGCTTGTAGAAAAGAAACAACATGCCGGAATGAAATTCTACAAGTACGAAGAGAAGGCTGCACTAAACGAAACCCTAACCAGATGAATTGTATCCACAAATGACCAATTTCTTTGATTTCCTTCTCTTTTTACATGTGAAATTAGAATTGCACTCCTTTGGGGGGGAAAGATGAATGACAATGGAGTAAAACAAAATCGGCGCTCAAAGCATTTTCACTTTCTCCTCAACATCATGGATCAAGGTAAATACATATCCTCGAAAATATATTAGCAGCCTTGGCAGCATATAATGATTAATGAAGAGAATCGAGTTTCTTGAGGAAAAGAAGATCAAAGTAGTAAAGACTCAATGAGAATAGCCAGAGGATACAGAAAATTTAGATCGCCGATAAATCAAGAAGTCATCCACATACATTTTCATACAACGCAATGAATTATGTCCATTAAAGTGAATTGTATGATCAAGTACACACCTTGGATAGTTGATTGACCCTTCCTTCCGTCTCTTGCGAGCCCTATATAAACAAATTGATGAGAGGTTAGACTGGTATGAAAATTGAATTGGTAGCTTCTTGTAGACAGTAATCAACCTGCAGGGATGGAAGCCCCACTAATATCGGTACGAAGAGAAGGCGGCGTTGAACAAACCTTAATCCGATGGATTATATCCACAAATGAACGTTTCCTTGGATTTCCTTCTCTTTCTAAATGTGAAACGAGATTTGCACTCCTTTGGGAAAAAAGTTTAATGACAAAGAAATAAAACAAGCCCAAAGATCATGAGTTGTTTGGTAGATATCATAAATGACTTAAAGTGTAAATAGACACGTCAAAAACTGTACCAGTTGGAAGTCCTGCATGCTTACTGCCAAACCATTTGTTCGACAACCCGATAGTATTAGTCACTTGACTTTATTTAAACGCAAGAAAGAAAATTGAGAAAAAAAATTATTTGACAACATTTTAAAATGGGATTTTAAACTAACATGAAAATAATAAAATAGAAAAGTAGGATATATGGGGCAAAGCATTTTACATGATAAAATACAAATTTCATTCACAAAATAATTTTGGACAAATATGAAAGCCCAAATATTCTGAACAATAAATTGGAAATTAATACATGAAAATTGGAACTTTCCCAAGATCATGCTTTTGTTACAACTATTGGTATGCATGTGCGAGGTTGTTTTTTTACAAACATTCTTAAGTTGATATATTATACATAAATTTGATGATCATTATACAGAGTACAACAAGTATAATAAAACCCCATAACACATTCACACCAAAACATGTTATTCTCACCTAAACATTCTACAATCATTTATGTTCACATTAAACAAGTTGAAATTAAATTTAATGCAACATTCACACATAAACATCTTTAAGTTTATTTCATTCAAACTTACACAAGTTTAGGAGACCAACAAAGTTTCCTCTTAACCACAAGCCCTCATTTGCAAATTGAGTTTCCAAGAAAGATTAGTTAGGAAGCATTTCTAGATATGAATAGATTTATGAAACATCCTGATATTTTCATGAAACTGTAGCCAAATTATGAATATACTAGTCATTTCAAGATCATTCAAATTTATGAAAAATGTTAAAACATTCTATCAAGTATAGTATAAACCAGTAACTCTGCATTACTTAAACAAGCTGTCTCAAGTTTAAGTGCACCTCCAACTGAAACGGCAGAAAACTGAAGTTGGCTATAGGTTACTACAGTAATAACTAGTATCAACTCTATCTCCTGAATTAGGAAATAAATGATAACAGAGAGCAGGTTTACCTAAGAAGAAAAACAAATGATGAACATGTCAAATGACCTTTTACCTGACTAGAAGAATCATTATATCACATAAGAAAGTACTATTTTTTTCCCTCCATACATTTCGTTATAGCAGAAATTAGGTACAAATAAGATAACTATAGCTAATACATGGAGTACCAAGAATCAAATATTCCAAAATAGGGGATTCAGATTATTATACCTTTTAGCAACATAGCAAACGAATTAGTTAAGATGTGAAAACCATTGCAGCAATGAGAAATGTTGAGATGCCCACATTTGTCTCAGCTTTGATAAAATGGTTAGAGAAACCCCATTAGTACCTTCTCTCGCCCTCAACATCCTGCCCCCACAAAAAAAAAGGCAAAAAAGTGTCTCTCATATATTTGTCTGGCTAATTAAGGTTGAAAGTTTCAAAAGCAAAAGTACCATTTTAAAATCAAGTCTAGACTTTCCTTTAGTGAGCTTACAAGAGTACCAACATTACAGTTAAATAAGAAGACCAAGACTGCTAAAAAGGGAAGATAAGTGAGATCTTAAGTTTATGTAGACAGTAGACCTAACCAACAGAAAACCTGTCAAGAAATATAACCTCATTTACAATGAAATGAAGATGTATTGAAGTACATGAACGCCAAAAAGAAACAAGATGAGCACAGAAATAGTCCTTCCTTGACATTACAGAAGTAATATGTTAAAAGTGTGATATATCTAAAAGGAAGAAAACTAAGAACTGGGTATACATCAATTCTGAAAAGGGAATTTTAGTATAATAGGCTTATCTCTAGTAATGCCTAACTTACATATATCAGGTCATAGTCATAAGCGTTGATCTAATAACAAATAAAATCGCATAAATGGTAAACATATTAAGTAATTTCATAAATATCTATCATTAATTCACATCGTTCTCTTGGTAACTTTGATGTTCAAAACGATATCACATTCAGATCAACACATAGCATAAGGCTGTCGTAGAGGAACTAGACATTAAAACGAAGTACCTTGGTACAGAGTCATAGACTGAAATATGGTGGAGAAAATAGATGAGGAAGATAGGCATAGTATGCCGCATCATCCCATTGGCAGTTGTGACCGTGATTATCATCTTCATCTTCATCTCCGGAGGTATGGCAGGTAGTGTTATTTCTTTAAGATGACGGTGCTTTCAGATTTTGGTATTTCTTTTCGGTCTTAACTGCGTTTTATATATATATATATATATATTATATGAAGTTTTAGTTGAACGTTATGTCCTAATTTTCAAAATATTAGGAATATTAAACCCGATTAAACTTAATCGAGAATAAGAATAAGTTAACGGGTGTTTAAAATCGTTAAAAATAAAATTTTAATTTTTATATAATTTTAATAATAAATAATTTGTAAGGCTTAAAAAATATCCAAAATTTTGGTTTTGGACTTCAATTTGACCTTTTCGCAATTTATTTATTATAAAAATATATATTTTTAAATAAATGGGATTAAAAAACTCAAATTTATCGAATATAATTTAAAATAAAAATATTATATTATAATTTAGTATGGCTAAGGCTTAGACTAAAGTCAGTTCTTTGATATTACAATTAAATTTAATACAATTTTTACCACTCATTTCATTTTATTTTTCAATAAAAATGTTATTTTTTTTTAAATAGCATTTAAAAATATTTACAGAACTAAAAAAAAATTAAAAAAATTATTTAAACTATTTTAAAACTAAACCTCTCGATCAAAGTTAAAAAAAATAATCTTCTTTTTATTTTTAAATTCTTATAGTGTATATATTACTTTATCAAAACATACATTTAATCCCATAAAAAAAACTTTGACAAAATTCAAACCCTACGACATGATTTCTAATACCCAAATGTAGGATCTAGACCACCGACCATAGAATCAACCTAATCGTCTCCTCCTTAAATATTGTCTTCGCATACGGTCAAAGGTCAAAGTACGAGCGATCTTCAAATTATTCTCGTTAATGCGAGGGACTCTAACTAAGTTAGAAGAGATGTTACATTATAACATTTCCATTATAAAAAACATGTTTAATAAAATGTAACTAAGAACAATATCCGTCAATTTATTATTAGACCTAATGGTAGGGATGCAATAGTTTCTCATAGTTTTGATTTGTAGGGAATGATAATAGTTTCTTCTAGATATTAATGTTCAAAATAATTAACAATATCAATATTTATCGATTTAATAATTATGTTGTAATTTTCACTCAAATGTCTTGAATTAAATTCACGTTAAGAATACGAGTCGTGCTAACTTTTTAAATAAAATAATGTAAATATAATTTACAAGACACATAATCTAACATCATTTTATGCTCTTTTATTTATTTATAAACATAAAGTAGACTTTTATTTATAATGATTTTTTAATAAATGTGTAAATATCATCAATTTTATTTTGATTTATTTGTAAATATTTGGCAGTGAAAAATGAAGTTTAGAACTCTTGTTCATATTTAAGCGTACCCGCCGCGGCGCTTTCATTATAAGTGTATTGACAGGGTCAGATAATTTTCTGCATCCCTTTAGCTTCTCCTTTTGAATTCTTGTATATTTGGATCGGATTCTTCGCCTCATAATATATGCAATGCGATTCGCCGATGCTATAGGACGAGTATGTATGTAAATCCATTTCTAGCACTGTTTAACTAAACACCATCCATGAAGAAAACGGCGACCAGGGTAGAGTTGTTGGCTCGGTGGAAAGCCATTGAGGATGAAGACGAAGAAGATGATGTAATAGATGATAGTTTAGTGTCCGACGAGCAAACTGGTCTGCACCACCTTAAAGAACAATGGTTCGTCCTTGTCATCAATCCTCCCCTCTTCCTCGCGTTTATGTTTTTTTCATGGCAAACGGATGCTATGAGCTTTCATTCAACTGTTAATTTCTTAATGGCATATGGGTCTGTTTATAAAACTAATAACTTGATGCTTCTTTGGTCACCTTCTCGAAGCTGAAGGACTAGTAATAGGGCTTTTGAACTAACCCAGCAACAGCTGCGATTACTTTCAGACTAATCATATTACTTTCCTATCCAATTAGATGCTGTAGTTTATATATATAACTTGCAGAAGACATTCTAACAATGAAGTAGACAAATGTTTGATTTTTTTTCATTCTCATGCTTCTATGTGTTCTTACTACTACAATGTCTTTATTACCATCAGGCCAATATTTTGTCAGTTCTGGTGAGAGACATAAGTCCTTAATCCGTTACAACTGGCTTGATATGGTTATTTGTGGTGCTTTCATATTTTTTGTTTTGTTTTAAGGGTTATTATCATTTTGTTGAGTCAATCAACTGCAAAGCTGATAGATTTTCTTAATTACTCTCCATCCTATGATTTTACGACACTGTTTCATGTCCTCTTTCTGATTTTTTAAATGATTGGATGCTTTGGTTCTTTAATTAAGTGGTGCCTTCTTTTGTTTAACCAGTTAGAGTAACTTGCATACAGGTTTTCAGATGCTTTCAACTTCTTGATCAATTTGCCAAAAGAAAGTCATATCTGGTGCTGCCACTGGGATTTGATGGGTCCACTTTTAGAGACTTTTTACAATTACTTTCAAGATGAGCGCACTAACTCTCCTCTCAAACTTTTGTGGAAAAGAATCTCTGAAGAAACAAAGAGGTGTACCCAATGTATCTGTCAACACTATCAATCCCAAGGGATGTACCGTGTGGAGTATGCTTTGAGTTCTGTTGGTCCCCTTCTAGATGTGTTACAAATTCTTGACGAAGAAAGGGTGACTCAACGCCTGAAAGAGATAAATGCAAGAATAGCAAATAAAAAATATGATCCCATGTGTGATAACAGTGAAGTTGTTAATATCATGTTTGAGGTACTTTGTTTGTCTGATTAAGCATATTCAGATGTTAGATAACGATCTTTAATTTATCAACTGTCTCAAAATGATGCGCTCGTCAGCCTGTAACTTCCATTATTCTTATATCAAAGAGCCTGTGATTTTTATCATTAATGAACTATAGCACAATATTATATGTTTTCCCAGTGCTCCCGGTACCCAAAATTTCTGGTATTACATTATACTTTGGTGCTGTAGCAGCCTACCTGAACAGTTAATCAGAAGATTCAACAACCTTTTGGTTATTTTGTCAATTTGGAACCTGTGCTCGAAATATTGCTATCAGCTTGATTCTTGGAAATTTCCACAAAGGCAATGAATTAATTGACCTTTTTGTTTTTGGAAGATGTTTGTTTTCTGTTAAATTTCCTTTGCATTGCACTGTATTCCTGTTCTCTTACCAATAAAGTACTAAAAAAAGAAGAAAAAACTTGCATATCATATTATTACTTTTTCTATGATAGTGGCACATTGCTATTATCTATTTTGGAGTTTGAATAGGAAATTGAAGATAATACAGTTACAAGCATTATCTGTTCAATGAATACTGAATTCTGATATCATTTATGTTTGCAATTGAATTACAGGTGATGATGTTCCCTGTTTTGTTGGATGACCAGTCTCTGGCTACTGAGTTTCAAACTTTTATCGAAGCCATTGATGATTCTCATGAACTTGCTCTGGCTGGCCATCAAAAATACCCAGTTCTGTTTATTTCCTGAAAGCTTGCATTTTTTTGTTGATTGATTTGATTTTTACTCAAAGTGATATTTCTATCTTGTGAAAAGTGGGCTCTTTATCTCTCTCTCATTAGGTTCATGAATTGAGCATGCATGTTTCTCTTTGTTCAGGGAGTGTATGCACTTCTTTTCTTCGAAAGTAGGAGGGTACGGTCTATTGCTCTGCGCCTAGCTGGGAACATGGGAAAAGTGAGGTAATGCTTACTACTGACTGCAAAAAGCTTTACAACTCTCAACAATGGTATTGGGAGCATTCCTTTTCCTACTGCTGATATGAATGTTATTAACCTATTACGAGTGCTTAGGTTTGGGATTAGCCTTGGGAGCAAAGAAATAAATAATTCTTTATTAGGAAAAAATGAGTTCCTTGATTTTTTGGGAAGGTGACAATGTGACATGGAAAACAACTATTACCCACTTATTATATTATACTCTTTTCTTTTCTCCATTTTTCATCCATCTAATCAATTGGCCCATATGGTAGTTATGCATGTTCCTAAATGCGTGCTTCTGGAAATTTTATCATTCCAAAACCCTTCAAAACCAGCGAGGGACTCCAGGACTTCAAATTGCACTATGAGAACAAACTGCATCGAGCATAAATCTTGTTTGAGCTTATGTAATTGATGAACTTGCTTTCTTGGCTGCATTTGTACTGCTAGTAAACCATCATGAATTGCACTTATCATTATGACCCATTAGTTTTGTGTGGAGAATTCAGATCATTTGTCATTAGTACGGAGTCACATCTTATGCTTATTGCTAAGTGACATTTATGAGTGTGAATGTTATTGTCAAGTAAAGACCCTATTTATGGCTATAAAGCTGTGCAATAGTTGTTATTCTAGGCAATACAAATCAACCGAATGTTTTTGTTGTCCAAATGCTTGATGTGACATGGAAACTTTCTACCATGTCAACCACAGTGAATAGTTTTCCAAATGAAACTGTTAAATGAAGACCTATCCATGTCAACCACAGTAAAGTAAATTTCTTTCAATTTGCTAGCATCTTGCTTGAAACTGAGTCTCTTAATGGAGGGTCTATGAGTCTAAATGATTAAAATGGATATGCTCTTTGATAAGTATTCTCTATTGCACAAAGTTTCTTATGACTGGTACACCTCCTCTTATCCTTCTGCAGTAATGCGATGGAACTGGAACCGATGCAGCCTTTGCTTAAGAAATGTATTAATGTTTTGGAGACAGAAGTATTGCCACCCACTTCTGCGACTTCAAGGCCAAGGTTTCCTCTAAAACGTGCAACTGTATGGCTTGGAATCAAAGCATTGTAGGAAGCTTCTTTATGAACTCTTCTAAAGTCCTAGTAATATCGATTCAATAAATTCATATTCTAACACTTTTTCTCCTTGTTTCCAACCTAAGACTTGGTTTTTTAGAGCCTATGGCATTTGAAGAAGGAATTTTGGAGCACTATCCTGTTTTTCTCAGTATTGTACTCAATCACATTAGTGATGACTCTGTTGAGTTTTCATATGCAGTTAATTGCTTGAAACTACTCTTTGAAATGCTGGGTATGCTTTCTTCACTGTTTTCTCATTCTTTTCTCATTAACAGCATTTCATGTAGAAATGATGCTTCATTTTGGATCTGTTAAGGATACAAACTTTGGTTGAGGGCAACATTGTCCCCAAGCGTGATGCTCAATACACTACTGGGTCAGTGTTTCCATACTAGAAACGAGAAAAACCATAAGGAAATCTTTGATCTTTTCCAACCTTTCCTGCAGGTCTGTACCATGTTTAATGAATTCAAGAAATGTGTTTCTTGGTCACTCTTCTTTTCATTAGTTGTCCGAGACTAACTGTTTCTTTCCATAATTTTGTGGCTTCATAACCTTGCTTCAGTCCCTTGAAGCTTTGGAAGATGGTGATCATGAAAAGCAACGGAGACATGTTCTCTATTTTCTTCTTCATCAAGTGACTATTAGCAGCAACTTCAGCACTCTAATGAGAAAAAAAGCCTGTCAGGTGCTTGCTTCTTTGCAGATTTGTCCAATACTGCAATTATTCTTTGTGTTGTTGGAAGGAGGCTATAGCGCATTTTTAAGTTTCTGTTCCCTTGATGGTTTTACTTGTAGATAGCTCTTCTTATTATACACCGAGGCTATAAGATGAACCCGCCTTCCCCACCTTTTGAATGCGCACATATGTGGTATGTAGTTCTGAACCCATTGCATTTTTCAGATTTTACATGATAAGAGATCATTTTCAATTTTGGACTATGAACTTGTATGCAGAATCCAATTAAAGGCCTGTACTCTAATCATTTTAATTAAAGGTTTAAACTTGCAAAATTAATCAAATGTAATCACCTTTTAATTGCTAACTTTGTTACTATTATTTTTTTACCAGGTGAGTTATCAGTTTTTGGCCAAATACCTATTTTGGACCTCAATTTTGTCTACAAAAACCCAACTGAGGGCTTGTGCCCGGACTATATCTATTTTGAACCCTGAAATTGTCGAAAAATGTCAAATGTTTAGCACACAAAAATGTATGCTTTGACTTTATTTGGTAGTGTTGAGATCCAGTATTTAATTTTTGTTTTGGGACTAGATATTTAGAGGCATTTTTATGACTGTTTTTACCTTAGATCAAAGTACTACATTTGTAGTTGCATATTTGCTTCAAAGCCTTGTAATCTCGTTGCAGACTAATGAGTCAGACTATAGAGGTGAGGAGGAATAGGAGAACATGTTATGTTATTTGTTAATACGTAAACTTGTTTGATACTTAGCTTTTGATACAAGTTGGAAATCCAAAGCAAAATTTCAGGTGGATTTTGGACTTTTTTGGTCCAAACTAAGTTTAGGTCTGATCACAGTGTGCTAGTCGGGTTTAAGGGATTAGTATGAACTCCAAAATATTTGTGACAAAAGGTAAAAAAACTAATTTTGGTGTAAAATAATGGTAGTTGATCCTTTAAAAAAAATAATGGCAGCTGATACCATTAAAAATTGGACCAATTTTCAAGTTGAGCTGTTAATATTTTTTGAAATGTTAGGTTTGTTTGATGTAGTTTTTTGTTAAGATGATCTGATTTTTGAGAGAAAATATTATTTTATATAAGTGGATTATTTGCGTTAAATGACTAAATATCATTTGTATTTAATATTTTAAAATGTTATAAAAATATAATAATGAAAATGGATCTAATTGGATACTTTAAAATTTTAGTTTATGATTTAAATGATGATGGGATAATGAGTTATTCATCACACAAGGCCCAAGTCTTGAACACTTGACTACATTGTTGACTGAACAACTCATGTTACTCTACCATCAAGTGAAGTCTTAAACACTTCCCCAAAACGTTGTTCATTGAACGACCCAACCATGAAGCCATGCTGAGTTGGTATTAATAATTTGTTTATTATAGTTATTAAGTAATTGTTTTCTCATCCAAGTTATATGGAAGCTACCTATAATATTTGTGTGATCTATTTATATCCAAATTTAATTAAGTGAAGATATTTAGAACTCAATCAAAGTTTAAAGTAACAAACACAGTAGAACATATTGGATGGATTATTTAGCAACTTGGACAATTGGTTCTGAATTAAATTCTGGCTAAGGAGAATCATCTGCAATATTGTGATACCTTTGTTAAGTTAAATGACATGACTTGTTAGTAATCAATTAATGAAAGATATGTTTACCAGTTAAATACCCGATGGTATCTTGGTTGCTTTACCTTATCTTAGTTAAACGGATGACCTCTGTTAAATTTACCATAGATCTTGACATTCCCTTGCAACACAATGTTTTAGATGTGAACGTATCTCTCATTGACCCTATTTATTATACCCCTACTTTTTACTAATAACTTGGAGATGCATGCACATGGGTCATATTTAAGTTACACCAATTTTCCATCCTTCCCTTGGCTTCACAAAGTAGAATCATAAATAATAGGAATGGTATAATTGTAAATAGTGTTTTATAAAGCATTTGAATCGATAGTAGAGATAGTTATTGATGAAAGATAATTAGTTTCTATATTTCCTACTTTCATCTTCTCTTTGTTTCTCTCATCTCTTAGGCTTCATCATTGCTTCTCATCCCTCTTCTCTAACCCTATCCCTTAAAATTCCAATTTGGTACAACAAATACTTCATGTACAGATGTTTTAGCTGTTATATCCACACCATATGTTTTTTCTAATAAAAAAGGAAATCTCCACAACATATGCTACACCTACAATACGAATGGATACAATGTTTTTTTATTTCTATCGTAATTTCATTGCTGTATGTCATTCCTTGTGTTCTGTGTTTGTTGTTGTTAAAAACATATGGAGATGGAAACTTTTTAAGCATATGAATTGACTAAAACCAAAGCACTCTGATGAGTCATCATTGTGGTTGGCAGGGGTCCTTCTCTAGTGGCTTCTTTGAAGGATTTGTCTCTTCACAATTCTCTGAGGCAACCGGCCTTGGACCTTATCCAAACTATTATGGTATCAGATGCAGCAGCCTTAGTGGCTTCAACGCTAAGATGTCCAATGCCTTTGGATGCTCTTCGAGACATGGATTATGAGCCATTTGACGAGGAAAATGACGATGCTGTTCTGTTCACTAATGATCTTATAGGAGATGCTAGTTGTTGGAATGAATTCTGTGTTCAGAGTAAAGTAATCTGCAGGGAATCTGGAGAGTGGATGTCCATACCGATGCTGTGGTTTGATGTATTTGTTGAAATTGATCCGTTTGTCCTCCCAGTATCATTTTCCAAAGCTGCCTGTTGGGCTTTGTCTCGTTTTTCTATGGTAGAACCAGGAAACAGCACCGAGACTATCCTTTCTGTAGAAACATGGTTGTCAACTTTTGCTTCAGACATCTCAGATGCATTTGGGTGGAATACTGTATCTAGCTTCGATGATTATGGAGAATGGAAGGTTTCAAAGAACTCAATTAGAGTCTCAACAATGTTTACTCCTCTGATAAGAACTTTCAAAAAGTTAGTTGCTCCTCTCTGAGAATCCAATTTTATCTGAAAAACTTGCAGGCACTTTATTATATGTAACAATGTGAGAAGTACTGCAGGTTGACTGCTCACTTTATTGCTAAAATGGAGCAGGGAGAACTCTGGAAGCGGTGGATTTGGGAACCAAGGATGAGTGATAGCTTGATTCTTTTGCTTGTGGATCCTAATGACGTGAGAACTCCACACTTATATTTTCTCAACTCTATAAAATATTCAGTGACAAGAAGTCAGCAACTGTTTGTCTCTTAATTGTCTCTAGTAATGTCCTTAAATGCATCAATTAATAAATTCTTGGCATCTTTTGCTCCTACTGTGAACTAATGAAAACCTGTATGATACATTTGATAATGTTCACTACAGTTCCTTACATTTCTCATTGATGCAGGTTGCCAGGCAGGTCGGTAAGCGTATACTTGAACAAGTATCAAACACAAGGGGTCTCACTTCTAGTCTGCAGTTTCTGTGCTCCTCTTTGTCATCTTTGTCTGCCCTATTTTTGGGGTTTAGGCATGCTTTAAAGCAGGTATTGCTCCTTACTCTGTTATATTGTTCTTGACACTGCATCCTAGTTTAAACAATGCCTCTGAAATGTGAGTATGTTGAAGTTTGAATGTTACTGACCTATGTAACTTGTGTCCTCCTCGTGATCTGAAGCATTCTGATAAATTTTGAATTATAATTCAGTGATGCTTAGTTCTAGTGTAGGATAGTACCTTTAGTAACAGCCAATAATCGAGATAGGGTGAGAAGAGAAGCTTGATTACAGATCCTGCGATCAGATAGATGAGATTATGGTTGTGTAGAAGAGAATAGGAATTGAAGAGAGAGAGAGAGAATATGAACTAACCTCTGAGATTGAAATATTGGTTGAATGCCTCTCATTCCCTAATCAATTACTTATTTGGCCTCCTATTGTTGTAACCTCTTTTCCCGCCAAAACCAATTTACAGCTGTCAACACCAACTCCTTTTCCCGCATTTTATTCAACTACTGAATTACTGAAATTTAAAATGCTTGCTGTTAAAACAGCTTATTTGTAAAATAGCTGCCGACAATTATTACACTCGCCAGCTTATTCTAGGGCTTGAAGCCCTAATTCCCATTTTCCTTCGAAACACATTCATGATCCCATTTCATGTTCTCAATCAGTGATAACCAACAATGGACCAGATCTCCAAGCATACCAAGTGTGAAGAATTTGGGCCAGCATGGTCTGTCTTCTTCCCCATATAATTGGGCCTAGTGTTGACACTGGATGAGGGTAAGAGCTTGAATTGAATCATGACTCCTGTCAAAACGTGAAAGAACTAGGAGTATGATTGACACAATACTAACCCATAAAGGTAGCTCAAATGGAAAGAGTCTTGCCTAAGAAATCTCAGGTTCGATTCCCACTAACACCTTGTTGGAATTGGGGGAGCAGGGCTGTGGGGGTGCTAGCTTCTTATAGGGAATAAATTCTGGTTTTCAAAAATAAATGATTGACACAAAACTGAAGTAAGCATACCTTTTTTTTCTTTATATAGGCTGTTGAATAAAAATAAATGATGTATCACTTAATTTAAAGCAACACAAATACACTTGTATCTTGAGCTAACTTTCAATTGAAGTGCAGCAGAGTTCCCTTGCAAACCCAAGTTGGTAATTATCATGGGGAACTTGGGTTTGCCTAATTATATTCCAATCAGCAAAGAGAATTCAGTAGCAACATGATGTCTCACGATATACAAAGATCAAACTATATCATGATATAAAGAGATTATGAAAAACAAAAAACTTGAGGTAACAGCACATACAAGATCAATTAGTATTCACCAGAAAGAGATCCTTTCATTCACAATTCTGCCACATCCCGAATAAAGCAAGAGCTCCAGTTAATAGGGTGGAAGTAATTAGGCAAACTAGAGACAAACAAGAAGGAAAGCTGAGGGAAAGGTCAAGACAGTGAAAGCAGGAAGCTTGACCGGAGAGATGATGTAAATCAGACAGAAGAATGTCTAAGCTATTTGGAGGAGGAAACAGATACAAACAGGAGTGTGACCAGCCAAACCAGAACAAAAAACAGTTCAGATAAACCAGTGCATAGCATGAGGAAACAACTTAAACCAGATTAAAAGTTTGAGAATACTAACCAGAACAAAACTGGGTTGAAAACATAAAAAATATGAACTGACTGAAGAAAACCAAACAATAAATAACCATAACTGGTTGCAAGAGGGAATATCAAATTAGTCAAATAGAGTGAATGTTTGCTAACAAATGATGAATTGTGGAAATGGCAGCATACTTTGATAACAAAGGTGCATTATGTAGCTATTGTATCTGAACTTATTGAAATGCTAATGGGAGCACCAAATTCAGCGGGAATGAACATGGCATTAAAATCTTTGTGCTGAATAGAAACCTCAGTGCCCAACTCCCAGTTCTAGCTTTACTTCTTCCATTTTGCTTTATAGTTTGAAGATAGCAGCATAAGGGATTGAATGAAATTTTCTGGATCAGGTCAAAAGTCCTAAGCAGCATGTAGATATATTGATTCAAAGCAGTTTTAGGATCAAATATCTGACTTAACTAATGATTCTATTTGAATAATTTTTTTCTTCTAATTTTAATCCTAAGGTATATGTAAAATATCAGATCTGATAAAAATGGCATTTGGCCCATTATCCAGATCTCTGATGGCAACAAGATCCATAATATAATCCACATATTTAAGTCAAGGCGGCATCAAGGGAACTATGACTTAGTTTGGATGGCAACAATAATTCTTAATATTGAGGTCTTCAATCACACATCCCCTGCTCAACTCTTGGTTGGATGAACTAATTGTGATACTTCCAATGGATGATATTTGAAATAAGTGACACCTGAGAAAAATATCTCGTATGCCAAGAAGAATGGTTAATCTAACAAAAATAATCAAGTTATTTGTTTTCTTCATTATTTGGAACCTATACGATCCCTTCCATGTGAACTAAGGCTGATATTTTAATGTTTGACTTTTTTGTTTTGTTTGAGAAAGGTAAACTTTTATTAAAAAGAGCGCAAGATGCGTTTAAACGTTATAAAGGGGAAGGGAAAAAAGAAAGCGGGAAGATGATTGTACCCTGAGAGAAACAAGGGGTCAACCTCTTTCAACGTAAGAATCTTAAATGTTAATAAGATAAAAAAATTCACATCCCGCACAAGCCCTCATTTTTGGGATTGAAGTGAACGCGTTTAACATGAATCCTTGAGACGATTATACCCATAACTTTTCCCTTCGAAAACTCTTCTATTCCTTTCTTTCCAGATCGTCTACCACATGATGAGGGGAATTGGTTTCCAATCGTCTATATGTTGTTGCTAAAACTCCATTCAATCAATTTGACCCAGAAGTCGGCGATATTTGTTGGTGTATCCCATTGAAAATGAAGGAGAATTTTCTGAAGATTACACATGCTCTTGACAAGGTTGCAATGAAAAATAATATAATCAATGTATTCTTCACTCTTCAAACAAATGTTGCATCTGCTAGGAGATGAAATTCCTTCTTTTTAGTTTGTTAGACGTCAAGACTCCTCAATTTTTCGCGGGGTGCCATGTATCATTCCAGAGATCAATTTTCTTACCATTACCCACCTTGGTTGCTTTAGATGTCTGATGCTTTAAGATCTCTAATAAATATGGTTTCTGGAAAGGGTCAAAAGAAGCAACTATGCATAGCAGTCTAGCAGTTTCACTGCACTAACAGATGAAGTTAAGGGGTTCATTTTCAGTTGCTTATATTGTTATTTTATTCCTTTTATATGTGAATAGATTTATTAACATGTGGTTATACAATATGCTGGGTCACATGCTATTTCCTTTTGCAGGTTCAAGCGGACTCAGTTCTTCCTTTTCAAGCTTTACATCATCTATTCTTTGTTCTGTGTAAAATACTAAAGGAAGGGATTATACCTTCATCATTGCCAAGAAATTCATCCTGTGACTCTAGTAACTCGAGTTTCTGTTCACAAGGTGGATTTCTACGGCTTCCCACTTTTAATCATGTTGCCGGTAATGCTAATGCTCATTCAAATCATGTCGATTTATCATCCTGGAAGGAGTTTAACTACTTACTATCAGCAAATGTGTGGCCTTACATCCAAAAGTGCTTGAGTGATGGGAAGACATCCATCAATTGCAAAGCTTCCCAGGTACTTTATTTCATTATTTGATTAGGTTTTGGTATATTTGTTTCTTTCTTATTTTTCTCTGATAATTGGAAAGTCACTAGAAACCAATGGAAACTTTATGCATAGAAATGTAGTAATTTTGTCATTCTCTAGGGAATGTGTTACAAACCAGATCGAGAACTAGGTTTAGAAGAGGAGACTTGTCCGATGCCATAGGTGAGAACATGGATGAGAAAGAGAGAGAATTTGTTTCATGTCTCACTATTTATGTGCCTACAATTACTCTTTTTACAGTTCTGCAATCTACTTCTATTGACAGGAATATTCTTTTGAAGAAACAAAATTATTCGTTTGTTTACGTGTTACAGAAAACGTCGTCTAAGCAAAATCTTTACAAATGCATGTAATCTAGTTGACATGGAAAACTTGTAAAATTCCCTGTCTGAAAATTGAGACCTAATATAGCCCTTTCACATAGATAAGCAATTGGATATTGTTAGTGGGTTCATGCATACTTCAAAATTAAAATTCAACTTCTTCTATATCTGGGGTAAATTCTGCACGTCTGTACAAAATCATAGCAGAACTTTGAGCATTGGCATTTTCGCCTAAAATCTCAGACTGGAGGCTCAAAATACTTCATGGTTCCCATGGTCTAGGTGTATGCTGAATTGTTTGATAGGATGATATATCTGAATTTATAGGAGTTGAGTATGTTGATGAGGATTCCTCTTGAGTTAGACTTGATAATACTTATCATTATGTAGCCTACTAATATGGCATTATGTTCTTTAGTGGTTAATCTCTGTCAATAAATATCTCTCCACTCTTCTTCAAAAGAATAAACATCTCTATACAATTCTTCATGGTACCAGATTTTAGGCTACTATTAAGGTTCTTTTCATCAGTGGAAATTCATGCTTATCTTGATCTTATCTGCTAGGATTCTTTCACTACAATTCTATACAATTTTGTGCTTCCCCTTGATTAACTTTTTATTATATGTTTTAGTTTGATTCTGGAGAAGATCACTACTTCTATATGATTGATATCTCTTTTTATCTGTCATGACTGTATCTTTTGAGTTGTGAGACCAGTTCACATTTATTTGTTTGTTTGTCTGTTTTTATGAGGCCAATTGATATTATGTGTTGGTATATTTGGATTCTCTATACTGCTTGAGTTTCTTCTTGAGGATCTTATTATGTTCACGAGGATTTGCTTTATTTTAATACCTTTATGGTTATTTCCATGCAGTCTTTAAACATAGGCTTAAGTTCTTCTTTGTTATTAAATCTTGTATCCACAAAATATCTCGTTGTATTTAACACGGTGCAAGAACATTAGGTCATAGTGTTTTACTTTGTTGAATCCTACGTTTAAATATTTTCTATTTATTCTCCATCATTGTGTTATCTTTTGATGTTTGGGGGTTTCTTTTGTAAGGGACACTGGGCTTCATTTTTTTATTCTAATACTGGCACATTGTGCCTTCCTAATATATATATAAATTGCTTAAAAAATGA
Organism: Impatiens glandulifera; assembly: GCF_907164915.1. Taxonomy (NCBI): domain Eukaryota; kingdom Viridiplantae; phylum Streptophyta; class Magnoliopsida; order Ericales; family Balsaminaceae; genus Impatiens; species Impatiens glandulifera. The sequence goes on from NC_061870.1 coordinate 31,509,272, forward strand.
GAGAAGGCATTTTCATTGAAACTATTAGCCATTTGAGAGTTTATTCAAGGTTATCATGAACAATTGTTGCTTGTTTGATTTTTTTGGCATGCACTTTATTTCCTCACTCCTCCCAATGAAAAATATATCCTACCAGTCTACCTGACAATTATCCATTTTTAACCTATGCTGCATATGAAGTTCATTTACTCACTCCTTTTCATCTCAGATGACCTGCATCCGCCTGCTAGAGGTCCTCCCAGTTATTGTCGAAAGGCTTCATCCGTTTATTGAAATGCCAGCAAAGTCAAGGACGAACATTCACACTATGGTTGACTATAAATGGCTTCATGACTTAATGCTGTGGGGAAATTCGTCACATGCAGTTGTAGTTAGATACTGGAAGCAGACTGTCATATCCATGCTGACTTTGTTCAAAATGTCATGCAGTCCTTTGTCTGTTTCTACATCTGTGATTGGGGCAATGGAGAAGCTGATTTCACAAGGTGTGTTCACTATATGAGATGCAATCTGTTTTTCTATAATTTCTTATCAGTTAAAGAAAATTTCAATACCATCTCTAACTACTGATTTGTTTGCGTAGAAAGCATTGCAGTTGATGAATTGGCTAGAAACGTCTCACGTCTTTCTGTTTCCTTACTCGATGAAGGACCTCATGAAACTAAATATACAAACTCTGAACCAAAACCCTCAGTTTCTAAGGTCTTGTCATTGAAAGACAACTATTTTTCCCAAGGAGGAAAACATTTAAGCTTGGAGGACGAAGATGTGCAGGTTCTAGATACGGGTTTATCAATCAGCAAGAAAAACATTGAAGATGAAGATGTGCAAGTTCTAGATATGCGACCATCAATTAGCAAGAAAAACATTGAGGATGAAGATGTGCAGGTTCTAGATATGCGACCATCAATTAGCAAGAAACATATTGTGGATGAAGATGTGCAGGTTCAAGATATGCAACAACCAATTAGCACGAAAAATATGGAGGATGAAGATGTGCAGATTCTAGATATTGGATCAATTAGTAAGAAAAGCAAAGGAAATAGTATTGAAGTACTGGATAATGAGATGCAAAATCGAGTTTCAACCAAGGATATTGTAGTCTCTGATGCTACTTCAAGTTTATGTGTATTCAATGACAAGAAAAGAGGCAAAAGTGCTGAAATCGTTTGCCCAAGTGGTGTTGCTGAAATTAAAATTTCTTCCAGTGGCAGTCGAAAGTCTTTATCCAAAGATTTTTTGCAAGGCAACGCAGCTGCTTATGAGAGAGTTTCTCCAACTTCTGATAGTGATAAAAATGGTTTAAACTCTAAATGCCAATTGAATAGTTCCTACTCAGCGTCGCATAAATCTAGTAAGTTGAAATCAATCAATATAGAAAATATAGAGCAACCAGGAGGCAAAGATGTTTTAGAAGCATTGAATAGAATGAAAAAGGATAGTGTATTTGATGCTATAGATGCCACATTCCAGGTTGCAGCTAAAGCCCCAAAGCAAATAGACTTGGCCAGAGCAAACATCTCTCGTCCTAAGCGACAAGTAATTCAGCTTCAATTGCCTGGAGAAAATATGTCTGGTAATTTACATAGACTTGAAAATGAGGTTAAAAGGTTCAGACTTCCAAGGCTTGATGACTGGCTTAAACCCATTCTAGAGATTGATTTCTTTGTAACAGTTGGACTAGCATCTGTTAACGAGGATTGTAGTGTAAATATGAAACTGAAGGAAGTACCTGCAGGTTTTCAGTCATCGGATGAATACATAAACATTTTCCGACCACTGGTCTTGGAAGAGTTTAAGGCTCAGTTGCATAATTCTTTTCTGGAGATGCCTTCTTCGGCAGACATGCATTGTGGCAGTGTATCAGTTCTTTCCGTTGAGAGAGTTGATGATTTTCATCATGTCCGCTGTATCCACGATGATGCTACAGGATGTGGAAGTTGTTCAGAAAACGACCTTATTCTACTTACAAGACAACCGTTGAAAAATACTGTGCTTGACATCCACTTGGTGGGAAAGGTATATCTGTCTTTTCTCGTTTTCATAATTCTTTGAAGAAAAATATGACAATGATCTATTACACAAGCGAATCGGTTTTGCGTAGACCATGAAACTGAAGGTACTGTGTATCTAGGTGGAAGAGTTAAGCACTTTGGAAATAGACTGAAGTTGTAGACCTAGACCTCAAGTTGAATAAAATATAAGTTTCCTTATTAAAATTCTGTAAAGTTCTCCTAGATTTGCTATAACTAGGAATTACTTGAACATCCAAAAATGACTAAGCCTTTTTTGTTTCACTGGCTACGGGAGCTACCTTCTTTACGTTAGATCAATCAAGTTCTCTAAATTTGTCTTGTTTTTCTTCTGCTGACAGGTTACTGAAAAGTTAATAATTGTAGGCAAGCCAAAAAAAGACAAACTACATTTTATGTGCAGAAATCCACCTATTAGAAAAATGGTTACATTTTATGTGCTAAACAATAAAAAACTGGAGACAAGTCTCCTAAACTAGGACTGGTTCTTCTATCTGTCATGTAGAACTATTAAAAAATGTATAGTTCTCTATTCATACCAGCCTCCTTATTGAAATTTGGCTGGTAACATTTTATGATGTTCAGCCACAAAATAAGCAAATATTAATGAGATATTTTTTCTGTTACTTTCAGCTACAACTGAATTTTAGATAGTTCTGTTCAGCTCCAAAACATTGGTGTGTGTCTAAAGAGTTCCACTTCCTATGTTGGCAGAAGTTCTGCCTCCTAATTTCCCCCACACACAAACAAAATCATATTTTTTTAAAAGACGTTTATAATTGAAATACAAAATCCAATTCAATTGATAGTGTAGATCAATTTTACCACTGGTGAGCCATTCTGCATTTCATTTTACTAATTTAACATGTGTTTTAGGTGGAACGGATGGAGAAAGACAACAAGAGGCGATTAACGTCTATAGTTATCAAATTCTCTCTGCAAGGTGGAATTTCACGCCTAAATCGAGCTAGGAAACTTCTTAACCAACGCAGCAGATGGTATATTAGTCGCATCATGAACATGACACCTCAGCTTCGAGAATTCAAGGCTCTATCATCAATAAAGGACGTCTCTCTACTTCCCATTATACTGAATCCCATCAATCACTCTCAAGTTTACAATGACAATAAGAAACCTGATATGAATAAACTCCCTCTTGCCTTGCAAACCATTTTCAAGTCTTCATATAATGATAGCCAACTTAAAGCTATCACTGCTGTTGTAGAACCTTTGAATTCTAAGGAACATGAATTATATCTTATACAAGGTCCTCCAGGTAAATTACTTTGTTTTATTGCAGCTATTCCTTGATTTCAGCTTCTTTGCTTCCAATCATAATTCCTCTGACGTTGTTAAATAGGTACGGGAAAAACTCGAACAGTTTTGGCTATTGTCAGTGGTTTGCTTGCTCTCTCATCCCAACGGAACGGTGTCAATAAGAGAACACTAGATGTAGGCTCATTACACTCTAAGGCAAGAGCTCGACTGTGTCAATCTACAGCTATTTCTAGGGCCTGGCAAGATGCTGACTTGGCTCGACAGATGAATGAGGAAATAGTCAAAAAGAGCAACTCTTTGGGAAGAGTCTCTGGAGGAAGGGTGCTTATTTGTGCTCAATCTAATGCTGCTGTTGATGAGTTAGTATCGAGGATATCATGTGAAGGACTGCATGGAGTTGATGGGACGAAGTATAAGCCATATCTTGTGAGGGTTGGTAATGCCAAGACCATCCACCCAAATTCATTACCCTACTTCATTGACACACTTGTTGAACAACGGTTGACAGAGCGAAGGTTAAGTACAAGTGGAGCACCTAATGAAACAAATGCAATCTCCTCAACTGTTCTTCGGTCTAATCTGGAGAAACTAGTTGACCGCATCAGGTTTTATGAAGCTAAGCGTGCTAACCTAGATCATGATAATCCTGATACAAAAGATAGATTTGGAGGTGGGAATTTGAAGGTGGATGACACAAAGGAAATGTCTGATGTTCAAATTGGTTTGAGGCTACGGAAACTATATGAGGAGAGGAAAGAGTTATATACATGTCTTTCCAGTGCTGTACAGAGTGAAAAGAAATCCTACGAAGAAGTCAAAGCACTTAAGCAGATGTTCAGGAAGTCTTTATTAAGGGAAGCGGAGATCATTGTTACTACATTGAGTGGGTGCGGTGGGGATCTGTATGGAGTTTGCTCTGAGTCTTTCTTGAGCCATAAATCTGAGACTATTTTGTTTGATGCCATTATCATTGATGAAGCTGCCCAAGTATAAGCCCATCCTCTTTTCTAATTTTTCCTTGATAAAATTTCATTACCTTTTGTTCTTTTCTTAATCACTCTGCATGATTTCCATAGGCATTGGAACCTGCTACTTTGATTCCTCTTCAGCTCTTAAAATCAGAAGGGACAAAGACTATTATGGTATTGGATGTTAGTTGAATATATAAGCTAATTATCTGTTATTGTTCTATTTTAATTGAAGATTTGTATTTTGAAGGTTGGTGACCCAAAGCAACTTCCTGCTACAGTTATCTCTACTATTGCAAGCAAGTATTCTTATCAATGCAGCATGTTTGAACGTATGCAAAAGGCTAGTTATCCGGTCTTCATGCTCTTAGAGCAGGTAATAATGCATCAAACATCTAATGATGTCAGATTACATACCACATCTAATATAAAATCGTGGGTGCCTATTTTTTGAAGGCAACTGAAACATGTTTCATCTAAAATACATACCCCAACATGATTTCATTTATTAATTTTAAAAACAGATATGGGTATTTGGATTCTAGATCTGTCCATTCTAATTATATGCATCAATATCATTGTTTAGCAATTTTCACTCAGTTCTTCATAGTTATGCAAGCTTCTTACAATGTACACTATGTTTAATGCAAGTCATTTATGCATTGTCACGCTATTTTCTCTTAAGGTTGGATAATTGTGTTCGATTTTTCCCTTTGCATAAAAAATATCATTTGATGTTAACAATTGATTATTTAACATATATGAGTGTTTGTGAATAAAACAGTTTTGATTGCATAAATTACTCAAGTCTCAATTATCTAGCATTTCAAATTAAGAGTTCATATTACTTATCAACATGATAACTAATAATGGACATTCACTTTGTTTTTTTTCGATGATAAGAGTCTGCAATAACTTATTTGGATGATGTGTTCGATAATAAGACATTTTTATTCTTAACTATAAACATAATTTCTAACTAATTACTATGAAAGACTTCTTCCAATTTAATTTATTATTGTTACTTTATTATTGATGTGGTCTAGTCTGAATTTTGATTGTTTGATGACTTTATTGGTTGTTCCACTGGCAGTATAGGATGCACCCTGAGATATGTAAGTTTCCTGCTATGCATTTTTATGACAACAAATTGCTTAGTGGCAAAAATATGTCCGGAAAATCTGCACCATTTCATGACACTGATGGTCTGGGCCCATATATTTTTTATGATATCACTGATGGGTATGAGGCTCATGGAAATAGTGCTGGTTCCCGGTCCCTATATAATGATTGTGAAGCTGATTGTGCAATTGAAATTCTTCAGTTTCTTAGGAAGAGGTAGGCATTATCTTTTAATTTTTATCTTTTATTACCAGGAGTTTTCTTTGAACTTGTGTTCTGTTACATCTTATAGGTACCCCTCCGAATTCGCTCCTAGGAGGATTGGGATTGTAACTCCTTATAAAAGTCAACTTTCTCTTTTGCGAGCTCGGGTTTCTAGCGCGTTTGGATCATCTATTATGGCTGAGATGGAATTTAATACTGTGGATGGCTTCCAAGGTCGGGAAGTTGATATTATGATTCTTTCAACAGTTAGAGCTGCAGGAACATCCTCACCAGCTACAGAACCAGGCTCAATAAGTATTGGTTTTGTTGCTGATGTAAGAAGGATGAATGTTGCTTTGACACGGGCCAAACTCTCCATGTGGATTTTGGGTAATGCAAGAACATTGAAAACTAACCACAACTGGGCAGCCCTTGTTAGAGATGCCAAGAAAAGAAATATGTTTTTGTCAGTTAGGAAGCCATACAACTCCATTTTTTCATCTACTTTGACAAAGCATTCCGGTAGGGAAAATGTTGAATATCAATCCACAAAGTCTGCATCTCAGCAGAATGCCAAAGGAAAAATATGTGGAAAGACAAAGAGGTATATTGTGAGCGAAGCAGAAGAGGCTAATGATAAAAAAAAGGGAGGTGCGCAGGATAATCTTTCAGCAAGGGACGATCCTAAATCAAAAGCTATTTCAATTAATGATATCAAAACACAAAAGCATGTGCCATCTACAGTAACAGGAGATGGCAATAAAAGAGACCTCAATGGCTCTAAGTTGCAGAATGATAACATAAGAAAGGGAAAAAAAATAGATGATACTAGGGGGCTGATTGACAATGAGAAGCTTGTTGAGCAGAATTATAACACCAAAAAGAGAAAATGTGAATACATTCCCAGGAATCCAGAGCAATTAACAGTTGATAAGCAGAAGACTTTGAATCCCTTACCTTCAGATAGTTCTTCACAGTCGTGCAAGAAGAAGAAGAAGAAAAATATAGATGAACCAGGGGTGCCACCAGGCCAAGCAACTGATGAGGTAGTTGAAAGTACGACTTCTAATCAAGTTGCAGTGTCCAGGGCCTCAATGTCAAAAAGAAAACAACAACGGGATGCTGTTAACGCTCTTCTTTCTTCTTCTCTTATATCTTCAAAAAATACTGCAGTATCATTGAAGCCATCCCATGTTAAGAAACCTAAGCCCATTAAAGAAGCCAAACTCAGATAAGGTATACTTTATGCAAGGTTTTATTTTTTTTTCAAGAGAAGAATTTTAGAATTGTTTCTAAAAAATGGTTATTTAAGTTACAATATTTTCTGATCATGTCTCTTCAACATCAAAGATAATGCTCAAATGGTTTGTGCACATGTTTTTGTTGACTACACATTGTTTCACATATAAATAGGTTTTCCACTCATGTTACAACCTTGAGATGATAAGGAATTAATCCTTCTGACAACAGAGAAGATACTAGTTTATCTCGTGCTTCTTCTAGAAAATGTAGAAATTAAGCATTACCTAAACTCAAGTACATTAGTATACTATTTCTTGTTGATAAAATGGGGATATGATCTATGTTGGCTCTTTAACAACTACTACGTTTTGCTACAAGAAAACAATTTAATGGTATTGTGTGGTAATTAGGGTTGTAAATGTACTGAGTTTTGTTGAGTACCCGTAGGTATCACCTGGCTCATTAAGTACCATTTAAAATGGTTACATGAACTTAACTTATCTCAAGATTGAATTTTGGATAAACATTTAATGTATAATTATTCCATGTCTAGAGATAAGGAAGCAAAATTAGAATAAGTGGAGAAAAGTGGTCTATAGGACTGACTAGAGCCAGCTCTTGAAGCTTGGACTTGAGATAATAAAACTAATATAAGTAACTAACTTGATTTTGCTCCAGTAAAGAAATATGCCTGCCTCGTATACATGTATCTCTGATAGAAGTGAGTTCTGACTTCCTTGATTCTTGAATGCTTCTGTTTCCTTTCATTTTTTTTCACTTTTTTTAAAGATTAACTTTTCATTAAAAATAGAAAGGAAGAATGCAAGTTGCTCAATTCTTACAGAAAGCGAAAAGGGGGAGGAAAAAAAACAAAAAGCAAGATACAAAAGGCTAAACGCCAATAAAATCGGAAAATTATAATCCTGTGCATATCCCCTTTTCCCGGATTGAATTGAATGCGTGCATCATGAATCTTTTGAGTATATCCTTTCATTTTATAAGTTAAGTCATCCATACTATATGCATTTTGGTCAATGGACTGGTGATTATATGCATTTTACGAGTGGAAGTAACATTTCTTCACCATAAATGTTATTTGCATCTTTTGTTTTTCTTATTTGTAGTGGCTCTGCTCTTTGTCAGATTTGGGTTTGCTCTTCAGCTTCGTAATGATTATGAGATCCCAGTTTTTGCCAAGAATGTTTATAAGCTCTGTTAAATTGACAAAAAGGATAAGCTTTCACTTTTGACCGATAGTCACTGGAGGGGTATCCGAGGCAGTTTTTCAATACAAGTCGGTAGTATACAGCTTCCATGCCGATGTTGGTCTCGAGGTATAGTGACTTTTTGATGAAAGCTTTAAATGCATACTATTTTGACCTTAATGCATAGGTTGTCACAAGTATGAAATTAACTTGGGATTACCTTTATTGGAGCAATATGATGAGTTCTTTTTCCTTTTGGTTGAACTTTGGTCTAGGATTTGAATCCCCCTTGTACTATAAATAAACCTGATAAATTATAACTTGTAAAACTAAAAATGAGATATATAAATTAAAGTATGGGAATGTGAAATTTAAAAAAAGGTTTTTAATTGTTATTTATTTTTTAAAAAGGTCAAAACTAAAAAAAAAAAAAAAAAAAAAAGGCTAAATATCAATAAGGTCAAAAAATTCTCAACCCGTACAAAATCCCCTTTCTTCTTCGAATAGAACCAGACCCATGAACATAAAGCTTTGATTCTTTCAGTTCTAAATTTTTTCTTTTTGAATGTTCTTCGATTCCTTAGTTAGTTAATTATTATTTTCATTAATTAACTATGAAGATATGTTAGTAATGTACTTAACAAACTTGTATAAAAGTATAGATATAAGTTGATTGTAGCAATTCATTCCAAATCCAAGCTTAGTTAATAGCTTCATAGTTTTTATTTACATGTAGAGAGGAGAAATTATATATGGAAGAAAAATAAACTAGTAGCCTAGCCAAGAAGAGGGTATTGGTTGAAACTTGTGCTTGGCGCAAGCTAATACATCGTAATAATCTTCATCATTGAAACAATCACGGAAGTCTGTGAAGAGCTTCTCGAACACCCGCCTCTGGACTTTGATTGATCTCGAGTATGGGTATGGCAAGAAAACCTAATTTAAAACTTTCATCATATACATATGGTAGGTAAACAACAGAATGAGTTAGTTAACAAACCATGCTTACATTTGCTTCTAGTGCCAAACCTTTAAGTAAAAGGAATGTTTGCTCATTTTCCTCCAAATTTTCAATAACATGCAACCAAATTTGCGAAGCAAGATCATTTGCCTTGTCTCGCGACTTACCACAGGCGATGAACTGATCTGTTAAGTAGTAAAAAGTTTCAATTGCCTAAACATTTATAAGTAGTATATTATAAAAACACACACCAATCATAGTTCCATGAAGTATTCCTGGAGAAGGAGACATGATGGATGATAATGATGATGATGATGATACTTCAAGTTGCTCCTTCAGAAACAAATAAGTATGGCCTATTAGCTCTTCATCTTCATCATCATCATCATTCAGGCTAAACAACATCATGTGTTTGCAGACATATAGTGCAGTGTATCTCCTGTAATAGTGGGAAAATTGACCATTAGAATATGAAACTCTCTTATAAAACTTGTTTTTGTTTATTTCTGGAAACTGAAAAGAACCTTCTACTGATTCCCCGGGGGATAGGTCCAGGCCAGCCTTTTGTATTTCTGGCCATCGGAAAATTTCTAAAGATTGCTGCTTGCCAGAAGCATTCTTCCTTAAACAGGTTAGCCCACTGTTTCTTCACACAAGAAATCTTTGACCAATCAGTAGCTGGAATTCGAGTAAAGATGTCGATCAAAATATGATCTGGAAGTTCCCCAATTGAGCTACTATCAGTTTCAGAGCCAATCAAAGAAACCTTTCTGCTGCCCAAATCATCATCCCCTGTCATCATTAGGCCAGCAGCAATCCGATTCATCTTTAAAATTTCATACAGAAATCTTACAGATTCGCAAGTTTGAGTTGAACTGTAATAATTTTAATGGTCAAAAGACAGAATCAGTGGTGGTGGATGAAGAAGGAAGAAAGCTCCCCCCCTCCATCCATGTCCTTTAGAGAGAGAGAGAGATGATTCAAAACTTAAATTCGGCTTCCAACATATGCGAGATAAATCAAATGGATCTCAAAGTTTATTCTTTTTAAAATGACCCCTAAACTTTGAGCATAAAAAAAAGTATACTCAAACTTGATAATAAACTTTTTCAAAACCTAAATCTAACTAGTTTATTAACAATGAGTTTCATATTAAATATTAAAAACCATTTATTTCATTTTATCTGTTCTAGTTCTTAAATAATTCATAATTATTTAATTATATATATTACATATTCCTTTAGTTCTATGTATGTACGTTAATCTTATTGAAATGATATGATTTATTTTTTCGGGAGTTCAACTTTAACTCAATTTTTTATTTTTGGTTGTATAAAATGTAATTTAACTTTTAAAAACTATGTAATCTTATAAATACACATTTTATTCTGTAAATTACAAAAAATAATAAAATATTTTTTCCCTTTGATATCAAGTAAAAAGAATTTATACTGAATAAATGCAACAATAACTATGAAAAAAAGTTTGTAAGTAATAATAATAAATATCTATAAAAAATTAAATTTTATGCTAAATAAATGTGACAATAACTAAGAATTGAAAGTTTTTAACTAAACTAACACAATTTTTTTTAATAGATATTATATTAAATAAAAGAGAAATGATACCTATCACGACTTTGAAATCGCGACTTGCATAGCGAATGGACTTCGCTATTATACAAAAGAGATTTCGCTGAACTCAGTGTCTTCTTTGTATAAAAGCGATGTCCCTTTTATATAACAGGCATGTCCCTTTTATATAACATCGAAATGACTTTGCTGTGCGAGTCACGATTTTTATGGTCGTGATAGCTATCATTTCTCTAAATAAAAACATGAGTCATAAGGCATCTATTTGTATTGAACCGTAAATAGCAAAGGGTCGAAACTTTAACAGTAATTTAAGACTTTAAATATTTCGTACCAAATATTAAAAATATGGTGGTCAAACAAGTGAAAGCCAAAATAATTGCACTACTCAATAATGTGTTCAACATGGCTCCATAATCATAGAGTAACCAAACATAATCTTAATTAGCTAAATAATTTATCTTAAGATTAAATAATTCATCATCAAAATTCAATAAAATAAAATCGTAACCAGTTCAATGTTTTACGACGATGGTGCACGCTGAGGGTGAGCGTCACTAATGAAAATCATAACCAATGAATTGCATTCTATTCTACTCCACATCCTCAATTGTCATACTCTTCAAAATTGTTCTTCTTTCCCATCTCCTCATCAATTACTTTAAACTGTTTATTTCATCTCTAAGAAATATTTCAGTAAAAAAAATCAACAGAATAATAGAATGTGGAAAAGGATTACTTTGCTTATTATAGTTAGGCTTTCCCATCCCACTCTTCATAGAACTCTTGCACAAAAGTCTCCATGAATTTGTGCCTTTTTTCAGCTCTCCTCTTTCCAGACTACATATAATCAATCTCCCATTAAAAATACTTTTAAGAGAATAACAGGTGTAAGTGAATACAACAAACAAACCAAACCAACCTCGGTCTTCATTAAATCCTTCAACTTCAAAAGCTTCTCATGAAAGTGATTTATAGTAGTTTGCTCCTCCTTATTCATATAACTTTCCTTTGACAAATCTAACCTTGGCTTAATCGCAGGGTCATGGAGCTTATGCTTCCTACTTCCACCAAAAGTAAAACATCGTGCAATTCCTTATAAACCCAAACACACAAACAAAACATTACACTGAGAAGGGCTCGAAAACAACTGCAATTTCATTTTGTTAAGCATAAAGAATTACCCATAGCACCAATTGCATCAAGGCGGTCAGCATCTTGAACAACCCCAAATTCTTTATCACCTTCAATGTATTCATTTCCTCCAAGTTCATCTTTGAAACCTAAACATTTCAAAATTTATTCTTCTTCCTTTGATAGTATATAAAAAAAACTTAGACCTCAGGCTTTGTTTGAGGAATGACTATTTGGATTTAATCTAAATAACCCCTTATTTCATCATCAATCAAAATACCCTTAATAATCTACTTTGGCATCAAACAAGCTCTTAGGTAAATTAATGAATTGTAGAACATCAAATTCATAACCACTTAATGAAATGGTTACCCATTCTCTTTATGATGCTTAAAATCTTCAACTTTTTGTTCTCCTCTATACCCTCATTATCAAGAAAGTCCTCAGCAATTTTCTCCTCTGATGGATTACTTTACACCAGAAATAGAAAACAGAAATGGGAAGAACAAATCAGTTCAACATTCAATATATATCTATATATATATAAAAAGTTACACATAACCCACCTACCTTACATATTTGTAATCTCCTGCAAATATGAAATTCATTCTTATCAGAAACATTAGATAAACAGAAGCAGTAATTGCAGTGCAGAGAAAGAACAATGACCTATATCATGAAGAAGAGCTGCAATTTCAACCTGTCAAATGTAAAACAAACCAGAGATGGAAGATTAACATTATAAAAAGGAAAGGAAAGGAAAGGAAAGGAAGAACAATTGAATAAAGTAAAAGTGTTAATTCAATTCATATGATAATTCTAGTGGGTACCCAAGATAAAGAGAGAGAAAGAAAGAAAGATAAAAGAAGAATAAGATAAGTACAATTAGCATTGAGTCGGGAGAAGAAGATAAGCCCTCCTCGGCTGCAAGAGAAAGAGCAAGGTCTCGGACTCTGAAAACATGAGCAGGATCGTGAGAAGCGTCGTTAGATTTCATTACGGACTGTACCAGATCCTCGGCGTTTCTGACGATTCCCATATCGCCACCCATTTTGGAAGAAGAAGAAGATAGTCGATTGTTTCTTCCGGTTGAGGAGGAGGATAGAAAGAATAGATTATGGCGGCGGCTGCTGGGTAATAATGGCAGTGAGAAAGGAGGATGGTAGAGTCGTAATAGAGGGCTACTAATTTTGTGGGCGATGGAAGAAAAGGAAAACATTATCGAGATTCTCGAGATCTTCTTCTAAATCTGGATTATCAATTTCTTAAAATGGATGAACTTGAATGGTAAGAAATAAGAAATTCACACTAATTTCAAAACAATCCTACCCTCTTTTGACTTCGGTTGGAATTGTGATTTCGGTCGGTCCGACACGACACGGTTACTTTTATATCTTATAAATAAATAAATTATATTACTAATTTAATTATCAATTTTTTTTTACTGTAATCAAAACTTTCAATTAACTAAAATTCGAAAATAAAATTAGTTAAAATTCAAAAATAACGATTTATTTGTTTTAACAAAATTTAAATAAAATATAATACATCCCATTAATTAAAAATATAAATAATACATTTTTCCATCCAATAAAATTTAAAAAATATAAACAAATAATTTTAAACATGAATCTAATCATTTCTTAAAGGCCATAAAATTTAAGTATAATAATTGATGCAACAATCATAAGAATTTGTGTAATTTATGCATAAATTTTTACATTTTAGAATTTAAAATTAACATAATTGTTTTTATACTATTTAATTATATAGTTGTATGAATAAAGTTAGAATTTGTCTTACTGTTTTAAACGTCGTTAACTTATTATTTATTTGACATCTATATATATAAATAAAATATTCATATCACTAACTTAATTATTGAATTTTAACAAAATAATATTATTTATTTGCTGAAATCCAGTAATTAAAGTAGTGTTATTAATATTTTATTTATAAATAAGTGTACATAATAATAAGTTAATTGAATTTAAAATTAAGATAAAACTTTTGTATAATTTAATAATAGGGTGTCCCAAAAAGTAAAAAGTTTGGGAGGAGATGAAATTTTATTTGGCCATGGTTCAAATTGGATCTAATGTAATAAATTAGAAAATTAACATGTCCAATATTCAATTATTATATGATTCATGATTTAAATAAGAATAACCTACTTAAAATTTTGTAGCGATTTAATTAGTTGACTAGTAAGATTTAGATTTTAACCATGAGTGGTCAATTAAAAAAAGTATGAAACAACCTCTCATTTGTTTTTACATTGTCATATTATTACAAATATATAAATTTTTTTTTTATGAAATTTGACCGAAATTACGCTAGAAAGTAGAGAGGCATTAATTGAAACGATTAAAAAAAGTGAAACTTAGAAGATGAACTTCTGTCCATATAATTTTTTGATTGATTACTTAGTTGGAAAGAAATCGAAAAATATTTAACAATTAAAGTAGACAATTAATAATGATTCACAATGTCATTATTACGATGATGTGTTAAGATTAAATCTAAAAAACTTATAGATATGTGTGTAGACCTTATTGTTTTAATTAAAAACTCTTAATCAATTTAGTGTTTTTTTTATTTAATATTTACAGTTAGTTTTGTCACTATGCTTAAATATTTTTTTAATTAAATGATGAAAAAATATGAATAATTTAGTATTTATTTTCCTAAATACATATTAAAATAAGAAGAAAAGACCAAAAAGCATTATCTTGGAAATCATGTTTAACGATTCGTCGGCGTAAATATAGTTACCGGCAGGTTACCAAAAACAAAAAATTAACATAAAACAGGTTGGTTGGAGCTGAGAGCTATTGCTGCTTGCTTAAAGCTTCTCTCTTTCTTTCTCTGTCTTTAGGTTCTGAACAAAATTATTTCTAATGATTATTTTTCTCCATTAGGGGACCCCCCTTTTCTCTTTCCGACGACGGGACGAAGAAGAAGAAGACGACGACGCAGCAGCAGCAAGAAACAAACCCACTTAAGCTTGTTACTGCTGTTTTAAGACAGATAAATCAAGATGGGATCGCACCAGATTCCCTCCAATTAACAAACCCACTTGTACGATTCATCTCTCTTTACTTTCACATCTCAAGATCCCTTCTTCTTCTTATCAGAGGTGCGTTCTGCAAAAGTTTTAACAAAACAAAACAAAACCCCTCTTTTTTCTCTCCATTATATGGCCTGCCGTGCTTTCACAATGTCTGCTATTCTGAATCCTCGTATCTTTTTCTCCACTTATTGATAAAGTTAATCGCTTGCCTGCCTTGCTGTAATATAATTACTTGGATCCGTCTGTCTGTGGGGATTTCGTATTTTTGTTTCTTCTCATTTACTTTTACACATGTTGCTTTAGCCGTCACTTAGATCTGCACCGATGTTCACTCAGGTTGCCGTCTTCTTGTCTTTCTCTATATCTCTTCTCATTATAGGCATGATTTCATAATATGATGGCCAGGTAGTTCTGGGTTTTCATCGTAGGATCTGAATACTTACTTGCTTAACTTGATATTAACCGATTATATGTCCTGTGGATCAGTAATTCATTAACAGATCTGAATTGCTTGAAATGCTTCGATTTCATTTGCATCTTCTTCTTTAGTCACAATTTTTAACATTCTCTTCTTCTGGCTTTTGTATCATCCCTAGGGTTTCTTTTGAAGGGCACATGAACTGATAAGGAATTTGAAAGCTCTACTCGACTTGGGTATTTAGCTGTTCCTATCTAAAGGGGAGTCTGTCTGATGGGTTCGAGGTTTCCTTCCCACCAGCTTAGCAATGGACTATACGTATCAGGGAGACCGGAGCAGCCAAAAGAAAGAACTCCAACATTGGGATCTTCTGCTATGCCCTATACTGGTGGTGACATTAAGAAATCTGGAGAGCTTGGGAAAATGTTTGATATACCAACAGATGGATCTAAATCTAGAAAGTCTGGACCCATAGCTGGTCCTCCATCTAGAACTGGATCTTTTGCTGGTGCTGCTTCACATTCTGGACCAATTAATGCTGCTGCTAGGTCTAGCTATTCCACATCAGGCCCTGTAACTTCTGCCGGACTTTCTGGTGGAGCTTCTGTGAAGAAGTCCAATTCCGGTCCTTTGAATAAACACGGAGAACCCATGAAGAAGTCGTCTGGACCTCAATCTGGAGGTGTTACTCCAGTTACCCGACAAAATTCGGGTCCTATACCTCCGGTTTTACCTACAACAGGGCTGATTACTTCTGGTCCTATTTCGTCTGGGCCTTTGAATTCTTCTGGGGCTCCTAGAAAATATTCAGGTCCTCTAGAGTCGATGGGATCTATAAAATTACATAGCTCTTTGGCTCATAACCAGGCTGTAACAACCCTTAATGAAGATGATGATTATTCGTTTAGGAGGAACTTCCCAAAGCCGATTCTTTGGGCGATGATTTTGCTATTTGTGATGGGGTTCATTGCAGGAGGATTCATTCTTGGAGCTGTTCAAAATGCCATTCTCCTAATTGTTGTTGTCGTTCTGTTTGCTATGGTTGCAGCATTGTTCACATGGAATACTTATTGGGGAAGGAATGCTATTATTGGATTTATTGCCAGTTATCCAGATGCTGAGCTTCGAACTGCCAAAAATGGCCAATATGTCAAGGTTTCTGGGGTATGTATATATATTTTTTTCTTCCTTTCAGCATAATGCGATGACTATGGTTAAAATGTTTATTTTTCCGAATTTGGGGAAGGTTGTGACATGTGGGAATGTGCCATTGGAATCATCCTTTCAAAAAGTTCCTAGATGTGTTTACACATCGACAACTCTGTTTGAGTATCGTGGATGTGACTCAAAAACCGCCAACCCTACACACCGTCGGTTCACTTGGGGGCTGAGATCATCAGAAGTGAGTAGCTGTTGTTATTAGTTAAACTTGGCTTGTTATTCTCAGTTGTTTTATCATTTAGTTTTGTTCTTGTTGTTCAGAGACATGTGGTTGATTTTTACATCTCTGATTTCCAATCTGGCTTAAGAGCATTAGTTAAGACTGGCTGCAGTTCTAGGGTGACTCCTTATGTCGAGGAATCTATCATTGTTGATGTCAACCCTTCAAACAAAGATCTTTCTCCCGAATTCTTGAGATGGTTATCTGAAAGGAATCTTTCAAGCGACGAAAGAATAATGCGACTGAAAGAAGGGTATTAAAAAGTTCTCTGATTTTTAAAATTTATGAATATTTTCATTAATTTATGTTTTGGTTTGGTTTGGTTTGGTTTGGTTTGGTTTAGGTATATAAAAGAAGGAAGCACAGTTAGTGTAATGGGGGTTGTACAAAGGAATGATAATGTGCTGATGATTGTTCCTCCTCAAGAGGCTTTCACAACGGGTTGCCAATGGGCAAAATGCATACTTCCGGCTAGTCTGGAAGGTATCATTTTGAGGTGCGAAGACGCATCAAAGATCGATGTCATACCCGTCTAGTATAATAACAATAATAGTATGAAACTGAGCTTCTGCTTTATTTTTCCTTCCACACCGCCACTTGTTGAGAGAAGAAGATGAAGAAGAAGATATAATTTGACAGACAAGAAGAAAATATATTCACAGGAAATGAGAGTCGACTTAGCAGTGGTGCAACTATTTGTTGGCTTGTATTTTATTCTGTTATTATTTGTTTTGTGTATAGAGAGTAGTAGTTTACTTCTTTTATTGGTGGTGGTGGTCTTGAAATAGTAGTGTTTTTTTACGGTTGGGGGGTTCGTCGATGGTACTGAAGCGAGGTCAAATTTATAGTGTATGGAAATGTTGGGTGGTGTATTGAGATTTTTTTGGTAACGACTGATCGCAGAGCTATCTCCTATGAAAAGTATAATAGTTTGTGGGTATATTTCAACACTAGACATTTGGTTGAGTAGGATGCAGAAGTTTATAATGTATAATAAGATCTATGTATAATTTATTTTGACAATTCTCATTAGATCAAATAAATAGTTACATAATCATGTTGGTGATAATTTGTTATTTCAGGTTCGGAACCAGAAGTGGCAGGTAGTATAAGACATTAATTTACAAATAATAGAAAATAATTACTTACACAACTTTGCAAATTTAAAGGAAATAATACACCAATTGGACAATTTTGAAAGGTATCTTTAAAAATGAATTCATAACAAATCAATAAAACCGTGTTCAAGGGTTGATAAACAACTTCAGGAAATATTATTTCAAATGATAAACCTAAAACGTTTTTGGATGAAAGATAAATAACTCATTATCTACGAATATAGTCAAAATAACGAAAAACTCATATAAAGTAAACCTAAAACGTTTTTTTGATGAAAGATAAATTTTAATTTTTTTATAAAAAAAATCAAAAATAATCCACATCCGACAAAATCACTCATTTACTACAAAAAAAAAAGACAAACACGGACTCAAGTAATAATCACTAACACAATGGAAGAGTATGATCGCAAAACAATCACTAACACAATGGAAGAGTATGATCGCAAAACAGACCAAAAATTGAAAGTATTATTCGGATTACAGAAATTCGAGATGAAAAATCCGATCCGATTTAAATAAGATGTGCCAACAACACAAAACAAAACATTAATCCAAATTTAAGAGAAATAAGTAAATACTCCAATTTTAAAAAAGACAATGAAAACTCTGAATGACTTTGCATCTTCTAACAGAGATTTATTTTATAGAGAAATGAGATATGGAACCCTATCCATTTAGACTCCGTGCTAAGAATATATAATTTATTCATATACATATATATTTATTTGTATCCAAAAAAAAGACCAGGTTATTTAAAGTAATAAAAATTTCTCAAATTTATCTCTTTAAAATTTAAGAACATTATATCAGGTATGGCCAACAAATTTCAGACACCCCTTCCCTAGCCCTCTAGCCGGACATTGGGGACCTTTTCTTTTCTTTCCTCATTCCTCACCACACAAAATTATATTTGAGTATAGGTGTTGTACGGATCTCAAATTATAAAATATAATATTATTAATTATTAATTTACTAAAAAGACAATTTATAAATAATTAATTACAAATATATGATAAGGCGTCACGATCGGAGGCCTTATGCCACGAAGAACGATCGGAGGCCTTAGTCGCTGCGAGAGCATAAGTTCTTATATTTTTATTTTTATTAGAAAACTTTAATCATTTTTAATTCAATTTAAACTATCTAAATGAGAATAAATGTGCTAATATAATATTTTTTAATCAAAATGTTTATCTCGTTTACACAGTTGAACACATCTATGTAGTTTAAAAACCTTGATTGTAAAGGAAATAAAATATAATTAAAGTCTTTAAATATAAAGTTGGTTTTATATTTAACAAAGCTGTTTTTAAATATTTAATTATAAATGATTTTGTTTTATTCATTATACATTTATTTATTTATTTATATTTTTTCTTATATATTTATTTTTGTTATTTAATTATAAATGATTTTGTTTTAAATTATTCATTATATATTTTATTTTTATTTTTATTTTTTCTTATATATTTATTTTTGTTTGAAATAGTTAGACATTTTTAAATAGTATAAAAATGAAGAATCCTAACTCTAAATATGTACAATTGTCGAAATTTAAAAACTCTTAATAACTAAATTGAAATAATTGATCATTTAAAATTCTAACTATATATTGTGTTTCCTAAATTTAGATTAGAATTTATTTTAATTAATAAACTTATTTGATCTTCAAATTAATTAAATTATATTTATTCTCACTAAGAAGACTAAGAAGATCATGACTGTACTTTTTTTTTTAAAAATAATGTATAACTAGTTGATTCAAACATATTACGAAATTTATAGATATTATATTTATATGTCGTATTTCTATTATATTATTTATATTTTAATTATATAATTATGAACTTATTTTTCTTTTTAACTTCAATATTTTTTATTACTTAGAAGTTATTTTATGGGTACGCTACAAACACATAATATGAAAGATGTTATAATATATAATAATATAATATAATATTATTATATTACTTTTTTATAAGTATAATGTAATATTTAAATAATATAGATAATCTATATAACTCAATATCACATTTAATACAATTCTTTTATATTTTAACATGGTATCAAAGCCTTTTTCGCTCTGGAACATATAATCATAATTTTCTGTTGACTTCATCAATGATTATTTTAGTCATTGATGAAGGGTTTTACTAATTTATTATTATAATTTTTAATAATATATATATTTTTTAAATGTTTATGTGGATGTCTTATTTTTTCTTCGACTATCATATACTCTGAGTTTGTTTCTTAGTTGTTGTTTTACTCTAGTAGCAGTCAATATATACCTATATTTTTTGTTGGTCTTAATCTAATAGTATGGGATAATTCTTCGCTAGTTTTTTCCTAAGCAACACAGTGTCATCTTTTTTCAAACAATATGAGATTCGACGGTTTCTCTCCAATTAGATAGTCTACCAAAGAATAATTGGGATAGTAACCCAAATATGTAGGCATGCTATATCAGCCGCATCAATCCAAACTTTCTAGTAACTACCTAAAGACTTGGGCATCACCCAATGAATCCCAATAATACTTAACAAAATACTCAAAATACTAGTCACTCATCGACAATGCAAAAGTAAGTGAGTTGCCGATTCAACATTTTCTTGACATATACGACTAATCATAATACAACATTTTTTCATGCACATATCATCGGTTAGAATTTCACTATAAATAATGCTTCATCCAAAGAATGAGATTTTGGATGAAATATTTGACTCCCAAAATAAAAAATATATCACTTATGTTATATGATAAACGTATAATTGGCAGCATAATCAATTAAAAAACGGATCTTATAATTAAGTAGATATATATATACATAAGAACATTTATTAATTTGAGACATGCATGCTTAAGCTTGTTGAGTGTTGACTCTCTAGGGTAATAGGGACACAAATTATTACTTATAATTTTGACTCTGAAATCTTTCTTTTAATTAATTCAAAAGATTTGTTTTTGTATTTTATATATATATATATATATATATATATATATATATATATATATATATATGAATTACTTTTATGATTTGTTTTAATAAAAGATTTTTTGAGATATATAAGAAAAAAAATGTATATATGATTTTGTGTTTTTAAATATCTAATTAAATAGTGTTTCTAGTTCATTTTTTCCCATTTTTACTTTAAAATTTGATTGGGATGTTCAAGATTATCAAATAATTTTGTTGTTAAATAAACATGTAACTTCTCTGTAAGTACATGTAGCCCAATAAAGACACAATTAATTGATTGTAGGCTCAAGTGATAAGAAGATATGAGACATAATCTTATCTTATAAGAGCATCCTTATCCATGATTCATTTTTTGTTATGATTATAGTCATGATCATGAAAAGAGTTTTATGGTTAAGATTTTGGTAATTGTCCATGACCAACAAAATCTTGATAATAAATTATGGATAATTGTAAACAAAAGAGAATAATTAGTAAAAATGGAGATTTTTTTTGTGCTCTAAAATATAGTTAGAGTGGTCTCTATTTATAGACCTCGAAAAATTATGAATTTTGATATATTTTATTTATTTTTTAAAATTATAATAATACTAAAATCGGATTTTAAAGATAAGATCAAGAAAATTTGGGCAACCAATCAAATGCTGACAGCATTTTATTGGATAAGTTTGGTTGTGATTTTAATCAAAATTTGACAAAAACCAAGACCCAATGATATGATTGTGGTTTTGGTCATGGAATGACCAACCATTTGATCATGATAAGTTCACAAAATCAACCATAACCGGCATCATAACCCATTTTTGAGTCATGGATAAGGATGCTCTAAGTAGCTATAAGAACATATTGATTTTGAGACATATATACATGCTTGTTGATTCTGTGAGTTAATAAGAGCAAGAATTAATTCTTGCTTATTAATTTGGACTTTATATCAATTTAATTTCAAAACTTTTCAAAGTTTCCTTTTTAAATTTTAATTATTTATTAACAAACTATATGTATACTAATTAATTTTATGATTGATTTTAATACAAATATTAAATACAATTGTTTTCCTTTTTCAATTTAAAATTTGATTGACATGATAAGATCATCAAATAATTTTGTTGGGAAAAGAAGTTGACTATGTCTTATTTTGATCAAATTATAACTCAAAAATATCACAAATAAGCATAATTAACATGCATAAAGTAGTGAAATAAACATGCAACTTCCCACACCCATGCATGTGAATGTGTAATTAATTAGTACATGTAGTCCAAGAAAGACACAATTAGAGACAAAATTCATATATATGTGTTGATTGTATACTCAAATGACAGGGAAATATTAGCACTCAAAAATGCTTATTGTCAAAGAATATATACCTCAAATAGTGATGGATTTCCTAGGGTGTGTAATTAGGTCATTTATCACTATGATTCAAGTGACATCAATTTTGTAGTATATGGTTAATTATATATGCTGGTGTTCCATAGTCTGTGCCCCTAACCTGGTACCTATGAATTTATCTTTTATTTAAAACCTTTAAAGTGGAAATTTATATTCTCTTATAATCTTCTATGTATATTAGTTACACAATTGAACTCATCTCTATAGTATAAATAATTCAAATAAGTTAATTAACTCTGATCACGTTCACACTTAATAACCACTAGTTCAATATCACTTAAATAGACATAAAAATTAATTAAAGTATCAAAATAGAAAGAAAAAAAATGAATGAGAGAAAGAAATCGCACATTTTGTAAAAAAAAAATGAGCATAGTTATCTATACATAAATTTAGGGTTTTCTTATATTTTTTTTATTCATATCAACATTTAATTATATTTTATGGATATATCTAAAATCATTTTTTATGTATATTTTAAACAAATAGTACGATATTATAGATAATGTCCACCTCAATTTAGAATGTTTTTAATTACAATTTAACTTCACTTATTTAGTGTTTTAAACAGACTATTTCCACTTAAATTAAGATATTGAATTGTTATTATAACTTAAAAATTAAGATGGATGCAATAAGTAACTCTTTTGTGAAATTAGCAAAAGAAAAGTGGTGACAATTCAAACTCTTTAAGCAAAGACTTTTTCATTATTTATAAATATTCTTACAAGAAGCTAATATTATGCCTAATATTTTTGGTATTCATTTTCATTTGAGGGCTATGACATATTATTATGTGACTGACTAGTTAGCTAATTAGTAATCAAGCTAAACTTGATTTTCTTCTACTAATAAATCAATAATTGTTAATCTATTAATAATTAATTAACCTTAAAAGAAAATAATTATCTCTAGTTTAGTTTTCATCCCATCCTTCTTGGGACAATTGTTGACGGCGGCGTTGTTTTAGGATTTTAGCGGCTTTATCAAGCCTCGACTCGGCATCCTGTATCAGATCAGTCGGAGCACCGGCTAACTTCGCCAGCTTAGCAAATAATTTAAGATTATGTGGCCACACCGGTCCAGAGAAAAAACCTAATACTTTAAGGCCGCGCAAGATCATGGCCGCCACTGAAATGCTCAACGGAATGTCGCTTTTCAACTCATTCCAGCGCAGACGGCCTGCTATCTGAACAACCATCAACTTTGCCTCTGCGTTCAAACACATACTTTCACACCAATCTTCCACCATCAAGGATTTTGGAGGACCGAGTTTGGTTGAATCGCCATCAATTACCAACGGAGGAATGGAATGGTCCCCCGTGGATGATGAGAACTGATCTGGAGTCATACTATCTGTGCGTTTCCTCTTCTTCGAAGTAACTGCAACGGTCTCTGTGGTCGAGGACTCTGAGGTTGAGCAGCTAGCGAGATCCTCGTCGGAATCATCTTGGATGGGAGTTAATAATAATTGACATTGGGAGCAAATAATTGAACAACGAACATGGCGAGCCGCGTCGTGGCCCTGATGAATTTGTACATCGCATTCAAAGCAGAGAAAGACGACGTCGGGATGAGATTGACAAAAGAGTAATGCTTTATTATGACCACAAAAGTCACAAATCTTTTTTCCAGCACAACATGACATTGTAGATGAATCTGAGAAATTATGTAATTCTCTAGCTATATGAATGAATTTGCCTAAAATAGGACCAGGTGATTAATAGCAAAGGAAGGAAATTAAGAAGGTATCTCTAGATATATATCATTTAATTAATTAACACCCATTTAATACTGGTACCATACACAAAATTATTTTGTTATTTTATTTTACTAATTGAATCAACAAGCGATATTTATGTTACTTTATTTTAATTTTTATTTAATTGTATTCACTCAACTCTCCCCTAATAATCTACACTCATCACCACCACACAATTATTCAGCTAATGTGATTTGGACTAGTGGTAACTGGATTTCATATTTTCACCACACAAAAATAATAAATAATTCAACTTTCTATATTAATAAAAATATTATAATTTATTAAGAAATCCACTCATTTGTGTTTGAAGTAGGATAAAGGAGAGAAATTTGGAATGGTGCCTGGTATTTCTCGTTATTTATTGAAAAAATAAAAATATGAGAAGATAGAGAAAATAGATAATTTTTTTAGATTTTTTTAGTCAATTCCAAATTCTCTCTCCCAGTTAGCTCCATTCATTTCTATCGTGTGTTTCTCAAATCAACCACCATCTTAATTATTCAACCATTGTTAGCTTAGTATACCAAATTTATATATCACTTATGTTATATATATGATAAACTTATAATTGGTAGCATAATCAATTTAAAAATGGATCTTATAAATTAAGTATCTATATATTATAAGAACTACATTTATTAATTTGAGATGTGCATGCAATGTTAAGCTTGTTGAGTGTTGACTCTATAGGGTAATAGGGACATGAATTATTACTTATTAATTTGGACTCTCAAATCTTTCTTTTAATTAATCTCAAAAGTTTTATTTTTGTGTCTTAAATATTTATTAACAAACTATATATATATATATATTAATTAATTACTTTTATGATAGAGAAAATTATATATGATTTTGTGTTTTTTAATATATATTTAAATATTAGTGTTTCTAGTTCAATGTTTTCCAATTTTTACTTTAAAAATTGATTGGGATATGATCAAGATCATCAAATAATTTTGTTGTGAAATAAACATGTAACTTCCCACACTCATGCATGGGAGTATATTAACTAGGTATTAAGACACAATTGAGAGTTCAAAAATTAGTTATTTGTTGATTGTAGGCTCAAGTCATGATATGAGTACCCTAAAATCTTCAAGGATCCTATATACCTCCAAAGGTGATTTTTTAATATGATTCACTTGATATCATTTTTTTAGACAGGCCTATTATTGGTAGCATAATTAATTTGAACATGGATCTTATAAGTAAGCTATAAGAACATTGATTTTGAGACATATATACATGCATGCTTGTTGATTCTATGAGGTAATAAGAGCAATAATTATTGCTTATTAATTTGGACTCTCATATCAATTTAATTTCAAAAGTTTTCAAAGTATCATTTTTATATTTTAATTATTTATTGACAAACTATATATATAATAATTAATTTTATGATTGGTTTTAATAAAAATATTAATTAAATACAATTGTTTCTAGTTCATTTTTTTTTTCCTTTTTCAATTTAAACTTTGATTGACATGCTCATCAAATAATTTTGTTGGGAAAAGAAGTTGACTATGTCTTATTTTGATCGAATTATAACTCAAAATTATCACAAGTATAACATGCACAAAGTAGTATTAGTCCAACTACAAATAACTTCAACATAGTAATAAAATGACACATGCATGCTGTGAAGTAAACAAGCAATTCCACATACCCATGGAAATGTAGCCCAAGAAAGACACAATTGAGAGTCCAAAAATTCATATTTGTATTGATTGTAGGTAAGCTGCCCCGATCGGATACCCGTAGGTCGGGTACTCGGAACCAATAAAATAGAGACCATTTTAATTTCTAGTTTATACAATTATAGTTTCTAATCTCTAAGAAAAAAAGAAGACATTATTGATCATTACATGCATGTGGTGAAATAAACATGCAACTTCTCACACCCATGTATGGGAATGTGTAATTAGTACATGTAGCCCAAGAAAGACACAATTGAGAGTCTGAAAATTCCTTATGTGTTGATTGTATGCTAAGTGATAGGGAAATATGACCACTCAAAAATCATCACATATACATAGTCTTACATATTGTCAAAGGATATATACCTCAAATGGTGATCAATTTCCTAGGTCATTGTATCACTATGATGCAAGTGATGCCATTTTTTCAAATAGGCTTATTAATATTGGTAGCATAATCAGCTAGAACATGGATCTTATAAGTAGTTGTAAGAACATTGATTTTGAGACATGCATTTTTGTTGACTCTATAAGGAAATAGGATAAGGAGTTGTTGCTTATTAATTTGGACTCTCATATTTCTCTTTTAATTTCAAAAGTTTTCTCCATTGTTTGTCCATTGTTTTTCATGTTTTAAATATTTGTTGACAAACTATATATATATATATATGTATATATATATATATTAATTAATTTTATGATTTGTTTTAATAAAAGTTCTTTTTGAGATAAAGAAAGTTGTATATATATGATTTTGTGTTTTTTAACATCCAATTAAATAGAGTTTTTTTTTTCATTTTTTGGGTATACTATGGATTCTTGAATACTTTTGATGGCAGTCTCAAGTTATAGGGTAATATGAGCACTCAAATATTATATGAGCTTCAAGCATCCATAGGCCTGGTTATTGTAAAAAAAAATAGCTCAAATATTATAAATGGTAGAACTCACATATAAGTATGTTATAATTTGTTAGATTATAAATGTGTAATATTGTAAAGTGTGCATTAGGGATGTTATATAATTAAGGTGTTTATGTTTTCTCTATATCTCATGTAACATCTAATTAAATTTTAGCCTATAATACAGGATTTAGGATCTTTGCATGATAAGGGTTATTAAGACTTAATTGTTAAATAATTATTATATCATCATCTGTCAAATAATTTAAATTATCAATAAATTTATCAAATCACTATTTAAAAAAAATAAATTAAATATAAAATAATATTTTAAGTAGTTTAACTTAAATTATACACTTGTTATCAACAAGATTTTATTTTATAATCTTTATTTTTTTCAAATAACCCAAATTTAATATAGTGAAGAAGCTAGGTTATGAGTTTTCTAGATCATTTGTTGGGATTTAAATACTTTGATAAGAAATAAGAGTGAATCCTATATATGGAGAAAACAATAATCATAAAAGAACTCCAAAGAAAACATCGTTAATAATTTTTCTAATAATGCTTAATTTTTAATGTGTCCAAATTGTTGGATTGAGATCGGTGGTTAATTTGAATATATATGTGAGAGTAAATAGATACTTGAGTCGGATTGTGGGTTGACCCGTCATAAAATTAAAACGGTTAAAAATAAATTAAAAATACTATAGGTATGTTTTGAACTTGCAACATAACAAAAACAAGTATAATCCTTTAACCAACTAGGTTAATAACACTTTATATTTTAAATTCAACACAAAATTGGACATTTTAATATATAATGATGCTTAATTTTTAAAGTGTTCGAATGGTCGGGTCGAGAGTTGTAGTTAATTTGGATAAATATGTGAGAATAAATGGATACTTGAGTCGGATTGTGGGTTAACCCGTCATAAAATTAAAACGGTTAAAAATAAAATTAAAAATGCTATATATATATGTTTCGAATTTGCAACCTAACAAAATAAGTACAACTCTTTAACTAAGTGTGATTGAGATTGAGACGTGGTTTTCCGAAGGATAATATGCCGGTATCAATTGAAAGTGATTAAAAAAATATGAATCAAATACTTGATTAACCAAAGTATGAGATCACGATGTTAAATATTAAAAATATGAATCAAATATTTGATTGACCAAAGTGAAAGTGTAAGGTCACGAGATAAGAGATTTATTTGAAAAAAATATGTGATGAGATATGAGAAGGTAAGTTGTTTTACCGAAATGAATAAAATGTGAAATGAAATTATTTTATTTTTTATTTTAATATATTATTCATGATTTATTAATAATTTTAAATATTCAATACATATTATTTATTTATCATATTTATTTTATTTATATTTTTATCCGTGTGAATTGTACGAGAATCTTTTTAATTTTAAATAATAACAATGTATAATTAAAAACGTAAAATTATCATGATTAAATACTAAATATGTTGTCAAAAATCAATTAAAATATTATAAAATAAAATAAATTATCTCGAATAATTAAAAAAAATTAAAATAATTCGGTCAATTTTATGTCTTTTTTATTTACTTCCTTCAAACAAGAAATTTTTATAATTAGAAAAGAATTATTATATGTTTTTTTTATATAGATTGTAAATTGTTAAATAAAATAAAATAAATAATAAATTCAACAAATTCAATTATTTGTGTCATGTTATTTGGTTATAAGATAAAAAAAAATCAATATATATATATATATATATATATATATATATTTATCATATATATGGTGCGTTTAAAATTTTATAATATTATAAATAATAATTTATATATATATATATATATAATTACAATTTATTATTTAATTTCACTATTTTTTTTCTTTTATTTTAAATAATTTCGTGTTAAATTTGAGATATAAATAATTATTAACTAGGTGTGTTATAATATTCAATGTCACCCATTTGTTTTGAGCTTTATATATATATCACCAATTCTGCTCGATTAAAATGGGGTATTTTTTTATTGATGTCGGGAATGATTTAACAACACGCGGTGAGTAGACTTGTATATCTAATAAAATAGAAAAAATTTATTTTTCAAGTCCATTCACGTGTTGATATATCATTCCTGACATCATTAATAACATCAAATTTATGTTATTAATTTATTGTTACTCTGTTGAAAAATAATATAGTATATAGTTGGATAAATGATTATATATTGAATATTATACCTAAGATTAAACATTGTAAGGGTTTATTTTTTAATGTTTTTGAAAGGTAATGACTTAGATGTTAACCAATTTGTTAACTCGATCAATATTTTTCGCGTAATGGGTAGTGCATTTTGGTGCAATAACTCAGTTAACTATAGTTAAGTATTAAGGCTGGGTTGTCAAATTAGGGTTATTTAGTGGAGTAAATTAAAATTTCGAATCTTTTCTTTTAAATCTTATAATTTATTATATTTGTGATATTTATAAATAAATAAATAATTCATAAGTGAATTAAATTTTTATGTAATTGTCCTCATAAATAAAAGATTCAACCTATTGTCATATTCATTCTTATGTGGGGAGCCTATTCCAATTTTTATTTTATTTTATTTTAATTATTTCTAATACTATTTTAAATATAGAGATTTATATTATTTTAACATTAAAAAAATTATATTTATTTTATTTAACATGTAAAGTCCAAATAATATTATGTTTTATTTGTTTTATATATATATATATATATTTAATGAATGAAGTAACGACATCTAGTACAATTTAAAATAGTACAATTTAAAATGTTTCAAGTAAGAATCAAATTCGTGATCTTTTAAAAATAACTGATCACTTGATCTTTTGAGTTTATTTATACTGTATATCAAAAACTAATCACACATATTAAAAATGTTTGATTGTACATTAAGTTTTTCTCACATATATATATTAATGCTTAAATAAAAAATCAAAATTTTATAATTCTTTATTTAATTCTTATTTAAAACATCGTTTGAGTGAAAGTTATTATTGTACTGTGGTCATACTAATTTTTTATTTAAAAAAACTAATAATAATGAATTAATTTAAACTATTTTCATTAGTTAATCATGAAATTTTAATATATATATTTTTAATATATATATATATATAAAGTTGTATAGAATTATAAATTATAATGAAGTATAAATAGTATATGATGGTATAAATTATAAGTATTATTAATGTATGATTTATAAAAAAATATATAAGTTGTATATGGTTTATAATTTTGTGTTTTTTATATAATATAAGGATGTAATATAAATAGTATAAATATGAATTTAATTTATTATTATTTATATTTACATATATTATAAATAATATTATTTATTATTATAAATTATTGTAGTGTTATTATTTAATAATTAATATAATTTTAATTAAAAAAAATTAATTATAATATAGACGATAAATTATATTTATTTAATTTAAATATAAATAATAATTGTAATAAAATAAACTTAAAATAAACAATAATATATAAAATACACAATATTATTTATAATATAAGTAAATATAAAAAATAATATTTAACAAAATCATCGTTATAAATAAATATTTTTTTAATTAAAATATTGAAATATTTTAAAAATAATTATATATAATAATAATAATATTAAAATTAAATAAAATATATTTAATATATTATATAATAATAAGTTATATATAATATTAATAAAAATATAATAAGAAATTAAAATTAAAATAATATGATAATAATATTAACTAACCAGACTAATTATTATTTTATATAAAATATAAGATATAAATAATAAAAAATAATATTATAAATACTATAATTTAATTATAATATAATAACTCTTTATACCACAAACTAAACATTAATCTATTCATTTTATGTATAGCAATTTAATTTATATTTCAATATTCATATTCCTTTACGTAATAATTTAATTTTACATATGTGATATGGTTAGCATATTTTCTTATCATATCTATGTTGTAATCTTGATCCATCTGCTACATGTTTTCTCAAACATGATTGGCTAGCATACCTTCATTGATTTAACCTTAAATTGATCAGTTATTATATGTCTTACTTAATTTTAGATTTGATAAAACACATTGAAAATATATATTCTGAAAAAGAAGAGTAGAAGAACTTATTTAATCTTGAACTATAAATTAAGGGACTAGTCTAGTTGTTCTTCTTTCTTAATTTTTATTTGTCTGAGTAGTCGCGTTGTCAGCGCTACTTTCTCTCTCTAGCTCCCTGTGTGTGTTTATGTGTGTAGATCAGTTGTTGTTTCGTCGGTTTGGGAAGCTGAATTCTTCACAGGATCTTTAGAATCACTTCATTCTCCAGTCCAACCCGCAACTGTAAATACCCAAGATCTATCTTACTTCTTTTGTTTTTCCTAATTTAAGACTGATCCCATCATGATGATGGCATTCATTTGATACTCAGATCTGATTCTATAGAGGAAGATTGTTCACTGCTTTCGTTTCTTACTTACTCTACGGAGGTGTGTGTTTAATTGTCTTCTCAATTTGCAGATCTAGGTTTTTACTAGGAAGGGTGGGTGAAATTTCGGAAAGATGGAGAAGTCTTGCACGCTGTTAGTTCATTTTGACAAGGGAACGCCTGCGCTCGCCAATGAGATCAAGGAAGCCCTTGAAGGAAATGATACTCCAGCTAAGGTTGAAGCGCTTAAGAAAGCAATTATGCTTCTTTTGAACGGTGAAACCATTCCTCAGTTGTTCATTACTATCATCAGGTATGTCTTGCCTTCCGAAGATCACACAATTCAGAAGCTGTTGCTGTTCTATTTCGAGATCATTGAGAAAACTGATTCCAGAGGAAAAGTGCTCCACGAAATGATTTTGATCTGCCAAAATTTGTTGAACAATCTAAACCACTCAAATGAGTATATCAGGGGAGTTACTCTTAGGTTTCTGTGTCGATTGAAAGAAACTGAAGTTATAGAACCCCTGATTCCCACTGTATTGTCTAACCTAGAGCATCGCCACCCATTTGTTAGAAGAAATGCCATTCTTGCTGTGATGTCAATATTTAAGCTTCCACATGGGGAGCAGTTGCTTGATAATGCCCCAGATTTGATTGAGAAGCTACTCTCATCGGAACAAGATCCGTCAGCCAAGAGGAACGCCTTCCTTATGCTATTCACCTGCGCTCAGGATAAGGCTGTTAACTACCTGTTTACCCACATTGATAGAATTATCGATTGGGGTGAACAATTGCAGATGGTGGTGTTGGAGCTGATTCGAAAGGTTTGTAGGGCAAACAGGGGAGAGAAGGGAAAGTACATTAAGATCATTATATCCTTGCTCAATGCCCCATCAGCTGCTGTAATTTATGAATGTGCGGGAACTCTTGTCTCTCTCTCCTCAGCTCCAACCGCTATCAGGGCAGCTGCCAATACTTATTGTCAGCTTCTTCTCTCGCAAAGTGACAACAATGTTAAGCTCATAGTGCTCGACAGGCTTAATGAACTTAAATCTTCTCATAGGGAAATTATGGTGGAGATGATCATGGATGTTCTTAGGGCACTTTCAAGTCCAAATCTTGATATCCGAAGGAAAACCATTGACATTGCCCTGGAACTGATTACTCCTAGGAACATTGATGAAGTTGTTCTCATGCTAAAAAAAGAAGTTGTGAAAACCCAGAGTGCAGAACTTGAGAAAAATGGGGAATACAGGCAGATCCTTGTTCAAGCTATTCATTCATGTGCCATCAAGTTTCCAGAGGTTGCCAGCACTGTTGTTCACCTTCTGATGGACTTTTTGGGGGACACTAACGTTGCCTCAGCAATTGATGTTATTGTCTTTGTGCGGGAGATAATTGAAACAAACCCAAAATTGAGGGTCTCTATTATAATCAGGCTTTTGGATACTTTCTATCAGATTCGTGCTGCCCGTGTATGTTCTTGTGCTCTTTGGATCATAGGCGAGTACTGTCTTTCACTCTCTGAAGTCGAGAGTGGATTATCCATTATTAAGCAGCATCTTGGCGAGCTTCCTTTCTATACTGCTACAGAAGAAGGAGAGGGCCAGGACAAACAGAGGAATGCTCAACAACAACCGGCCCCTGCAACAGTTTCTTCAAGGAGGCCAGCAGTCCTTGCAGATGGAACATATGCCACCCAGAGTGCTGCCCTTGAAACTGCAATGTCATCTCCCACCCTTATTAAAGGTTCATCGTTAACCACGGGAAACTTAAGATCCCTTATTTTGGGGGGTGATTTCTTCCTCGGTGCAGTGGTTGCGTGCACCTTAACAAAACTTGTGTTGAGGCTGGAAGAGGTTCAATCATCAAAAGTTGAAGTGAACAAGGCATCTAGCCAGGCCTTATCAATCATGGTGTCAATGCTTCAACTAGGAAAATCTTCTGCACTCCCACATGAAATTGATAATGACTCTTACGATAGGATTGTCCTTTGCATCAGATTACTTTGCAACACTGGCGATGAGGCGAGAAAAATATGGCTACAATCTTGTCGACAGAGTTTTGTGAAAATGCTGGCTGACAAGCAGTTCCGTGAAACAGAGGAACTTAAAGCGAAGGCTCAGGTATCAAATGCCCAGCCAGATGACCTTATTGACTTCTACCACTTGAAGAGCAGGAAGGTACAGTGCCTTATTTTATCTGAAGTTTAGTTAATTTGTCATGACTCATGAGCATTTTGTCATTGTTTCAATAAGCTTATATATTCTCCTAGCACACATTAACTTCAGTTATGTTTTCTGTTTGAAGTCACTATTGTTTAAATGTTCTATATGAACAGTTACCTCTTAGCCTTTGTATAAAGTGTGAAAGGGCAAAACTATTGTTAACCATAATACTTTGTAGATTGACGGAGTAAACTGCTGGCTCTGGTAATTATATATTTTGCTCGTGGATTTAATTTGTGAATTGGCAGCATTACACCCATGGATCCCTTGAGATGCCACTGTGCCACCACAAATGTCTTTTCAAATGTTAATAACCATGAAAATGCTTCTTACACACACATACTTAGGCTTATCACATAGAGTTTGTTCCCAATGGCAATTTTGCAGTAATGAGACATCACAGCTGAGTGGAACTTAAGATGTCTTTTGGTTGAGCAATTAGGTGTCATGAAAGTAAATCTGAATTGGATGCTTTACTTTTGAGCTTATGTGTGATTGGACTTATTTTGATTCCTTTGGTTCATCAGGCTTGCGGAACGGCATCTAATAGATATTTTTATTACTATTTTATTATGTAATAAGCTTTACCAAAATAAGTTTTTTTTTTCAGGGTATGAGCCAGCTTGAGCTGGAAGATGAGGTACAGGATGACCTAAAACGTGCCACTGGAGAGTTCATTAAGGACAATGATGATGCAAATAAACTTAACCGTATCCTTCAACTCACTGGATTTAGTGACCCTGTTTATGCTGAAGCATATGTGACAGTTCATCATTATGATATTGTACTTGATGTAACTGTCATCAACCGCACTAAGGAGACACTCCAAAACCTGTGCTTGGAGCTGGCAACCATGGGTGATCTGAAACTTGTAGAGCGCCCACAAAATTATACATTAGCACCAGAGTCGAGCAAACAAATAAGAGCCAACATCAAGGTTTCTTCAACTGAAACAGGAGTTATATTTGGGAACATCGTTTATGAGACCTCAAATGTAATGGAGCGCAATGTTGTTGTCCTAAATGACATTCACATTGACATAATGGACTATATTTCTCCTGCAACATGTGCTGATGTGGCATTCAGGACTATGTGGGCTGAGTTTGAATGGGAAAACAAGGTACATATAATTAGATATATCTCATAAAGCTCCTGTATAAACCATGTAACGTAGAATGAAGCTTCCATTGTATTATAATCTATCTAATGGTATTCTTGTGGTTGATGTTAACATGGTCACCCGTCACACTACCCTATCATACCCACTTAGGGTAGTTAAAGTGGTAAGAGTTTTTGAACTAAGAGGTTGATGTCTCAAGTTCAATTCTCACTTAAAGTGGGTGGTCATGACAGTGAGATATTGTGCTAGATAAAAACAAACATGGTCAACATAGTATGCACTAATTTTAGATTTAATTTCTTTGCTTTGGATAAAGGATTGCCCAATTATGTCTGTTATATATTCCTTGATTATCAGTTTGTTATGTTTTGTTTCTGTGTCACTTGACATGTTTTGGCTGACACAAAAGAGTTCTTCTTTTCCAGGTTGCGGTGAACACTGTGATAAAAGATGAGAGAGATTTTCTGAACCACATTATAAAGTCTACAAATATGAAATGCCTGACACCATTGTAAGTCAATAAAATTCAGAAGGAATGGAATCCCTATTAAGACTGTCAAAAGATGGTGTTTCTTTTAATCCTTACCCACTCAGTGTATCTAAAATGGAAAGAGTATTGAACTTGAGAGGTGAGGTCTCAAGTTCAATTTCCTCTGAAATCACCTTAACTGAAGTTGTGGATCCTGTGCTCTAGCCTCCTCCATGGAAAAAATCCTGGTCTCGAAAAAAAATAAAATAAATGTTGATTAGTTGGTCTTTCCTTTGACCGCCCTCATCTATCTATCAATGAATCATGAAGAGATTTGAGTTGATTAGTTACGCCTTACGAATGTTTATTGATTGTGGTGTGGTTGGTGATGATATAGGTCGGCACTGGAAGGGGAGTGTGGTTTCCTGGCGGCCAATCTGTACGCGAAGAGCATATTTGGAGAGGACGCGTTAGTGAACTTGAGCATAGAGAAACAATCGGAGGGTAAACTGAGTGGGTACATCAGGATAAGGAGTAAGACTCAGGGAATTGCTCTCAGCCTTGGCGACAAAATCACTGTCAAACAGAAGGGTAGTACTAGTTCTTGAAGGTTGTTAGCTCGTCTACATGTTTGCTGCCGAATAAGATTTCCTTTCTTTTTTCTTTTTAAATTAGAGTCGAACCATAAGAAAGAACAAAGAAAGAACAAAAATGTGTTTTGTTTAAAGTCGGTGGCTCGAGTTGGTCCATTTTTTGTTGTGAAGCTCATATGGTTTCTACTTCATATTATAATTGCATTACTTCTATAGACACAAAACTCTGCAGCATTGTATTCTTTGCAAGTACTTGGATGATTGATTATCTTTCATTGAACCATTTTCTTATGGTTTTGTTTTAGCTACAAAAAATAGGTTTCTTTCATCATATTTCTTTTTCTGGACTTGTTTTTAGTGATATTGGTTATATTCATTTGTCTTGACTTATCTTACTTATTATTTAGTATGACCTTTCCCATTATATTTTCTAATAAATTTGTCACTCTTCTTAATTTAATGTCAAATGAGAGTATATTTAATTTAATTTAAGAAATCTGGGTAAAAATTTAGATACATATTCATTAATAACCCTATAATTAAAACAATAATGACAAATCAAATTTAATACCTTATTTTTAAAATAAATTATTTAATCCTAAGTAAGGTCGACAGTTTTAGATTAAACATTGATCAAAATCAGGTCGACCGGTTTAACCTAATTAATAATCGACCGGTTTAACCTAATTAATAAACTGGTCAAAATCGAGTCGGTCGACCTGACATCACCTAAATTTTATGTTATTCACTTAGTTCGTTAAAATATCTATCCTGTCACCTTAAACTCGCCACCCATAATCTTAATGCACATCAATTATTTATTTTTGGGTTAAAATAAATTATTAAAGTTCCCCATTAATTTAAACAGGGGTTGAATTTACTAATGTTAATTCACGCGGCTTATTAACAGGTCTCTACCATTTCCCAGTTTTGTCGAATGGAGCCCTCATCGGAGAAGATGAACGAAGAAGAGGGGAAAATCACCGCCGATTTTGAGCAGACAGAGATAGAGTACCAGAGCTATGGAGGAGAACATCACCTGCCCATCATTATGCGCCTCGTCGACGAAGAGCTCAGCGAACCTTATTCAATTTTCACTTATCGTTATTTCGTCTACCTTTGGCCTCAACTAACGTTCCTGGTAAATCATTTTCAACCTCAAACTGACATTCAAGTATTGCTCTCAATTGTATTTTACAGTTATCAATTAGTTAGTAACATTTTTCTACAATTCATTATGCCACATTTAAGTTTGATATTGTTCATTTATAGGTTTTAGTTTATTCCAGTCTGCTGAAATTCATGTCACTTAATAATTTCTTCTTTTAAGTAACCATTAACCAGAAAACACACTTGGTGTTTGTTTACTTAAAATGAATAGAGGATGTTAGAAAAGTTTCTTAGAATATCATCAATTACATATTTAGGGCATCTGAAAGCAGCTTATAATTTGTAACTGGATTTCATTTTTGACATATGATTGCTTTATGTTAATTTACAACCTTAGTTCTGGTTGTCGGTTCAAAGTAGGGATCTTGAATCAAATGGATTGAAACTGCACTAAGAACTGGATATGCCTTTCAGACATGTTTATGTAAAATACAAAATGTGCTCTGAAAACTGTCATGTTAACCTGTTCTGAAAATTTACAGGCTTTCCATAAGGGTCGGTGTATTGGAACTGTTATATGTAAAATGGGAGAGCATCGCAATACTTTCAGAGGCTACATTGCAATGCTTGTTGTCCTTAATCCTTATCGTGGTCGAGGCATTGGTATCTTTTTTCTCAACTAAGCATATGTGTCGTACATAAATCCCTGGATCTTTCGTTTTTTTGTTGCATTCTCATCTATTGCTTAATACATTGATAAACTATATACATTGTAGAAAATTGAAGAGAAGTTGTGTGATTCAAATATTAACAACTTGTATGATAGAGATAATTTATATCCTATTCAAATATAGTCATTTTTATATATCAAAAAAATTATGTAGGTCTGACATAGATAAATAATTACAGTGATAAGATCAAATAAAAAATATGATAGAAAACAAAAAGTAATTGGTAAATGAAGCCCTCCCTCCACCAATGGTTATGATAGGCATGTGAAGAAACTTAACTAGAAGTTCTGAAACTGTGTAGAAAACCGAAGAGAAGTATTATTTCGAGTACGTTAGGTTATATGAAGATCATGTACTTTTCCCTCCATCCCACCGTCTTTGGTGTGTTTGTGATGTCCTCTTACAACAACAAAAAGGTAATAATAGAGTGTTCAAATCTGATCATATGGTTATCCTCGAGCATATCAAATTAATATTTATATTATGAGATATTATTCTAATCTTATAATATCATATCCAATATTCTAAGAGACATATTTTCAATGATGAAATGAGTTTGTCCTTGATTATGTCACTCATTCCTGATGGTTTAATAATCTGATTGAACTGTAGTTTCATTATCTCATGAAAGATTGGCATGATTATCTAGTGCTTATGTTGTGTTCAAGCTCTTGCTTGTCTTTCAGCAGTGAAGTACTTCAAACATTAATGCCAAAAGGGTAGTTTTACTAGAACTGTGTATATATTTTAGTGAGTATGGTTTTAGACAATTTGGAATCTTAATGGATTCACTTACCTTCTGATTGTACTGTACCATACCTCAAATAATCTTGCTGATGTCTTAATTTGTTGGTAAATCTCCAATTATTTTTTTTATTAATGTACTACAATGAACAATCTCTTATGAAGTAGTGCTTTTTTGTTTTATTGAAAGTTCAGTTTCATATGGGAAATTTATATTGATAAACAATTGATTGATTATTTTTGCTGTTTCTTTGCCTCAATCTTGCAGCTACAGAACTAGTTACTAGATCGATCAAGGTCATGATGGAATCAGGCTGTGAAGAGGTATGTAGTTATCGATTAGTTCTACTTGTTTGCCCCTTTTTTGTTGCATCTCTTTTGTTGCATCTCCATTGTTGAATGATTCAGTTGACTTGAAAACGAACTATATGCAATTGACAATGGTTTGTTTAAATATAGGAGGGATGAGACTGCCCATAATTCTATTTTTGTTGAAGTTATGGCTAGTTGTGCTAATGGTTACTATTGTTGTATTTTGGCATAAAAGGTTACATTGGAAGCAGAAGTTACAAACCAGGGAGCACTTGCATTATATAGCAGGCTTGGTTTTATCAGGGCAAAGAGGCTTTTTCGTTACTACTTGAATGGAGTTGATGCTTTCAGGTTGAAACTATTATTTTCACAACCAGAATTACAGCCCCCATCTGAGATGCTTGCAGAAGGAAATGGAATTCAAGAAGATCAAATTCATAGCTTCACCCCTGAACCAGCAGCTTACGCAGTCCAGCAGTGAGATCTCTTAAATCATCTACAACTAAAAGAGGTGTACTTTTTTCTTTTTTTAGAAGAAAAACAGAAATTGCATTTAATCCGAAAATTTGAGTTCTCCCAATACAAGCAAGGTATCTAGAATCCTTTTTTTTGTCTCTTAAAAAATGTACTATCCACACATTTCTATGTTCCTTCCTGCACTTGAATAAGCCTCCCGCACACCCATTTCTTAGTTACTACTTTTTCCATTGATGGAGGCGTCTGGTTCTCTATTTGATGTTGTAGCTTGATCCCATTGGGTTTGGGTCCATTCTCTCTTATATTTGGTTCAAGCTGACTTAGGTTCTTTCGGATGCTGGACCCATTCAGTAAACTGTCTAGGTCAACAGAAGGCAAGCCGTAACCATTGCTGTCCGCTTCATAAAGCTCCTCCAGAGCATTTGGCAGATTATAGTAAGTTGTGTTCTCTGTGACAGCTTTTTCTTTGCCATTGATAAAATCATGGAAGGAGAAATTGGTGAAGTCCAAGTCTTTGACATTGCTGCTCTCATCTGGCATGACCGAATGGACTCCATTTCCATTAACTTGTTTCTCATTCCCAAGAGAATCATTCACCACATTCTCTATGGATCGGGTTGCTTCTGCTATGAGTTCTCTAGCTTCAATTAGAGAAGCTTGAGCAAGAGGGTTCCTTGTTGCAGCCACTTCAAGGGCCTCAACAGCCTTTTCAGCTTCTGCAATCAATTGCCTGCAGGAAGAAAGAATACAACCAATAGTTAAGGCCCTAAGTAGGTAGCCCAAGGAGTAAAATAATTTCTTATTCTTGATCCTAAGATCAAGTTTGGGAACGGAAGTTGGTCATAATTCGGTTTCTCATCTATATGTCGGAATTCAGATCCATAAAGTATTTCCAAATGGGCAAGAACACTTACTTTGCTCTTTCAATGGCATCAGTTTTCTTTGCTTCCTTGGCTACTCTTTGGGCTCTTATTTGCTTTATCATCTCAAGTTTGGAACTTGCCAAAGGATCCTTATACACTGGCATTTTGCTTCTCAAACGAGGCTTACTTGAAACTCTCTTTTCTGAATTTTCAGTATCCTTGATTTTCCTTTTGGCAGTCCTTATGCCAGTTTGTCCATCACGAACTGGCCTTCTTCTTGGCTTCCTCTCAGCTCCATCGGCCGTGCCATGATACTTGGCAAGTGCAGAGCAAACCCTATTGCGATATTCCTTACAGAAGAAAAGGCATAGTAAATAAAAAACGAAGTGAATAATCATTATCTAATAATGCCGGCATAAACACTTACAGGATCAGCCCATTTAGCAAAAATTGCCTCTGAAATTTTCTTCTTCTGGTCAGCAGACTTGGGGGCTCTTTTGCTTCCTGCCGGCTTCATAGCTTTTCTCCTTTTCTCCACGCTTTCTAACCATTCCTGCTGGAGCTGTTCATCCAAGGTCTTGTATGCATCCCATTGAAGTTCTCCCTCGCCAACAAAACCTCTTCTAGAAGCTTCCGCTATCAAATTCTGCCACTCGAAGTGGCATGTTTCCTGCAGCATTTGTTTCTCGCGACGCTTCTCCCATCCAATCCTCACCCCAATCCCAATCTTGGCCCGCGTTTCATCGCTGCAATTATCAGACAACTAAGACGATGAAACTGAAGAAGCAGATATTGCGTTCAGAATTATGAAGTGATTCATTCATACCTTTGAGAATGAGAAATGTTAATTAATTTCATCTTGACCTTAGGATTCTGCATAGCTAGCCTGGTTTTTTCTTTAATGCGTTGCAATGTTTCTGCAATGGAAAACTCAAAACATGATAGGTTGTTGTTTATGTGGAATCTGAATCAATTTTATTTATTATACCTGGACTGTGCTTCCTTCCCTTGTTCCATGGAGTGTTTCCTTTATTTGCGTTTGAAATCCTCATCCTCCTTAATCTCTCTCTCTCATCCAGCTCCAGCTCCACCTCCGGCTCA
Organism: Impatiens glandulifera; assembly: GCF_907164915.1. Classification (NCBI taxonomy): domain Eukaryota; kingdom Viridiplantae; phylum Streptophyta; class Magnoliopsida; order Ericales; family Balsaminaceae; genus Impatiens; species Impatiens glandulifera. The sequence continues at coordinate 31,550,013 of NC_061870.1, forward strand.
TCAATCTGTGCAGCAGCACTGGTATTATCATCTTTCTGAGCCGAAGAATCGGGGTCAATGGTAGTCACTGCCCTAACAACAGTTGTTAAGGTTGTATTCTTAGAAACGAGACTAAAACTAAAATAGTTTTCTTTCTCGGCAAAGCGGACGAGGTGCTTCCGTGGAGAGCCGAAGCTCTTGTCATCGCCGATTACAAATTTACCATGGAGAAGCGATTCAACCCTAGAAGAAAAGATGCGGGAGTGAAGAGAAGGCTGGGCGGCAGCAATTTCTGCAGATAAATACGACGATTCTTAACATGAAGTCGCCAAAATTGATTAGAAATGAAGAAGGATTAATTCATATTTTACCGAACAAAGGCATGAGAAATTGGTCGAGTATTCTTCGAAACAACCAGAGTTATCATTTCACCATAATCACTTCTTCTCTTTCTTCAAGAACACAACGAAGCTCTTACAGTCACAGACTCTTAGTGGTGATTAGCTGCTACAATACCAAAATATATCCTTCAACTCTTTCTCATCTTTAAATTTCATCCTTATTATATTTAACTCTTATTACATTTCCTATTTTTTAATATTTTTTTATTCTTTCTCATTTTTATTTTTATTTTTTCTCATCTATCTATAGTGTTTAACCTTTTTACATTTTCTCTTTTATTACTTTAAGTTTTTTTTATCAACTTTAATTCATTTGCTTTCCTTTTCCATTCATTTTTATTACATTTTTTTTTTCTCATACCTGTTTCTAATCACTAATTAATTAATTATTTATAAATTATAATAATAGTTAAACATTAATTTAAACGTATGTATATATATATAATCTTCTTTGTCTCTCTTTTTCACAAGTTTATATATAATCACATGACAAATGTAAATATATATATATGAATCACTTTATTTGTATAAATGAAATGAGGAAGGAAACATTAAAATCTCTTAAGAAATTTTGAGAATAAAAGAAATAAGTAAGGATAATAATGTATTAGCTCTCATTTAAATTAGAAGAATCATTTTTAAATACAAATGTTACATAATACACGTCCCTTAAAAACAAATTTTATCTGTCCTACTTTTATTTTAAAAAATTGTTTTTAATAAGGTTAAAATTCATAATCAAATAAAAATTACAAATTCTAATCCTAAATCAATAAATTATACACTTTTATGTTAATTATTAAATGAACTGTCTTGAAGTGTGGGCTTGTTGAAGTTAGCGAGGGAACTCTGAATACAATTCTTAATTATTTAAAGACATTAAGCAATACTTGATCAAAGTGCACAAATTAGACTGAAAAATAAAAGTATGAAATTCAATTTGAAATCAAGATAATTGCATTTTTATAGCACTAATTCTGCATAAATTGGTTGAAGTGTCCTAACTTATATGTGAACTTTCACAAAATAGACATCACTTCCTAATTATATGCATCCCATGCAGAGTGATTACACTTGATCAAAACTGGTTTGGGAACAATTATAATTATAAACAGGGGCGAAGTCAAGTTCAACTTTACCTGGGCTGTAGCCCGGTATCCCAAATTCTTTTTTATGTATTTGACAACAACGATTTAAAATATCGTCGTTAGTGATGATTTTCTGTCACTAAAATATAATAGGTATAGTAAACTTGTTTTATTTTGATTGTTTGTTTAATAATAACTCGGCTAAAATTTTTGAAAACAATTTAGTCCCGGTAGTTTTCAAATTCTGGCTCCGCCTCTGATTATAAACTATTTTTTTAATTTTTTTTCTTTAGTTAAATTTATTTTTTCTTTATAGATATAATTAACTTAGATATGGCACACTAAATTGGTCAACATATTTAAGGAAATTCCATACTACCAGGTAATTATCAACAAACATTATATTTAATTTAATTTTTATTTTTATTTTTGTTAAAATAACTTATATTATTAATTTGAAAATGAAACAAAAATGGTGATTAAATTATGAGTATGGAGTTGAAGACGGTAGGTACGAGTCTAGTTGAGAACCGAGAAATAATTTATGGAGGTATTTTTGGATATATTTGATATGAACAAGCTTAATTTAAAACTACTTTTAATTTTTAAATTTTATTTTCAATTTATAAATTTAGTTAATATGTATATTAATTTTATATTTTTTATATTGTTTATATTTTAAATATATATTTATATTTATATTTAATTAATGAAAAATAATAATTGTTTTTTATTTAAGATATCTAAAACACAAGTTTATTATTAATATATAAATTCAAGTGAGGATTCCCCAGAAAATTTGTTTCTAACATTTTGTAACCTCCCATAATATATTAGATATGTGATACTAATAAAAATATATAGTTAATTAATCTCAAACTAATAAGTAGTTAAAAATTTATTATTTCTTATAGGAAAATCAAATTATTTAAGAGCTTGACTAATAAAACGTATCTCAATTATTGTTGCATAAAAAAATTAAAGAAAAAGTTTATAAATTAACACAATCTCTAAAATTTATTTTATCATCTAAATTGTTTAGAATGGAATAAAGAAGACAATTTTACACTAAAAGTTCAATTTTAATTACACTAGTCAATCAACACTTTATTTGTAGGTTTTGCAATATATTATAAGAAAATCCTTAAAAGAAAACTAGTTATAAAATTTTAATGTTTTCTAAGCTTATTATCACGGTCCATTGGTATGGGGTGCATATGTCAAGCCCACAAAATGCATTTCTAGAATATTTTAAGTTTTGTGGTCATTTCTGAAACTCTCTAGAATTCTCTAGGAGTTCCTTAGTTTTGGTTGGTCATGGAACTCTCTAGATTTCTTTAGGAGTTCCCTTTTTGTGAGTGAGGTCATGGAATTATCTAGAATTCTCTAGGAGTTCTTCTTTTTGTAAGTAGGGTCATGGAACTTTCTAAAATTTTCTAGGAGCTCCTTTTTGTATGTAAGGTAGGAGAATTCTCTAAAATTCTCTAGGAGTTCTCAAGTATAGGTGTTAGTAGAATTCTCTAGAAGTCTCTAGAAATTCTTAGGTCTAGATTAGTAATAGAAGAGTCTAGAAATCTCTAGGACAAGGAAGATCTAGAATGATCTTCTCACTTGTATATAAATAAGTCTTGGCCATAAACCAAGACACTCAACACTTGTAATACCTCACTCTTGTAAGTAATAAATAAGATATTCTTCAAACTCTTTCTCTCTCAAGTATTCCATCTTCTTGCATCTTTTAGAAGGCTGACTAGCTAGGATTGTGGCAATCTAGTCTAGTGTCGCGCGGGACGAGAGAATATTCGGCGACCAAGTTTCTGACCGTGATAAGTGGTATCAGAGCGAAAGTGGTATCGCATCCACGTTTGTGCTTCCGCATTTGAAAAAAGAGATGGATTCAGTTTTCAAAGTCACAAAGGTTTCGACCGACAAACAAAAGGACAAGAGGTCCAAGAGGGACAAGTCCGTCGAGAGGAGTGTCGGCATGGAAACGCGGGTGACCAGACTTGAGGAAGGCATGTCCGAGCACCAGGAGGCTCTCGAAATATTTAGCGCGGTGGCCGATAGGGTGACGTTGTTGGATGAGGCTAGTGAAAAGTTGGAGAACGAGGTGATGAGGATCATTAATAATATGAACCGAAGCATTCGTGACGAAGTGCTGAGATCGGTTCGAGGGGAGGTTGATGATATCCGCCATGAAGTGCTTGAGACAATCCGGGGAGAAGTTCATGCGATGGTCGAGGCCCTCCGGAGGGAGATCTTGGGGAGGCTAGAATCGATGGAAAGGCAAACTATGAGAAATGGAGGGGAACATAGAGGTGTGACACCTCAACGGATGGATGTTACTAAGTCAACTACATTCAAAGGCTCGAGGAGTGCAAGAGAAGTGGAGGACTTCCTTTAGAACATGGAGAGATACTTTCGGGCATCAAGCATAGATGATCGTGTCAAGTTGGAGACATCACCTTTCTTCCTACAAGAGATGGCACTACTGTGGTGGAGGAGGCGGGAAGTAGACATTGAACGAGGGACCTTGAGGATGGAAACATGGGAAGACTTCAAGACCGAGTTCAAGCGTCAATTCTTCCCAAAGAACAATGAGTTCGAGGCTAGGAAAAGGTTGAATCAACTTGTGCACAACAGGAGCATCAAAGAGTATGTGAATGAGTTCCAGGAATTGATACTCGAGTTACCTTGTCTAACGGAACAAGAGGCTCTGTTCACGTTTGTGAATGGCCTTAAGACTTGGGCGTAGTTGGAGCTGTAAAGGGCCAAGGTGCGGGACGTTTATAAGGCAATCGCGGTTGCAGAAAGACTATTAGAGCTCAAAGTCTGTGTGGATATGCCGAAGATCCTCATGGATGAGGAGGAAAATCGTGGGGGAGACCGCCCACGTGACCAGGAGAAAGGTGTGGGAGACCGTCCACCTAGGAAGGGGCATGCACATAAAAACTATGTGGGGAAAACCGACGACTCGGGTAAGCCAAGAGTGTGTCATATTTGACGTGCCCATAATCACATAAAGTTTATGTGCCCGTTCAAGGGGGAAATTGCAGCAGTGAAAGGACATGAGTCTTCCGAGGAAGAGGAAGGGACTCGAGTGGGATCTTTGAGACTACTCAACGCTGCGAAGACTAGTATTGCGAAGCCGATCAAGGGAACAAAGAGTGTCTCTTTGTTCGTGGAAACTTGGATCGGGGGAAGACGCATTAAGGAACTAGTGGATACAGGGGCTACGCATAACTTCATGCGAGAAGGAGTAGCCAATGTGCTGGGTCTACGGATTAGTCCAACAAGAGGGACGATGAAGTCCTTTGATGTAGCCAAGCCGGTGGTCGGGGAGGCTAGGAAAGTGCACACCAGGATCGAGACTGGTATGGGACAGTCTCGTTTACCTTGGTCCCAATGGAAGATTATGACGTAGTATTGGAACTACAATGGTGCGATTAGGTACGCGCTTGTATATTGCCTTATTCTGATTCCTTAATCATTTTAGATCACGGAAAGTCTAGTGTGATTCAACAATGAGAGAATCAGAGGGAATATGCATGCTCTCGGCAATGCGATTCAGTCGATGTCGCAAATGTGGTAAAGAGACTTTTACCACTTTTGCTAGGGTGGATGATGGGGACGGTTCCAAGGGGAAAGGGCAAGTACCCAAGGAAGTCCAAAGGATGTGCAAGGTCTTCAAGCGGCTCAAGGCTAAAGGCGCGAAACCATCAGATCCACAAGGTTTGGCCATAGGCAGCGTGGTCCAAAGTCAATCCGCCTTCACTCGTGCCGAGTCCATGGGAAAGGAAGTAGGGCGTGCAATTCGAGAAGGGGACAGTAGAAGGGGGAAGTTGCCCCTACAACAGTTGAATTATCTGCGGTCTGTGCTTAAGGAGCTTGTGCGCAGATTCGAGGGACCGTTTTCAATCGAGAGACGTGTGGGAAATGTCTCATATCGGTTGGAGTTGGCTGTCATAAGTGCACCCAATGTCGTGATGTGCAAGAGGGAGGAAGAGCACTCAGGGAACGCTAGGAAGAAGATCACCACACATCGTTCTAAGGTCGTGCCGAGGTCGGCCACACTTAGGTGGGGGAGAATGTCACGGCCCATTGGTATGGGGTGCACATGTCAAGCCCACAAGGTGCATTTTCTAGAATATTCCAGGTTTTGTGGTCATTTCTGGAATTCTCTAGAATCCTCTAGGAGTTCCTGGGTTTTGGTTGGTCATGGAACTCTCTAGATTTCTCTAGAAGTTCCCTTTTGTGAGTGAGGTCATGGAACTCTCTAGAATTCTCTAGGAGTTCCTCTTTTTGTAAGTAGGGTCATTGAACTTTCTAGAATTCTCTAGGAGTTCCTTTTTGTATGTAAGGTAAGATAACTCTCTAGGAGTTCTCAAATATAGGTGTTAGTAGAATTCTCTAGAAGTCTCTAGGAATTCTTATGTCTAGATTAGTAATAGAAGAGTCTATAAATCTCTAGGACAAGGAAGATCTAGAATGATCTTCCCACTTGTATATAAACAAGTTTTGGCCATAAACCAAGACACTCAACAATGTTCAAAAACACTTAACACTTGTAATACCTCACTCTTGTAAGCAATAAACAAGATATTCTCTCAACTTTTCTCTCTCAAGTATTCCATCTTCTTGCATATTTTAGAAGGCTGATTAGCTAGGATTGTGACAATCTAGCCTAGTGCCGCGCGGGACGAGAGAATATTCGGCGACCGAGTTTCTGCTCGTGACATTGCGCTATAAAAATTACAATACATTTAATATTACAGAGAGTTGGAAAAAAAAAACTTCAATAAATATACCCCAAAAATTAGCATAATAATTACAATACATTTAATATTACAAAGAGTTGGAAAAAAAACTTCAATAAACATACCCCCAAAATTATTTTATTATCTAATGTTGTTTTACACACACAAATTGTAGATTTGGTTGCACTAGCCTATCAGTCATAAACTAAGTATTTTTTTTATAGCAATTTCAGTCATAAAAAAATTAAAAAACTTGTAAAACACAAAATCTCAAAAGACAGATTATATACTTAACTCTCTCCTTTTTTTTATTTATTTTTTATTATGATTTTCAAAGTTTTGATTGCCTCACATTTACCTACTTTAGAAGAATCTGCATATTTGTTTTTTCATATTAATACGTTGTAAAAGTAATTGCATATCATATTAAATTATATATATAATTCATTTTATTGTAAGTTTGTGTTGTAAATATATTGTAAATAAATGAAAAATTAAGTATATGCAAAAAACAAAACAAAAATGATTACAAAATTATTTACATTCTCTTCTACTACAACAAAAAACAAAAAGTCCTAAAATTACTTTCTAAATTTTCCTAAGAGATATATTGCAAATATTTTATAAATGAAATAAGGATTTACCAACAAAAGAAAAAATACCTTATAAAATTAATTGCATGAATTTCTACTATAAGTATTTTAATAGTGTCCCTAAATTTTGATGCATTTATAATGCAATTTCTAAAATATACTTCAACACTTTGTTTTTACAATAATTTAAGTAACCTTTTTTATTATAATTAAAAATAAATGCTGTGAAACTATTTATAAATTAACAAAATCTGCCACAATTTATTATGTTGCAAAATTGATGGTTTGCAAGTCATATTTAAAAAAAAAAAAAATTAAAATACATTAACTTCATTTGAAAAGCTTTGTTCGGATTCAGGTTTTTTTTAAAAACGGAGAAAACAAGTAATGATTGATGATGATTTTGAAGAGCAGATAATGATTATTTTTGATAAAAAAAACTTAAAAGTTATTGATATATATAGATAAAATAAAAACAATAATTTAAAATAAAGGGTATTTTAATATTTTGGTTAATGAAATGAGTGATGTGAATTGTTGAGAGGTGATTGATTTGAAAATTAATTTTGCTTGTTTTTTTTTAAAACCCAAAGAGAACACGCCCTTATATATATATATAGCTTTTATTTGTTTACGTTGATTTCAATATTTTAATTAAGAAGTAATCAATAAATTTCTTAATATGTCTCCTACTTAATTAAGTTTAATTTTCAAACATAATTCTCTTAAAATATCTGTTTTTTTAATATAAAATTTGTGGTAAGATGGTCTTTGCAAATGAGTTACTATGAAATATATTGAAAGTTTTTGTTTTTCTAAATAGAAACAAAAAAAATAATTATTTTTGTTATATTAATAATTAATTCCTTGATAAATTTTGAGTAAAAATTTAATTATTTAAATAAAATAATTTTATTTGAGAAAATTATCCAAAACAAACTAAGGCTTGGGTTTTACTCGATTTTATTATTTTTATTTTATTATTATTCATATATTTTAAATTTTATTACTAAAAAAACTACACATCCTCAGAATTATTAATATTAATTATATTTTCAAATATCCTGGATGAACAAGGACGGATTCAAACTTTCCACCTATCCAAAATATAATCAATTATATATAAGAAGAAGTTTTCAAGTAATTAAATAAAATAAAATATGACTACTTCTACAATTATTATTAAATTACAACTGGAGAACATATATAATAAAGTTGACAAATTATTTAAATTTTTAAAGGTCAACTCTTTGATCCACACTACCATTACCTTGCAATGACAGCAAAACTAAAGTTCAGTATAAGATTTAATTAAATATTTATATATATAAGTTAATTTATTAAACATAAAAATTCAAATTTTATAATTGGATTCAAATTTGGAAATATTAATTTCATAATATTTGAAAATAATGTATTTTAACATTAATTGGTCATATTCCTATATTGATGAATTGTATAGACACGGTTTGATAAATATCATTTAAAAATAAATAGTGTGTATGATTGGCTTGTTAAACAGGTTAAACTCCATCGTTTATTGTAGAAAATAATAAATAAATTATAATTATTTGTTTAATATGAGATGAGGAAATAGTGTATAAATATGACATAAAATAGTAATTACATAGTTGACTGGCATTAAATGATTATGACACATTTATAATTAATTTGTTCCCCCTTATATATATATATATATGTATACACCATATCATCATGACATCCATTATTAGCTAGTAATGTAATGTTCGTGTTATTAAAAGAATTAATTTTGATATAATTAATTATTAGTTGAAGGTTTAACATATAAATATCTTATAGTTAAAGGCTTTAATTGGATAAAGTATCATCCCTTCGTTGGATCCAAGATACAGAAAAAAATGTGTTTTTTCACAAAACTTGTAAGACCAATTCATCAATTAATAGACAATTAAGGATTGTTTATTCTTCTATAAAAACAAAATTGTTAGGTTATGGTTACACATCTTCTAGTATATCAGTCAATAAAAATTAAAATTCTATCCAAATTATATTAATAAGTTAATATTCAATCGATATTATGTCATGTTTAACTCATTAAAATAATTTACGTAATATCATGATTTTTAAAAATTAAAAGTTATATATTTGATTCTCACCTCAAACGTTTTAATCAAACGTTTTAAGTTAAAGTAAATATCATGATTTTTAAAAATTAAAAGTTATATATTTGATTCTCACCTCAAACGTTTTAAGTTAAAGTAAATAGTGATAGTCTTTTATTACTTTTGAAAAATATATTATATTGTTTTTAGCTTATTTATAAAATATTGTTGATGCATTTATAAAATATATTAATCTTATTTGTCTTAATTTATAAATAAATACTTTCATAAATTATTTTTATTTAGTCAGATTTCACTATAATAAGTATTTATAGACTCCCCTGCATTAAAGTAATAAAAATAATTATTGCATTCTTCTTAAAAAATAATTTATAAGTTTAATTGGATAGCAATCTAATGATAAGAGTCAACATAATATATAAAAATGTAAGGAGTTCGATTTTAACCGAAACGTTTTGAGTTAAGTCAAGTAATGACTATGAGATTTATGTTAATTCTTCTTATTTAAAAATAAAATAAAAAAATATTTACAGTGATATTAGATATTCAATTCTATATAATATAACAAAATGTTTTTTTTTTCTGGTATGCTCAACATTATTCTTTAATTAATTCAAACGCGGATTTGACTTGTCAACATTTTTACATGCTTCAATTATCGGTGACAAGTACACATTAATTATATTTTTCAAGTTCCAGTTATTTAAGAATTAATAATGTAATCAATATTTTGTTAGAATAAAAATATATTATTAAAATATTTAAAATTATATATATCATCCATCCCATAAAAATAATTTATAATTTATTATAGAATAACTCAAACAGAAAAAAAATCAAAATAAATAAATTGAACTTTAATCAATTATAATTCCTTTTATTTTATGACAGATTTATTTTCAAAAAAGATTTAACACTGCAAAAAGTATCTTATACAAGTACAACACTATTCCTTGTCCTAAATGTGAGAATCATTTCTAATAACTCATTTTTATTAAAAATATTTTGTTATGAGCTTAGTGTTCATATATATAAAAAACCACAATTTCTTCACATATATTAATAAATTATGGTAAGTAATTAGAATTCGTGATAGGTATACCAAGATATTTTAATGGGTCCTGATGTTTGCCTCAAATGTAAAGATATTTAATTAATAAATAAAATAAATAAATAAAGGTAGCGTTGTGTTTATATCTTCAATCAATGTTATCCATAAGTTGATGACATCAGTAGTACTACTAATAAAGACAAGCTAACATAAACGAAATGGGTATTATTATGTTATCAATACATTATTATTAATTAACGCAATTACATTCATTTGACTTTTTCTAATATTTAACTGTGTGTGTGTGACAGTGTGTGAGAGAGAGAGTAGGTGAGGCTAAGGCTAAGTTTAAAAAAAATAAATTAAATTAATAGTGCTGATTACATTATATATATTATATATAGAGTAGTTAATTAATCTGGATTAAAGCAATTATAGAACAGACAGACATTAATTAATTAATCAATTAATTACTGATCTTCTCCTTCAATGTAGCCAAAGAGCATGTGAATTAGTAAGCTCTTATTCTCTTTTATTCATGGACAAGCAAAGTTAATAATTAATTCCAATTTAAATTTTTCTTCTTTTAAATACATAGTTTTATTCCTTATTTTAATTTATTTTTACTCATCAAATTATCTTTTAATATACATATATACCTCATCATGATTGTTTTTATGTCATTTTTTTTTATTAATTTGTATTAAAAAAAATTCAATTAACTCAGTTGAATCTCTCCTACTTAAATAATCAAATATTTCAAATTTAATTTCTTTTAAAACGCCTTCAACTAAAATTATCTTTAGTAAAACAAATTAATAAATTAAGTATAGTATTAGACTATGTCATATATATTTAAACAATTATAACATACCTCCACCATACCATTTTTCCTTCTAATTATTAGTTACCTGTTAATGAGATAGTTAAATAATTAATCACTCTTATTTTTATAACAGTTATAAAATTACTAATAGTAAATTAGTAATTTGATCCTTTTTTATCATTTCAAATAATTGGATTTAACTCAAATAACTTGTCAAAACAAACATATGCCAAGATAATGTTTTTTTGTACTCTTTAGTAACTCAATTTTCAACTTTACTAATTACTAAATTTTTTATGCTTCTTCTAAATTTAATAATATTATTGCATTTTCATGATTTCTATTACAAATTATTATTTTTTAAAGATTCCAAACATTAAAAATTCAAGAAGAAAAAAAATCAAAAAAACTCAACAACTCAATATATATATATAGTCCACAAACAAGACAAAATTTTCAAAAAACAACAACAATCAACAATGAAAAAGGAGGCCCTTCCAACAAGAAAATTTGTAATATAATTTTTTACATTTTTAACCTAAATTTAGACTTTACTACTTATAATAGGAATTTCAACTAATACTACATCTTCTTACTTCTGAAACCGATTTTACAACCTTCTTTTAGCAACCTATATTGCATTATTTTGTAAGAATTCTAACCATTTAAAAAAAAAGATCATGAGAAGATAAAATTAATTTATTTTTAAAAAAATACATAAAATAAAACAAGTTCTTTAATTCATGTTTTTTTTATCAGCAAAGGGGACTGGACAAGAGGACATGATATACATTTATAACAAATAAAATGAATTGTTTTGGGTTAAGGTCTCTTTCACATTACATAGAATATAATAAGATTATTAATAAAAGTAATGAAGATTTGTTTTCACACAATTACAAATTGAATTGAATTTGCATTTGCCTGCACGTCCCTTAAAATAAACAAATCCCATATGCATATCTGTCAACATTAACCCCCCCATATTAAAACCATCCAACCAATCTCTTACTACCTAATTCATCATCATCTTCTTCTTCTTCTTCATCATCATCCCCTTTATCTCTCTCTTTCTTCTCAAATGGACGGCAAGATCGTTTCTAACAACTACCCTTTTGGAAACAACCGACATGAAAATGATCACTCGCCGGAAAACAGCGACGACTCCCCTGATCACTTCACCGCCGATACTAAGTTCTCTGCTTCCACTTCCTCCCCCAAAAGGAGGTCAGTGAGTGTTGATCCAATATATATATATATATATATACTTTTCAAAGATCCCAACTTTATTTATTAATTTGAGTTTTTTGATTCAGTAGGCGAGCAATACAAAAAAGGGTTGTGTCAGTTCCGATCAAGGACGGGGAAGGATCGAGATTTAAAGGGGAGAGCTCACCGCCGTCTGATTCTTGGGCATGGAGGAAGTACGGCCAGAAGCCGATCAAGGGTTCTCCTTATCCAAGGTAATTAATTTAATTGATTACATCTACATTATTATTATTATTATTATTATTATGATTCTGATAAACCATTTTGATTTATTTTGGAATTTGGAACAGAGGATATTACAGATGTAGTAGTTCCAAAGGTTGTCCGGCGAGGAAACAGGTGGAAAGGAGCCGTCTTGATCCAACAATGTTAGTCATCACTTATTCTTGTGAACATAATCATTCTGCCCCGACCACAAATAGAAACAGCCACCACAATTCATCAATTTCACCTGTCATCCCCGTCGCCGCCGTCGTCGCACCGCCTCCACCAGCCGCGGTTGCAGTTACAGCCGCCTCAACGGCTTCAAACAATTCGGAAAGCGAGATCTCAAACGTTTTTGTCAGTGAATTAGACACGGGTTTGGTTGAGTCAGAGGGTTTCCGTTGGTTCTCGGATTTGGAGGCGACATCGTCAGCTGGCATGTTGGAAAGTCCGATGATACTGTCGGCGGCGGACGGTGATATGGATATGGCGGCTATGATGTACTCAATGAGGGGAGGAGAAGACGATTCGCTATTTGCTGACCTGGGTGAGCTGCCGGAGTGTTCGGTCGTGTTCAGGAGAGGAACGATAGAGAAGGAAGAGGAGAGGCGGCGGATCAGTGTGGCTCCATGGTGTGGAACAAGCGGATGAGTGGAATGGGACCCACATAAGAAGATGAGCTGGTTATTTTGTTATTTTTCAACAATGGAGTGCGTATCGTGCGCCTTAAGATACCTAATTCGTTTTTTTATTATTATATTATTATTATTATAATTATCTTCTTTTGTCTTAACACTCATGTTTTTTTTTTTTTTTTTTTAATTTGGATACCGGGGGCTTAGATTTCAGTGTAGTTTGGCCAATAAGAAAAGAACATGTTCCTATTCGGGCTTTTGTCTGGATATGGGTGTAATTAGCATCATGGCCGCCCGTTTCCAACGGCTACGTGATAAAATTGAATTTCTGACATTACAATGTTGTTATTGTTGGTGTTTTTTATTTTCTTCTTTTTGTATATACATAAGAACCTGCGACATCAAGGTGGGCTTCCAATTCAACTTTCTTGTGATTTTATATGTAATTATATTTATATGCATTCAACATATTCAAGCTTTCCATATTTTCAATGGAGTAAAAATTTGCAAACAAAAGGTGTATTAGAGTTTGTGCATGTTTTGTAACTTTGTTTGTTTATACTATATAATTATAAGAAGTTGAATTATTTAGTGAAAATTATGACTATATAAGTTAGGTTAATCTCCTATGAAAAATTAATCATGATCAAAATTATATATATATAATATAAATAAAAAGCATGTAGCATGTTGGTTATTCTCCAAGACTTGGTACACTCAAACTTATAAGAAATAAAAAAGAAATATAAAGTCAAAAAAGGATCCTTATAGAAATTGAAGAAAAAAAATATAAAAATAGTAATCAAATGGAGCAGTTGTAAGATGACAAAAGGCTCCAAATCTCTAGTCTCTACACATAAAGCGTGACAATTTGTGCTTTTTCTATAACAATTGGTCCACATGTTACAAAAATTAATAGTGAAAGTGAACCATGTTGATAATTTGGTATATATTAGAGTTATTTGAGTGCCACCCACGAACCAACTAAAATTAGTCAGTATAAAATATGTTGAGAATTGATTCAATAATTATATATGCATCCGAAATTTAAATAAAAATATTATTATTTATTTATTAATTAATTAATAAACTGGTTAGTTCACATATGCTAATGCGACAGACTACAAAACCTTGAAGTCAAATGAACGGAAAAATATACTTTTTGTGTAAATAATTAATATGCTTAGATTATTTATTAGGTTTTAAATTAGATTTATTAATTATTGTAAAGTGATAGTATGAGTTGCCTCAAGGGTTTAAATCTTATCTCCCATAAAAGATATTGATATTATTAATTTTTTTTATTTATTTAGGAAATTATTATTCTTCATTCAAATATTCTAATGAATTTTTATTATTACATGCTGTGAAAATTTTAATATTTCGGTTAACCAAAAAAAATTGTTAAGTTGTATTTGAGATAACTATGGATCTAGAAGAGAGAAACGATATATATACATCTGGTCATTTTCGGCACTGACGAATGCATATGTACAATCTCTCATTGACTAATGCATTTGAGTCATCTCTTACATTAACGAATGAATCTGGGTCATCCGACATTGACTAATGTATATGGGTCATCTGACATTGACGAATGCATTTGAGCTATTCGAAATTAACGAATGCATTTGAGTCATTCGAAATTAACGAATGCATTTGACTCATCTCTAGCATTAACTAATGCATCTAGGCCATATTTGTCATTAAGTAATGCATTTGGGCATTGACTAATGCATTTGGGTCATCTGACATTAACTAATATAACTGAGCCATCTTTAACATTGAGTAATGCATTTAGGTCATCTTGTATTTGTTAGAGTATAATATATTATATTTGTAAGATATTATCATAACATTATAAATTGTGATAATATCAATATTATATTATTTAGTTTCCTTATATGTCAATTATAATGTCGATATAATAGACATAATCTATGTAACCATGAATAACAATTCAATACAATTTTTCTCTCTTTAGTTTAACATGGTATCAGAGTCTTGATATTGTTTTTGAGTCAATCAAGTGATAGTCTTCCGCTGCCTCCATCAATGGTTACCTTATCCATTGATGGAGGACTTTAATAATTTATTATTAATATGTGTTATATGTCGGTGTTCTTAAGTAACTTATCTGGGGTCTTGGATTTTGTTTGAGTGAATTAATTGTCGTCTAGTTGGATTGAGGATTAGTTTGATTGGTCTTTGTTTGATTGGTTTTGGTTGTTTTATTGAGTAAAAAGAGTTGAATTTGGTTTGAGTTTTCCCTAAGTTTGTAATGTTTGGTTTGAGTTTGGTTTGGATTAGTTTAGTTTGGTTTGGTTTGGTTTGGTTTGGTTTGGTTTGGTTGTTATGGGTTATTGATTTCAGTTTATTTTTTTGGTTTTTGTTTGGTTATTAATTTTGGTTGGTCTGAATCGAAGAAGAGCTATTTTTTTGGTGGATGGTCAATGGATTGGGCAGAAGAGAAGAGAATGAAGAGAACAAGATTAAGAATGCTACGTAACTTCTTATTGTTCGTGCTTTTTGTCAAACTCTCAATGCTTATTGTTGTTGCATTGTGAGTTTGAGTGGGGATGTTAGAGTATAATATATTGTATTTATAAGATATTATCACAACATTATAAATTGTGATAATATCAATATTATATTATTTAGTTTCCTTATATGTCAATTATAATGTCTATATAATAAACATAATCTATGTAACCATGGATAATAATTCAATACAATCTTTCTCTCTTTAGTTTAACATGGTATAATAGCCTTGTTATTGTTCTTGAGTCAATCAAGTGATAGTCTTCCGCTGCCTCCATCAATGGTTACCTTAGCCATTGATGGAGAGCTTTAATCATTTATTATTAATATTTGTTATATTTCAGTGTTCTTAAGTAACTTATATGGGGTCTTGGATTTTATTTGAGTGAATTAATTGTCATCTAGTTGGATTGAGAACCTTAGTAGTTTGATTGGTCTTTGTTTGATTGGTTTTGGTTGTTTTGTTGAGTAAAGGGAGTTGGATTTGGTTTGGGTTTTCCCTAAGTTTGTAATGTTTGGTTTGGTTTGGTTTGGTTGTTGTGGGTTGTTGATTTCAGTTTGTTTTTTTGGTTTTGGTTTGGTTGTTAATTTTGGTTGGTCTGAATCGAAGAAGAGCTATATTTTTGGTGGATGGTCAATGGATTGGGCAGAAGAGAAGAGAATGAAGAGAACAAGATTAAGAATGCTACGTAACTTCTTATTGTTCATGCTTTCGTTTGCTGATTGTCAAACTCTCAATGCTTATTGTTGTTGCATTGTGAGTTTGAGTGGGAATGTTAGAGTATAATATATTATATTTGTAAGATATTATAACAACATTATAAATTGTGATAATATCAATATTATATTATTTATTTTCCTTATATGTCAATTATAATGTCTATATAATAGACATAATCTATGTAACCATGAATAACAATTCAATATAATCTTTCTCTCTTTAGTTTAACAACATTGACTAATGCATTTAGATTACTTGGTGTTGACTAATACATCTATGCCACCTCTAGCATTGAGTAATACATTTGAGCCATATCTGACATTGAGTAATGCATATGTGCATTGACTAATACATGTATGTCATCTAGCATTGACTAATGCAACTAGGTCATCTCTTGGATTGAGTAATGCATCTGGGCTATCTTGCATTTTCTAATGCATCTGAGCCATCTATCATTAACTAATGTATCTAGGGCATCTCTGACATTGACTAATGCCTTTATGCTACTTTTGGCATTGACAAGTGCATATGGGTCACCTTAAACATTAACGAATGAATCTAGATCATCTGACATAGACTAATGCATCTAAGTCATCCAACATTGACAAATACATCTGGGTCATTAAACATCGACGAGTGTATCTCGGTCATTCAGCATCAACGAGTGCGTATGAGTCATCTAACATCGACGAGTGCATCTGGGCCATCCGGCATCGACGAGTGCATCTGGGCCATCTGACATCAATGAGTGCATTTGAGCCATACGACATCGACAAGTGCATATGGGTCATCCGACATCGACGAGTGCATCTGAATCATCCGACATCAACGAGCGTATTTGTGCCATCCAATATCGATGAGTCCATATGGGCCATCTAGTATTTATGAATGCATTTGTTAAGTTGTCTTAGGGCAACTTTAAATTAGAGAGAGAGGAAATATAATATATGGGCACTTATTCATGCATTTAGGGCATTTGGGAGAATTCAAGTCAAAGTGAAGATTTATTGAGTTGTCTTGAATTGGTGGTGTAAAAAAAAGAATATTGAACAAAAAGAAATTATATATTTTTGGTGTATAATCTTGATTTAAGGAAATAAGATTAACACAAAAGAAAATTTAATATTCTGTTTGGTAATATAACTAGGAAAATATTATGACAATATTTTGAAAACTCTTTGGCAAGATATTAATGTTGACTTAGTTGAAGCTTATTTAAAGGTGTAGTCGGGTACTTTAAAAGCCCAAAGTTTTTGTCTTGAGAGAATCGTTTACAGCCCTAGTTATGTATTTGATAGGGTTTTGGAGGACTGAATATTATATAAACTCGGGTCATAACCCTAGTCTGTCATTATGTAATCTATATTCTGATATCTTTAATAATATTTTCTTTTTGGTGAATATAACAAAGTTTTATTTAAGTGAACCACGTTAAATCCGTGTATTTTTATGGTTTACATGATCTCGTATTTCCAATACAACATTACATATTTTAATAATAGTAAATTAATTCAATCCAAATGAAAAAAAGCACATTACTTTTTTTTATATCTAATCCTTTTAAAATATATAATATATTGATAATTTAGTAGGGTTTAAAGTAAACATTCTATATTTTAATCATAATCATATAATGTAGTAAGTAGGAATGTAAGATGAATAATATTATGTGATTGATCCAAATGATTTAAATTTTATCTGTTCAAGATTGCATTATTTTTAGTGTTGAATATAAATAGAGAATAAGGATTCCTCACTATAATTAAGCAAAAACTAGTAATTTAATTTTTCATATAATAGATCATTGTTGAACTTAATAATTTATACAGAAAATTGTTGAATTTAACCATTTATTATGAAATATTGTTTTGAGATGAATAGTAAAATATGTAATATCTCATTAAATTTTGAAATAATTAATAATTTAAAATTTCAGTACAAAAGTTGGAATGTAGTATTAAATTTACAATTTTAGTATATAATTATTTATTAACTTATATTTATGTATAGATATATTAACTGTTAGTATCCATTAGATGCCATATTTATTGAGATAATAATTTATTTAAAGATAATATATACTAAGTTTCAAATATATATATATATATATATATATATATATATATATATATATATATATATATATATATATATATATATATATATATATATATATATAACTTTATTTGAAATTATTCATTGTACATTTATTTTTATCAAAAATTACTTTTTATGTATATATTAGTGTAATCACTAAATTTTAAAATAATTAAAATCAAGCCAAAATATGATTAAAAGACTAATCTATATATATAATGATTCTTAATTTTTAAAGTGTCCGGATTGCCGGGTTGAGAGCTGTGGTTAATTTGGATATATATGTGAGAGTAAATGGATACTCGGGTCAAATTGTGGGTTGACCCGCTCATAAACTTAAAACGGTTAAAAATAAAATTAAAAATATTATAGGTATGGTTTGAACTTGCAACCTAACAAAACAAGTAAAACTCTTTAACCAACTAGGCTAATAACAATTTATATTTGAAATTCAACACCAAATTTGCTGAACGTGGGACATTTTAACAATATAAGTTCAACTTTTTAACTAACTAATCTATATATATATAATGATGCTTAATTTTTAAAGTGTCCGGATTGCCGGGTCGAGAGCTGTGGTTAATTTGGATATATATGTGAGAGTAAATGGATATTTTGGTCGGATTGTGGGTTGACCCGCTCATAAACTTAAAACGGTTAAAAATAAAATTAAAAATGCTATCACATTTTTTTCACGATTTTTTATATTATTACTCGTGCAAATGCACAAGATTCATGTTAGTTGGATTAATGATTGTGATAATTAAATCATAATTAATTAATAATAATGGTAAAAAATGGAATAAATGATTATACTCATTTTATCTCAAATGAATTAAAATAAACAATTTATGATAAATGTTGTGTCCATTTTATCCAAATAAATTATTTATTAAAACCCAAAAATGTAAAAATATAAAAATAAATTGGAAATATAAATGTCGTATCTATTAAAAACATTTGGTATATTTTATAGATAAAAAAATAAAGCCAAAGGGATAAAAGAAAAACCAATTTTCAAACAAACTCATTGGTTGAAAATGGATCATGATCCCGTGTGACCAAAATCCGGACGGATCGCTACAACAGAAGCTACAGCTTTCGGATGAACGTTGAATCATCATCTAACGCCCAAGAGCCATCCGCATAGCCCATTGCAACAAACTCGAGACGCTTTTGCAAAGTAGGGGATCAATAGACACCTATAACGACGTCAGTCTAGACGCGCGCGGGTCGCTCATCGCTAACGGAACGCCCAACGTTTGTGTTTAGGCCCAAAATGTCGCCGTTTTGCCCCTTCCTCGATGCTCAAACGTAAAAGCTTGAAACGTCGTTGTTTCACCATACGTCTCCGTCTTCCACGCAATGACGAACAGATAAGAACGATAACCATCTTTAATTTTTAAAAGATGGAACTTTGTCGTTTCTCAACCTTTTGACTTCGTTCAAAAGGTGAAATGATTATCATACTCCGATGATCATCTCCCTTACGCCTAGGAGCATCATAATGGCCTACACCAACAACTTGCCGAAAACAGCCAAAAAGTCATCAATGACTATTTGACCAAATTTGATCCACTTAGTCGATGAACCGACCTTGGGAGGCTATAAATAACATCGCTTTAACAAATCGAAGGCAAAAGATCCACTCTCAAGACCTCAATCAAGCTTTGAAAAAAAATCAACCATTAAAGCTTCAAGCTTTTTCTAAAATTTCGGAATTTTTGTGCAAGACCTTAAGGCTCTAGTTTGTGCATTTAGAAAGTTTTCCTAAGAGTTAATGAGTGTTCTCCAACTCCAATTAATCTTCCAATCACCCTCTCAATCAAATTACCTGTTTTGATTGAAATTTTATATTTTAGTTTGGTTAGTTTCATATACTGCATGGTCGTTCAATTTCTTGATTGGCAAACGATCCTAGGATCATTAGTAACATTTCTGCTGGAGCCAAACTCGATCAATAAACCTAAATCGATAACCCCTAAATTTGAATTTGAAAAAAATCAAAATCGGGTTTATTGTGCTTAAGTTATTGATCAAGAATATCAACCTATAAAGATTCCCCAAATGTTTCTAATGATGTTGGGAACCTATTTGGACCAGTTTTAATCCATCTCGATCATTTTGATAAAAAACCAACTTTAAAAAAATATATATATTAACAAGCTTCTTACGCTTCATTAAAGCTCCAAAACCAAAAACATGTTTTTGTACCAAAACAGTTTGGTTTAAATGGAACCTCTTCCCATTTTAATGACACATCAAGATGATGTTTAAAATGATTATAGAAACTTTATGAAATTTCCCATGCCCTTGGATTAAGGGATCCGAGCCTCAAATGAAATCACCAAACATGTACTTTGGTGTTCTTGAGGACCGAGAAACCTAGCCCAGGTTTAGCCTCAATAAAGGAGATCTGACCGAGGACTTCAACACTCGACCGAAAATCACTAAACCTCGACCGAGGGGGTCCGACCGAGAACTCTAGCACCTCAACCAAAAAATTTCAAACATTGACTGAGAATGTCCGACCAAGGATTTCAGCACCCCAATCGAGGATTCCTGTGCCCGATCGAGGATTCACGCATCCGACCGAGGACTTCAACACCCCGATTGGGGATTCCATGCCCGACCGAGAATCCCTATACCCCGACCGAGGGGTTTCCAACCTAGGACCGTGGGTTTTAGCCCGGGATCAATTAGAATTCGCACCCACTTTTTAATTTTCAAAATTATTTTTATAAAAAAAATTGAAAAAAATTAGAAAATGATTTCAATATATTTTTGAAATATTTTCACAAAAATTAGTTTGATAAATGCTTGTTTAGGATTTATTGTTAAATTAATGCCTTTAAAACTTATATTCTTTAGGTACATTCCTCTTCAATCATTGTTATCAACTACAAGTACCAGCATTTAAATATTTTTGTTACAATTTTAAATACACAAAAAATTGTGTATGTCTAGAATCAAAAAAATAATTGGTTAAATAAAACGTTATACAACCAATTTACGAAAGTCAATATTTTATAAAGTACAGACCGTTTTTGAACGAATACGAAGGATATAACGCGAAAGCCCTTTTCCGAGTATCACAAACTACAAACAAAAAATATATTATAGTTAAAAATATGTTTGTATACGTATACTTTTTATTGATTTTAAATTAAAAGTCAATTAGCAACTCTTTATCAAGTGAATATTCTTGTAAATTAATTATTTTTAATTATTTTAAATACAGATTTCTAAAAATTAAATTTTAATTTGATTATTTTTAATTTAAAAGATTATTTGAAATTTAATCATAAAATAATTATTTTCATGATTAATTTCAAAAGGTTAGAATATTCTCATAAATCTTTTAAAATAATGTTTTATTTAAAAAGAATCCTGAAATGCAAGCTAATGTTGAAATTTTTTGAGCCTCAAACTTTTTCGGGACAAGAATTTTCCGGGGATTGCAATTATCGTTTAAAATAATTAGGCTATTTCAAACCCTTCAAAATTAAGAAAAAAACTATATATAGGTGTGAATATTTTGTATTCTATAGTCGAAATTGAATCGTCTCGATAACAAATTTAAAACTATTATCGCCTAAAGTTTCAATTAAGTTGTGTTTCTTATATTTAGATTAAAGCTTATTTTAACTAATAAATTAATTTTATTTTCAAATTAAATTATATTCATTATCACTCTTAATTCATTCTCACTAAGATGTTAGCCACCCTTTTATGTAAGTAATGTCTAGCTAATCGATTCAAACCTATTACAGATTTTATATTATAATATCAAATTTTATATTTCGTAATATCTATCATATTATTTACATTTTAATTATAAGATTATCATATATTTTCTTCTCCTTCAACGTCAATATTTTTTTATTGTTTAGAGATGATTTTGTATGCATAATACATATAAACAAGATCTAAATATAGAAGAGACAAATGAGTAAGAACTTCATCGTTGTCTTAGTCTGCAACATCTTTGTTTGAAATGCAATAGAACAAATGTGTAGTGTTTAATAATTAAGTTGAAGAAATAATCCTAAAACAAAGGTAAAAGTTTGGTCCGCAATATAATTTAAAAAATAAAAAATGAATATACCACGTTTAAAAGGAATTTGTGCATATTTTTAATAAAAATTAACGATTATATAACATTTTAAATCATTTTAGATATTTATATACGAAGCAAATTCATATAAAAATAAATGTATAAAGAGTAGTTCCAAATAAAAATAAATATATAAGGAACCATTTCAAACAATAATATTTTTAAAAAATATTATAAACTTAATTAAATTTGTATGGAGCATTATACATATACTGTATATTTATATTCACATAAATAATAAAAATAATTAATTAAATTATTTTTAATAAACTATCTGGTTAGAGGGTTTGAGAGAAATCGTCGAATTTTCAATGATTGTAGTCGTTTGATGTGTATCATTCATTATACTATTATTATAATATTTTCTTAGATTCGTTTAGAAAAGTCAGTAGAGTTTATCGGAGAGTTAATCGTTCTTCTTGAAGATTTACGAGTTGGTAACTTTTTAAGTATTATTTTTTATTTGCTATTTTCATGTAATTATTTGTCGTTATTTACTTAAACGATTTTTTCATTTTTAATATATATATATATATAGACTTTTTTCAAAATAATATAAAATAAATAATAAGTAATTAAATTCTTTTAGTGTGTTCTTCAAGTAAATGCTTACAAATCTATAAAAACTTATATCAATATAAATACATTTATTTGGATAATTAATTAAATTATTTGTATTTTGTTTCTTATAAAATTAAAATTATGAATAAAAAATTATTTAACTTAAATAATTCATTTTTTTATAGATCTATAATTTATCTTAAAAATCAAATGATCTCTAAAAAAACCTCAGTGAAGATTAAAATAATAAGAATGTAGAAAACCTCATAAATAACCATGAAGCATTATAATTATAATATATATATATATATATATATAACTGAATATTAGTATGCCTACGAATGTTTAAAAACAATATAGAAAGTTAGATCATCATAATCACTTTATTTACATTTTACTTATAAGAATTAAAAAATGAACTCGTGATTTTTTTTTCTTTTAATAATCACTTTGCTTCTTGGATTAAACTTTTTTTTAAATAATTAATTAAAAGATTAGATTGTTTGTAATTTGTTTCTTATAAAATTTAAAATATGAATACACAAATATTTGAGGCATTTAAGTTAAATATTTGTTTTTTATCAAGTAATAATTATCAAAAAAAAAAATTATCTATAAAAAAAACTTGGTTAGGTTTTAATTTTTTAAATAATTTCAACTTAATTAAATATTATTTTACTCACCTCTCATTAATCACATATTACTCAATTTATTAATCAAAATATTTACATTTTTAAGTTATTCTATTATAATATATTAATACATTTAAATATTTTTAGTTACAAAAAATTTCACCTTCTCAACAAAACTATCAATCTAACCTATTTTAAAATTTGATACTGAACCAACCGCCCTAGGTTAAACAATTTTAGTATACATGTATAATTGGGCCATAATTTTATTACAAAAAACATGCATAGGTACGGCCTTTATACACAGAAAAATAATCCAGCCTAATAGAGCATTTCATTCGGTTCCAGTTGATGGACTATTTCAATTCATTATATATTTTCAGAGAAATATTTAGGACTTATTTGAATTATATGAGGTTACTCTAAAAACAAAAATATTATTTTTTAAAACATGATTATGTATAACATTTTAAAATACCAAACAAACTATAATTAACAATATGGGTTTCAAATATCCTTAATTAGTGTCCAATTTGTTTTGTCTTAGGTTAATCTTTTTCATTTTCAGAATTATCTTTACACTTTTATACGAGGCACAATGAAAAATCAACATTATGACACGAGATTATGGGCAATGTCCTTCTTTCAATGATCGATATATAGCTAGGTACAATACACCGACATTAGCACAACAAAAGATGATATATATGTTGTGTCGTTCTTGATATATCGACACAATCAATACAATAATGGCACGAAACACGATGATAAGACTCATATTATGCTTGTCTTGAAAAAATTGTATGTTTATGATTATATTTTATGTATAAACTTTTCATATTAAAAAGATAATTAAAAAATAATATTTTGATGACAGAAAATAAGGTTGCAGGTGTCGAAGGGAGCGGGAGCGGCGTAAATGACCGTAGTGATGGACAGTTACGAAAGAACAAAATATGAAACAAAATATGAATGACATGCAAAAGAACACGTGCAGCCTCGTATCAGACCAGATGTCAAGCTTAACCTACATGCAGTCAAAAAAATACAGCTACCTTATGCTTTTGATTTCAGTATTAAAAACCAATTTATATACCTTGCTTTCTAGTCTGTCCTCCACCTTCTTCATTAAAATACTATTTTACCCCTGCCCTCTTGTCCCTTTCACGACTCTTCAGTCTTCATGAGCCAAAAAACTGGTCCCGGATATAAATTTACAGCAAGATCATAAAGGATCGAAAATGACAGTTTTAACCTAACATCTCTAAACCGCTGCATGTGTTTTGCAAAACTGTTTACTTTACTTATTTTGATTAAAGAAATTTATATTCAACTAATCTTAAATCATTCGTATGCCTTGTTTGGATTCGGGTTATTTAAATAATTCGATTATTTAAATAATTGATATAATTTTGTGGTGGGTATATTTTTGGTAAAAAAAAACTTAAAGAGTATTAATATAAAATGATAAAATAATCCCCTTTTCTTAACCTAGTGGCAATAAGAAGTGAATGCGCGACAAGTTATGCGTCTGGTTAAATGGTTAAGTATGTTTGCGGGCTACATATTTAATCCGTTGTCTTATTTTAATCCTCTCTTCTAGCCTAGCGGAAATAAGAGATGGATACTAACCCTAAGTTCTTGGGTTCGAGTCCGTCAGGCGGCAAGTTATGTGTCTGGTTTTGCGGGCTACATACTTATACTTAATCTGTTGTCCTATTTTTTTATAATGATAAAATAAAAAATAATAATTTAAAATAGAAGATATTTTAACATTTTAGGTAATGAATTAAATGATGTGATAGATAAGAGAGTGAATGATATGATAGGATATTTTTGAGTCATAGGTTATTTAGAAAAACATATACCGAATAAGTTATAAGAGTGATTTTTAAGATCATTCTAACTTTATACATTAAAAACAAAATACATTTTAATCATACTGTTCATACTAAACAAAAATAAAGTATTTAAGGATAACAATTTGAAACCGCCCCGCAAAAACTGAAGTGAATTGTCTCGTTTGGAATGGTTTTTCTCCAAAATCGAACGGGGATCGTATTTGTGTCCTTCGCCTTGACCCGCCCCGATCTCACCCCAATTCTGCTCTGAATACTATAAACATAAATAAATATATTAAATCACTGATATATTTATTTATTAGTTACACTTTATAAGAGTCGTAAGTTTATTTTTTATAATAATATAAAATTTCAATATATATAATATTAAAAAATTCGTTTTATGGTATAATTTCTTTTATTTTTTTAAAAAATATTTTATCAATAGTGTCCCGCGGAATTCTCCAAAATCGAACGAAACCAAACAGGACGGGGATGATATAAAAAAATCCCCAAAATAAAAACGAGACAGGGATGATAAATGTATTCCCTACCGGAACCACCATATTGTCATCCCTACTTGTATCCCACTAGAGTCACAAGTGGAAAGAGTTGACCTAAAACACCATTTTCACTAAAACGCTTTAATTGAAAGCAAATGACCATGTATACGGGGTGTCATGTTTGATTGTAAGTTCTCCTTATTTTATAAAAAAAACTTTGATTCACAAATCATGGTTATATAAAAAAAACTTTGATTCACAAATCATGGTTACAAATCATGGTTATAGGATGTCATTATAACTTTCTACCTTAAAAAAAAATATTAATTTTAAATAAACTTAATAAATTATTTTTTTAATAATTATTAATTTTTTTATTTAAATAATCTTAATAAATTACTTTTTATAATTTACAAACATCAAACAAATGATTTCAAAATAATCATAAATGAAACAAGGTTTAAAGTTTCGTGTTCATATTTTCTTTCAATTGTCATAACATTAATGGTTGCCTTTTTATTTAATAGTAAGTACATTTCACTTCTTGTGATTTAATGCTAGAATTTTATCTAATTTATTGCTTAATTAATTATTTGATGATAATATTTTTATTTTTGTTTTATATAGTAATAGTATATAAAAATTATCAGATTTATGTATTAGTATATAAAACAACAATATTTATTTTAAAGTAATCTGAAAATTAACATAAATTTAAAAAAGAAAGTTATAGACTATCTCTAATATAAATATAAACCATAATTTTGTATAAACTGTTTTAAGTAATCCTTATATATATACAAGAGACAAAAGAAAAATGAAATATGTTTTTCAAATAAAGACAAATTAATTTATTTCAGCGTCTTATCCTCTTTCTAACTTTGACAATGTGGAAACCACGTGCCAAGTGGATATATCGGCTAGAGGTAATCTGATATATCGCGGACCACAAAATATATTTGACGAGATTCTTCCCATCCATCAATATTTCTGCCGTATGTCCTCACGATGACGTGTCGCTCATCGGACCAGTCTTTTTCAATGATGGTCCATAGCCTTTGATGTGCCTGTTTGTAGCTGATAAATACCAAACCTGGATCACCCTTCTTTTATATGGAGTCCCACTATCAATCTTCTTATGTATGTATGCTTTTATTTTATTTATTTACAAAGATTAATTAAAAAAAGACATGTTGGGTAAATAAAAGAAACAAACAACTGAAAAACAACTGTTTGATTTTATTATTTTATTTTTAATGATTATAGTCATGATTAATCTAATATTTTTAACAATATTTAATTTTAGTATTCATGACATGAAACTAGAGTGTTCAAAATATGAATTATTTGATATATTTTAATTATATTGTGATTCATATTATTTATAGACATTATTATAATTGTTGGAAACTAACCCAATTTAGATTATAATTCGACTTTATTCTATTGAATAAAATAAAACATGTTATTTATTTCATTAACTAAAATACTAAAATATCTTATATTTATTTATCATTATATATTAATATCTTTTATTTTTTTTTTTAAAAAAATATATGCTTTCCAAAATTATCCGCAATCATTATTTACTTTAATTCTATGATATTTGCATTAATAAAAAAATCAAATAAATACAAACTATCCAAATCAAACATGGTATATAGAGTAGTATCTAAACAGTAATAACTAGCTAGCTAGGGGTAAGATGGGAAAGAGAAATAAGGGTATTTATGGAACGACAATAATACACGTGGATATGGTGAGAGTACCCATTGATAGAAAATTCCGCGTGAAGTAAGAGCTAGTTTGATTATGGATTTTTTAAATTAAAAATCCACTAATCACATTCTTAATTTGTTTATCAATAACTCAAAATTAAATTATTCAATTTCTCAATTAAATTACTTTTTATAAAACCAACAAAAACAATATTAAAACAAATTAATAAATGAAAAATATTATTTATTTTTATTATTCATAAAAAAAATCCTATATAAGTGAGATCATAGTAACCCTTCAAATTACAAGCTGGCAAAACACGGCGCTTACTGGCCGACCTTATCCTCTTCTTGGTTCTTTGTTTCTCTCTCTAGAATTTTACAACTCATTCATGTTTTCCACATTTCTTTTTCAAAAGAGAAAAAATTAGAGAGCCAAAAGGAGAAGAAGGAGATTGAAAGGAAGCCCTGAGCCGGAGAGAAAGCAAACCCTAGATAACTTTGACTCAGTACAAGGAGAAATTCTTATTCTTTCGATTTGATCCGTAGATCCTGAGACCAACATAAGTAAAAATCGAATCATCATTACGTTTACAGGTCAGTTTCATGTATTATATTACTCATCGCCCAGATTAATGTCTTACGTATTTTGTCGGGGATTGATTGATTCATTCATTTCTTTCTATATAGATTTCTTTTCCAGATACTTAATTGTTCCTCATACATGATTCATGCCCATCTGGTTATTATTCAACTACGTACATTTTCGCTTTTCTGTTTCCCAAATGTTGTTTACTTTAGATCTGGCGATCTTTAATTTCACATCTATGATTGTTTTGATTTTGACGATCTTGATTGTAACCTTGTTCTATTGATGATTTGTATTCTGTTCAGACACTTGAGAGGGAGTTAAAGATGATGTCCAGGTCTTATACCAATCTTCTAGATCTAGCTTCTGGGAATTTCCCAGTAATGGGTAAAGAGAAGAAGCGTCTTCCACGGGTGATGACAGTTCCTGGGGTTATATCTGAACTTGATGAAGATCAGGCTAACAGCGTTACATCAGATGTGCCATCTTCAATATCCATGGACAGAGTTATTATCGTGGCTAATCAACTTCCTATTAAAGCTAAACGAAGGCCGGATAATAAAGGATGGAGTTTCAGTTGGGACGAGGATTCGTTGCTGTTACACATCAAGGATGGTTTGCCTGAAGATATGGAGGTGCTTTATGTTGGATCCTTGAGAGTAGATGTGGATATCAATGAACAAGATGATGTTTCACAGATGCTCTTAGAAAGGTTTAAATGTGTTCCTGCATTTTTACCTGCTGATATATTGGCTAAATTTTATCATGGTTTTTGTAAGCAACATCTGTGGCCACTGTTCCATTACATGCTGCCCTTTTCAGCTAGCCATGGTGGTCGATTCGAGAGGTCTTTATGGGAGGCGTATGTTGCTGCTAACAATATCTTTTCGAAGAAGGTGATCGAGGTGATAAATCCTGAGGATGATTATGTTTGGATTCACGATTATCATTTGATGGTTCTGCCTACTTTCTTGAGGAGGCGTTTTAATCGTTTGAGAATGGGTTTCTTCCTCCACAGTCCTTTTCCTTCGTCGGAAATATACAGGACTCTTCCCGTGAGAGAGGAGATTCTCAAGGCTTTACTGAATTCCGACCTCATTGGCTTCCATACTTTCGACTATGCTCGACATTTCCTTTCTTGTTGCAGTAGGATGCTTGGTTTGGAATACCAATCGAAAAGGGGCTATATCGGGTTGGAATACTATGGAAGGACTGTCGGAATAAAGATTATGCCTGTCGGCATCCACATGGGTCAGATCGAGTCTGTCTTGACGCATGCGGATAAGGAGTGGAGAGTCGCAGAACTTAAGCGACAATTCGAAGGGAAAACTGTTCTACTCGGGGTTGACGATATGGATATTTTCAAAGGAGTGAATTTGAAACTTCTAGCAATGGAACATATGCTGAAGCTTCACCCGAATTGGCAAGGACGGGCTGTTCTTGTCCAGATTGCTAATCCCGCAAGAGGAAGTGGGAAAGATTTGGAGGAGATACAAGCCGAAATAAAAGCCAGTTGTAAGAGAATAAACGAGACTTTCGGAAGTCCCGGTTACGAACCGATTGTCTTCATCGATACGCCTATATCTGTTGCCGAACGAGCTGCATATTTCACCATTGCCGAGTGTGTGGTGGTGACAGCTGTCAGAGACGGGATGAATCTCACTCCTTACGAATATATTGTGTGCCGACAAGGCACACCTTCAAATGTCGGATCGAGAAAGAGCATGTTGGTTGTTTCTGAGTTCATAGGATGCTCTCCTTCACTTAGTGGTGCTATACGGGTCAACCCATGGAACACTGAAGCGACTGCTGAAGCGTTAAACGAGTCTATTTCAATGGCGGAGACTGAAAAAGAGTTGCGTCATGAGAAGCATTACAAATATGTTAGCACTCATGATGTGGCTTATTGGTCGAAAAGTTTCTTTCAAGATTTGGAAAGGACTTGTAAAGATCATTTTAGGCGACGGTGTTGGGGTATCGGTTTAAGCTTTGGATTTAGAGTTGTTGCACTTGATCCTAGTTTTAGGAAGTTGTCTATTGATGCAATAGTGTCTGCTTATTCGAGAGCCAAAAACAGGGCGATATTGTTGGATTATGATGGTACTGTCATGCCCCAAACAACCATCAATAAGACTCCTAGCGAGGAGGTTATCTCCATTTTAAACATACTTTGTGGTGACGTTAAGAATGTTGTTTTTATTGTGAGTGGACGTGGAAAGGATAGCTTAGGGAAGTGGTTTTCTCCGTGTAAGAGGCTCGGAATTGCTGCGGAGCATGGATACTTCATGAGGTAAATTATTATTGTTATAATTATTATTATTTTCATTTCCTCAATTTATGTGATTGTGTTTTTATATCAGGTGGTCTGCTGGTAAGGAATGGGAAACTTGCGTGCAAACGAGTGATTTTGGATGGATGCAAATAGCTGAGCCAGTTATGAAATTATATACTGATTCTACGGATGGATCTTGGATTGAAACAAAGGAGAGTGCCTTAGTATGGCACCATATAGATGCAGATCCTGGCTTTGGGTCTAGCCAGGCAAAGGAGTTGTTAGATCATCTTGAAAGTGTTCTAGCAAATGAGCCTGTTGCTGTTAAAAGTGGCCAATTCATTATTGAAGTGAAACCTCAGGTTTGTCTTTCTTAAAAACAATCAATATCTGAATTTGCTCTACAATTGACCCTTTTCTCAAGCATTTTGTTAGTGTAGGCAAGGCTTAATTATCAATGTTAAAGCTTCTGTCTTTCTGTTTTATTAAAATGTTTTTATTAAGCTAGTAGACATATGCTTTTGTATCTTTTCTTGAACTGTGTGTGACCCTAATGATTACCTGAGCTTGTATATTCTTTTTCAAAAAAATAAAAATTACTGTTTCTGTAAAAAGTTATTTTTGTAAAATGATCAAATTATCCTTAATATTTTTGACATTTTAGTTGATGATTTGATTGTTCTTTCTGTCTACCTTCTTCAATCTTTTGGTGAACAAATATGATTGATGTTGAGTGTTTTGTACTTGTTATTGTTACAGTAATCTCTTAGAGCTTGTTTGATGTAGATTTTTGTTTTAATTGTTCAATTTCTTGAACTTGTTTGATGTAAAAAGTTGATTATTTGGGATTGTTTAGGTTAAAGGACTACAATATCATTTGTATTTAAAAAAGAAAGTTAGGGTTTTTAGCATTTTAGTTGACGGTTTGAATATTTTGATTGATGATGTGATAAGGATGATATCTGTTGGTTTGGTTAAATTCAAAAAATTTTGTTCTATGCTTATCAATTTTGAAGTTGACTTCCTTGATAGCCTTTTGTTAAAATGTAGTTGTGAGTGAGTCTTACAATGTTAATTTTTTGTCCCCAGGCTGTAAGTAAAGGGACAGTTACAGAGAAGATATTCTCATCAATGGCGGGTGATGGAAGACAGGCTGATTTTGTGTTGTGCATAGGAGACGACAGATCAGATGAGGACATGTTTGGGGTAATTGCGGATGCAATGAACAGTGGGGTACTGTCGCCAAATGCAACTGTATTTGCTTGCACTGTTGGGCAAAAACCAAGTAAAGCGAAATACTATCTGGATGATCCCAAGGAGGTAATCACCATGCTGGATTCTCTTGCTGATATTACAGATCCATCACCTGTTGTTACAGAAGTTGTTGTTGGAAATAGAAGTAGTAGTAGTACTAGTGTAAGCTTCTCCTCCACCTCCTGAACAAGGGTGGTGGTGGTGGTGTGGTTGTTTCCATATGTCCTTCCTTTCTTTCTTCCTTCCTTCCTTCCACTGTTGAATGATCAAGAACAGGCAGCCAGACAGACATAAAAAGAGAAACGATTGGAGGCTGTCTGCTCACGGACTGAGGGATGGATGGAGGGATGGATGGGTGGATGGATGGATGTATGTGGGTTAACCGAAACAAGGCCTTGGTTTCGAGGCTGGGGGGATTTTGCTGTGGTGGACTGAGATGAGATGAGATGGATTATGATAAAAAAAAATCTTGCATAGGTGAACATAAGTGAGGAGGTGGGAGGGGATTTCTTTTAATGGTTGGTTGGTTAGTTATGAATAACACTCAAACTCTCTTTTGCTTCTTTTTTCTTTTGTCTATTAATCCTGATTCCTGACTCCCCCTCCACATTATTTGGTTATTGAAACTGTAAAGCAATTTCATACTTTATATTATATATAATATACAAAAGGAAAACAAATTTCTCAAACACTATCATTTTCTCAGTAGAAGAAGATAAGTACACCAAACACTACTTTTTTTTTTTATAAAAATATGACCATTTTATCTATCAAAACTCATCGGTTTGTACCCACTAGGGGTAGGTAGTTTAAGGGTCATGGTCTTATAAGAGAAGAGACTAAAATTTTAGGTTAGGTTTTCATTTAAAACCTGGTTTCATTTTTGGATGGCGGATTAGCTCCGCTATAGCCCTTTTGGTTGTGCTCGCGGATGTATCTGTTCCAGCTGTGAACAGATCCTGCAATGTAAGTCATGACTCCTGCCAAAACATAAGCAGTATTAAATTAAACTTAGAACATACATGCATGACACTAAAGTGGTTCAAAAATGAGTTTATAAGCTTAACAAAATAGTAAGTTATCTAATAAGATATTAACAAGGAGGAAACAACAAAATATTACAAGCAAAAGGAAAAGAAAAAAATCAATAACAAGAAATCAATTATCTTGGTGTTAATCATTTGTTCCATATGGAATTTTCTTTGGGATCAAGGTGTGACTAGCTCATTTTTTTTTTTGAACTCATCAAGATCGAGTTCACGAGTTAACTTATACGAGTTGAAAAAACTTGGATGAAAAAAAATCGTAATTAAATTGTAAGTTAACTCGATAAACTTATAAAATTAATAACATTATAAGAAATGAATAGTGAGGAGTTTGCTCACACACAAACGAAAGCCATTTGGAGTGAACAACACTTAAAACCATTTTTTTATGAGATTTTTATCAAAAAGAACACTTGTATGATCCCGGTCAAAAGTTCAATCTGAAACAATATCATTTGTCTCTATAATCTCGGTTTTGTCAACCTATCTTGGTATTTTACTGGAGTGATAGGAAGAGAGAATGACGTGACATCACCTCATTAGTTGGGAAAAATGAAAAGTGTGAGGAAAGATAAAAGAGATAAATTCTTTTATTTTTCAGGCAATCAGATTGCGGCACATCATTCCTTCAAACTCCCTCCCCGTATTTTATTGTGTGCTAAATTAAGATCCCATGTCTATTGTAATTGTAAGAGACTAAAAGTTTTGGTTTGATTTTTATTAAAATTATTTTGGTCTATATAGTTAGAGATGTAAATAAAAAGAGTTACTCGCAAGCTATTCGAATCTCGAATTCGATTAAAAAACCCTCGTTTGTTAGTCTTAATGAGTTCGTTTAAAAGCTTGAAATTTTAAACTAGACACGTTAGAGTTTTGAGATATTCGAGTTCATCAACTTGAGAACATGTTCGTTTAGAGACTCGTGAAAATATTCATTTAGAATTCGTTTATAAGTTCGTGAATATATTGGTTTAGAGGCTCGTTTAAAATATCGATGTAGACTTCTTATATTTAGCTTTCTTATAGGTCAACCTATTTTATATTTTTTATGATTCTATGTATGTTATTCTATATTTATTAGTATTATGTATATATTAGAATTATGTATTTATTGAGACTTATTTAAAATGTGATGTAATTTTGGTTCTGATATTAATAATAATTTGTTTGGTTGATATAGTTAAATTTTATCTTTGATAAGTCACATAATATTTTTTAATTGTTTATGTCATCTTTTGTCATGAATTAATATTTAATAGCAAAAAAAATACGATACTTTTTATTTTAGGTGAAATATTTTTCTAGATTATAAACTAGCCGAGCTCGAAACTGGAACTATTCATCATTCATATATATATATATATTTATTTACACGATCTTGTCTTTTTTAAAGTTTTTAATTGGTTTATTTATTAAAATATATTTTTATATTTAAAATTTAAATTGAATAAAATAAAAATATTTTAATATTTTAATTAATGAAATAAATAATTTAATAATTACAATATAATGTTTGTAATTTTCAAAACTTACCAGAAATGCTCATGATATTAACTTTGTTTAAATGAGACTAATTGATATTATGCATTATTTATTCATACAAAACCTCTACATTATTGTGAAAACAAACGAGATATTATCTTATTAGTCACTCTCTAATGTTACACTCTAGACTTCACTATTAACATTATCCATGTAAAATATTTAAACTTTCACATTAATTTTAGAAATCATCAAATTTATTGAAATAAATCATACACCTATATCAAATGGTATTTTGATATTAATATTAAAGTTTGTATGAATATATTTGTGAAGACAATAATTTATTTGTCATTGATAGAATCTTAAATCTAGATTGCTAAATATTAATGCTTAAAGCTCTTAATTTATTAATATATATAATTACTATTTCAAAAGTAAAACATGATTTTGAATTTTAGTTATTTTAAAGTAGATTTTGAATTAATACCAGTTTCCAAATATGAAATGTTTAGATAATTAGTAAAAAAAGAAAAGAAATTGTAGTGGAGACTGAAAGACTTTGTTCCGTAATGTGAGGAGGGAGGAAAATCCATGTGAGAATTTTCTGGTGAATTTGTAAAGATTGAGGGGGTAGAACAGGTATAGAAAGTATTTTAGTCTCTCCCCCATTGGTCACACTGGCTTATTAAGCCCTTCGTCATGATTTATTTCACAATCTTCCTTCTTCTCTGTAAAATCCACCAATTGAATTGAATCGAATCCCTTTGATCGGGAATTGAATCATCATCATCATCATCGATTATCTTTTCGATTGTTAATTGAGCAGGCAGGTTGGTTGGTTGAGAGATTGGATTGGATTGGGTTCCATGACGTCAGGTACGCGGCTTCCGACATGGAAGGAGAGGGATAACAACAAGAGAAGAGAGAGAAAGAGGAGAGCTATTGCGGCTAAGATCTACAATGGCTTGAGAATGCACGGAAACTTTGAGCTACCTAAACACTGCGACAACAACGAGGTCCTCAAGGCACTTTGCAGAGAAGCTGGATGGATCGTAGAAGAAGACGGCACCACTTATAGAAAGGTAAGAAAGATCTGATTGATTGACGAATCTGAAGTAGAATGAATGAATTAATGAATTGATTGATTGATTATATCTTCTAGGGATGCAAGCCAGTTGAAAACATGGATAATAATAATAATTATATTATAGGCGGTGGTGGTGGTGGTGGATCTGGACCAGGATCAGTATCAGCAAGCCCTCCATGTTCATCATCATCATATCAACAGAGTCCATGCATGTCCTACAACCCTAGCCCAGCATCTTCTTCCATCCCTAGCCCAGTTGCATCTCATCATCTTCATTATGCTGCTGCTGCTAATAATCATAATAATCATCCCAACAACTCCTTCATTCCTTGGTTTCTGTCATCTGGTGGATCATCCTCCTCCTCATTCAACCGACTCTTCAGTACTCATGGAGGTGGTTCTATAAGTGCGCCTGTCACCCCTCCACTGAGCTCCCCTACTTCTCGGATCAATGATGCAGCATGGGGGATTACCGGGGGAGGAGGAGGACATTACTCGGCTTTCCTACCCTCCTCTGGTGTTCAGACACCTCAAGATGGGACTGTGTCTCCTACTTTCAGCCTAGTATCGTCTAACCCATTTGGCTTCAAGGAGGCCTTATCTGGTCCTGGTTCAAGGATGTGGACTCCGGGTCAGAGTGGAACATGCTCTCCTGCAAACTTACCAATCTCGGATGATGATGAGATGGCAGGTACCGAGTTTGCATTTGGAAGCAACCCTATGATTGGGGTCGTAAATGCATGGGAAGGAGAAAGAATACATGAGGAACAGGATTGTGCTGCTGATCATCTTGAGCTCACTCTCGGAAACTCAAAGGTATGTACTTTTTTGTCCTCTGTTTTTGTTGTTAATATTTAACTTACGTTTGCCTTTTGGTTTTGGGTTTTCAGGTGCGAAGATTTTGAAGAGTTATGTCCCTTTGTTCTTATAATATTTACCACTTCAATTACACCATTGTCATCACCTGAAATAGACTTTATTTGAAAGAAACAATAGAGAGAAAATATATAAGTTATATATATTCTGTAGAATTAATTGGCTTTGCTTGGCTGGGAATACTGTATATTACCATTACCTGATTAAATTACCATTACAGTACCTTTTTCACAATTTCAAGTAAATGTTTGTCTGTCTGTTTCATTGATATTTGCAATTTCACTTAATAGTTAGTTCATTACAATCATGTATTTACATAATTACACACGTTGAAGCTAGCTAGCTAGCCACAACACCTATACAGATGGT
This sequence comes from Impatiens glandulifera, assembly GCF_907164915.1. Lineage (NCBI taxonomy): Eukaryota > Viridiplantae > Streptophyta > Magnoliopsida > Ericales > Balsaminaceae > Impatiens > Impatiens glandulifera. The sequence goes on from NC_061870.1 coordinate 31,586,630, forward strand.
TATCAAAGCACACGAGAAGAAGAAGATAAAATAATCACCCATATCATATGCTTCAGAAGACAGTTGTTCATTGACACGCAAACAGTTTAAAATGTAAAATTAAATATATTCACACCACACTTCACCTCTCGAGCTTCCCGTACAAATCCCTCAAGGCATTGTATAGTATAGCAGCTGCGGGTGGCTTAGGTAATGAGCCAAGAACAATGTCTGAAGCCCTTATGGACTGGCTACCATAAAATCGAGAATTCTCACTTGAACGAGTTGTCACAATATTTCCTTCCAGAGAAACCCCAACAAATGCGCCTATAAGAATGAATGGCCAGGCCAATAATAATGTTTTAAATTACCATTACCAAACATATATGAAGTCCAAAGAAATTGGTTCTTATAATGAGATATTTACCTTTACTGTAGCTATAAGTATAACAAGCAGCATAGCCACCATCACCAGCCCTCATATCAGCCTCAACTGTCCGTCCAACAATGCCAACTGCTGCACTCAAACCAGCTCCAAGTGAAAGATGCACATCGCCACTAAATGTTTTGACTGCATCATGTGTTCTCAATACAATTATGAAATCCGTCAATTCGCCCCCCACCTGTAAGAGCCAAAACAATTTTATGGAAACACTAGTATTTAATACGTTAAACTGTTAATGAAGAATAAAGTAAATGGTTGGTAATATGTTGGAAGAAGTGATTGATGAAGATTATTGGTTTATATGGATTTATTCCAAAGAAATCATATCAAACAGTCTAGACCAAAAGAAAAAATTGTTTCACAACTAAATGTGCATCAATATTAAACTATGAGATGTCAAAATAGGACTAAGACTACTTCACCTGAGCTCCCCAGCCTAGACCAAAAGAAGAAATTGCAGATGGAGGAGACCAAGACCCGTCATCGCGACGTGCAATCACTAGCCCGGTCCCGATATTGTAGGTGATACCTATCCCCACTTTTGCAACTGTAAGTATGGCAAGGCCTTTCGCTTGTCGCAGGATAGCATCAGGAATTGACTTCTCCGGTTTCAGTGTATCTATCTGCACATAAAAATTCAAGCAAGAAGTGCCTTAGTTGAGATTTTGTCAAATTAAATTTAACACTGGGCTGTTTTGGTACAAAAGTTTTTCATGTTATCATGATACAAAGATATAATCAGATCATAATCGATAAAGAAATCTCTATACCAAGTCAAACAAAAAAGTTGTACTATAATTTGGATCATGAGTAAAAAATAATCTGATCAAGATCCAAAAGATAGTTTCCATAAAGGCTCAATTACTACAATTCAGGCCAAAACTCCCACCTTGGTATAAGCTTTAATTGTGTTTGTGGCCTTATAGATCTCATATTCCATGGACTGCCCCCAAGGAAAATTCAACCAAGATCTCAAGGTGCTCAGATCAGTCAGATCGCAGGTTGGTAATTGAGCAGCTCTACTTACTTGATCCATCAGATATGGCTGAACATTTTCTAGACGTACACAACATACATCACAAACTCTTTGTGGGTCTCCCACACGAAACTTAACAGGCAACAAGCTCCTTCCTCTAGTACAGTCACCACAAAATACTCCTCCACAGAACCGACAGTGATGCCTGGTGCACATGATAGGGTGAAACCGGACGCTACATAGCATACATGAAGAAGCTGCACTATCTGGCAACCATTTCGGTGGATCCATCTCAATAATTTCACTTATACTGTTGTAATTAGCCTCTGTGAGGGTTTGAGCCATTTCTTTCCAAGCTTGTTCAACTATATGACTTGATATCCATGAAATACTATGAATATCACCAGAAGCTAAGGAAGACACCTTCCCTCGAGCCGCGACCAACATTTCAGCCACAACATCCCACATCGTGAACTCTTTTTGTTCTCCAGAAAGCTGATTCCAATCCATGTCTCCTTCTGGAAAGTAACCTCCATTACAGAAAAACCCTCTATTCCACTCTTCATGATCACTTTTAGATAATGGTGGAACAGAAACAGGAATCCAAGCTCCAGTTTCTTCAGAAAGTGGTGCATCATAGTAGAAGTATCTTCCTTCCTTATTGCAGCAGTCTTTTGGAATACCCTTCTGGTCATTCTCTTCCACACAGCTTCCAGGTGATGTAATGTCTGTTTGTACATACTTAACAATTTCTTGTCCCATAAAACTATCATTTTCAACACTTTGATCTTTAGAAGGCTGTAATGAAGCATACATATATTTTTCAGGTTCAGCTCCAGTTTCAAGAGCCCCGTCCTCATCTTTCTCTAGCTTGTTCTCTTGAGATGATAGATCAGGATAAATTATAGGTCCATTCCTTTCTTCAGAAAGAAAGCAGATATTGGCAAGATTCTCCATCTTTAATAGACTTTCCGCTGAATCAATATATTCTTTGCTTGTGTCGCGAGGGATTCTAGTATCGCCTAATTCCAGTTTATCCATTAGGTGTCCACCAGAAGTATGCAATCCCAGCATTCAACTCTACCGTTAACTAAAAACAATCTTAGTTTGTTTCCCTTTCACAAGTCAATGTCTGATTCGTTTACAGTCCTGCAGATACCATTGAGAATGTACCAGTCGATCAAAAGGTAAAAAAAACATTCATCAAAATAAAGTGCTCCAGAAAGGAAACCCTAATGCAATAACAGCACATCATCAAGTTCAAATGCAGACAGAGAGTTAAATACGAAATTATCGCAGTAAATAACAGATAGCGGACAATTATTTTGTATAAGAATTAGAGCAATCAATGTAAATTGTAACGAAAGGCAATTAAAAGGCGGATAAAATGGGAATGAAAAAGCAAGAACATGATAAAGAAGCATAGGAAAGAAAATATAAATCTATACGGTTCTAATACGAAAGATACTGATAAGGATTCTAAGCCGATTGCCGTGAATTTCCTAAATCTTCTGTGAATCATGGAAATACGTACCAGAATCAATCGAAGAAGAAAGTGATGCTAATCGTGGCAAGTTTAACCGATGCGGTGGAAACCTAGAGACGAGATGATGTTGCCGATTGAGAATTGCACGCCTTTGCCTTGCCTTGCCTTGCCTGGGCTGGTAATCGGCTATACCAAGTCGCCTTTTGAGCTTTTGAGATGCGTCTTTATTGAAAAAGCTTCAGCTGCCATTAATTCACTGAATTAATAATAAACCACAATACAGGGAATTTGCGTCAAGTCTCTTGAGAAGCAAATCGTTTATTTTATTTTATTTTATTTTATTTTATTTTATTTTATTTTATTATTATAGCGTAATTATATGTTTTCCTAACCTATTATTGTTTTAGCAAAAGAATAATATGATTTTAGGAGTCTCTTAGCAAAAGAAATAATAAAATATGAGGGAATAACGTAGAAGAAATAAACACTTCGAATAAAATTGATTTTTAACATGTTTAATAAAATTTACTCTAATAATATTTCCTAATTTGACGAAATGGCTTTAAAGATGGCCTTATTTGAGTTTTTCATCCGCGCATAAAATTAAATGTGCCGGTGACACCTTTTTTTTTTTACGATTTTGCCCATGTCGCGGGACATCCACAGTCGCGAAACGCAATTTTTTTTATTTTTATTTTTCTAAAAATAAAATTTCGTCTCGCAATTGTGGACTTTTCACACGGCATCCGGATGCGTCTCGCAACGAGGACATTTTCGTCCAAAAAAAAGGTGTCACCAGCGCATTTAATTTTATGCGCGGATAAAAAACTCAAATAAGGTCATCTTTAAGGTCAAATTTCCCGATAATTAACCATGTGTTTTAATTAGAAGGTATAATATGTAGTTTATTTAAAAATAAAAAGAATAATAATAAATTGAACTCTAACAAATGAAGCTAAGAAATATTATTTGTGCTAAAGAAAACAGGCTAGTAATGACAATTTGTCGTGTCACCAAATACAATAGTCACGCAACCAAACAGTAAAAAATAATTGAACTCAATAATATATGGATTGGTCCTTTTTTTTATTAGCTTATTAAAAATTTTATGGTTTATGAATATCTCATATTCTCTATGGAACTCATTTGAATTACCCAAACAGGGAGAAATTGAGGTTGCTGCGGCCAGTGGCTAGGTGATAGAAAGGAGAGGCGCCGGAGGTGTCATAGAAAGGAGCTAAGGAATTTACGAAACCATTTGAGACAATAACGAGGTGTGCATAAATAAAGAGTTATGTCTCACCACCTTCAATTCCTTAAGACACGAAAATCGAAAGGAGAGAAACATAAACATTGAGCTATGTAAACTTATTTATAATGTCATGTGGGTGCCAAAAGTTTTGTGTTGACAGAAATGATTGATAATTGTATCCATGAAAAATGGCACGGCATAGCAAAGATATTATTTAAATTATTTAAGATGGAAATCATGTTGAGGATTGAGACGATCTCTTAAAATGACTTATGTGTGTATTTGTTAAGTTTTATTTTCAAATTACTTGTGTTCATTAATTGGTAAAAATAAGTGATTGTGTTTTTAGTTGAGTAGATGTAAGCCATTATCAACAAACGTCCGCGCCTTAGGCATATTTTTTTTTTATCTAGTTTAACCAAAGAAAATTGTTTTTGACCGATTGAGATGGTTTGCCTATTTGGTTTATTAATTATTTTTTGGATGGGCTGTCCTTATAATTGATCTTCTTTATTCTATGGGCTTACTTAGGGTCAGCCTTATCAACAAATTGTAAGCATGTGCAAGTAGCAGGAATTGGCTTGGTTATTTGGATGATGCATTTTATAAAAAGTATCCAAATTGAAAGGAGACATAAAAAACATACAGTATATTCAGACATATGAATCTGGTTAATGGAGGTTGCTAATCTGTTTTGTGGGATATAGAGCACATAACAAGAAATGAGGAAGTAGTGTCCATCGGCTAAAAAACAAAAATGTTTGAATTTATAGCACAAATGATGGTGGCTAACAATGTGGATATTATGAAAGGCTTTGTCATGATGTCGCACACTTTGGTAAATTTAATTGACAAGCAAGTGCGGACAAAAAAAAAGTACAAACTTCGCTCTAATGTCAACTAAGCTCTAAAAAGAATAGGCACACGAATTAATATGAAAGCCGTACCAGAGTTAAAGTCTACCGACTCACATTTTTTTTGAGCATCTTGAGTTGTTATTATTATTTTTTATCGTTATGAATAAAATATGACAAATAATGTCATAATTTAAACTAAATTTGTTTTAATAAGTATTCAATCGTGATTTTTAGGATTTATTGGATTAATAGAAATAAGTTGTTTCCTTACAAAAAAAAAAAAAAAAAAAAAAAAAAAAAAAAATTAAATGCTTATAGTGATAAATTATAGTCTTATTTTATGTGAATTCTTGAAAGTATTCACCTAAGTAGTGTTCTTTAATATCTTGATTTATAATGATAATTGTTTATAGAGATAGAAATTATATTTATGATGAGTTATTTGAAATTTAGTTTAAGTAATACATTATAAAATTTATTATGTAAGCAGATTCGAAAGGAATGTCTATTAAAAGTAAGATCATGGATATCCCAAACAGTTACTTTGCTAAGAAATCAAAGCTAAATCGAAATTGGACATTTAATCCATATAATTTCTAAATTATTTTTTGTATTCTCCATAATTATTGTGACTATTCTATCAATTGAAATATAAGCCAGGTTTGAAAAGGGTCTTTGTCTATGATGGTTGTTGGATAATGACTTCAGCTAATTGGACGAAAATAGTCGAATTAGAATAGACATTTTTTTTTTGTTATTAATTGGTCAAATGAAGGCAGCTGCAAGACTTAAAGAAACAAATAATAAAGCAGGTGATTAATTAAGTGAGATACCAAGATATATATGTCCATTAGTATTTTCTATACATAATATAAAAATATAAATGTCAATCAATTATCTTCAGGTACAAATTTTAAGATTATAAAATTTTATATAAGTTGTTACAAAAATTATCTAAAGGCTATAAATTAATACTCAATTCAATTTGTGTATTATTTTTTTTAATTTAATATTTTTAATTTTTCTATATACTTTTTAAATAATATATTACTTTTATCTAATACTACTTTTGATCTTTTATCATGGTGTGTATTATGTAATTATTCATATTAATATGTAACACGATCTTAAAATCATTACTTTTATTTCAATTAAAAATAAAAGAGATTAACCGAAAGTAAAAATTTTCAATATCCTTTGCGTCTACTTTTCTTCCTAATCTAAAACTTGGTTCAAACTTTTAAGCATTACTGACCACTATTTCATAGATATTATAGAGCTTTTACACAACACCTAATAGGTTAAGACTTTATTTTCCGCGGGTGAAGTTCCTTTGTAGCAACACATTTTTTTTTATATATTTAAAGAAAAAAGATAAGAAAACATATTGTGTTGGGTCCACACGATCATTGAGGTCTGCGATATGATCGATATGACTTTTTGCTTAAAAAATCGGATTTTATTGAGAACCAGCTTAACAATAATATAAAATGATTTTTAATTTTGAGATATCATATTGTTTATTTTGATAATTCTTTTATATTTCTAAAATGTTAGAATTGTTTATATGGACATTACATTTATGATTCTAAAATTTATGTGATTTATTTAGATAATTTTTATTTTAAAATATTTTATTTAAATCTTATTAGTTTTATGTGAAATGTAGAGACTAATAATGAAAGTAGGCATCAAAGTCACTAGTGTTCTCTTATTACATTCAATTCTTCACTTTCTTTGTAAAGGCAACAAAGCTAAGAACTAAGAAATAATTTTGACAATAATGTGAGTGTTTTATTTTTTCATACAATTCTTAATTTTTTTTGTACACTTTAATTCATATATATATATATATATATATATACATATATATATATATATATATACTATAATGCTTAAATATTAATTTTGTGTCATTTTATTGAATTTTAATCTGACTGTAAATAAGTATGATTAACACATGTTAACCAGTGTGTTCAAGATTAATAAAAAAAAAATAAACATTGATTGAAAACAAAATAAATGTAAAATACCCTCTTAATTTGTAATGTATATATGAAAAAGAAACAGGAGAGGAATATAATATATATAATTTTACTTGGAAATTAGAAATTATGTAATAAATTAATATATATATATATATATATATTATTTCTCAATCTGTTTTTAAAACTATACATTTAATATTATTTTTCACAATAATATGATTAACATAATTATTTTATTATAATTTTTTATCACTTTAATATTTATTAATATATTATATACAAATTTATAAATATAATTAAGCTCCACTATTCATGAATATCCATAATTCAACTCAAATATATAAAAAAAAATATATATATATCAATAGTTTTATGTAATATATTATTTATATTTTAATTAATATTAGACTTTTATTTTAATTAAAAAATAAATGATTTAACAATTATCTATTAATTTATTTTCAAAGTTGTATATATGTTGTCTCTATAATTATATATTTATTTTATTATCACTTATATTTTTATTAAACATAATGGTTAAAATAGGGTTTAGTTCTTACCCTCTTAAACTATTATATTGATTTTAAAATTTTGAATTATCTCTATTTGTCTCTATAATTATATATTTATTTTATTATCAAACTTATATTCTTATTATATATAATGGTTAAAGTTCTGTGTAAAATATGTTTAGTTTTTACCCTATTAAATTATTATATTGATTTTAAAATTTTGAATTATCTCTATAATATTTGTTATTTTTTATTGAAATTTAAATTATTTTTCTTTTTATCAATTTTATGAGATATTATATATCTTACAATGTATTTCAAATTATTTCTTTAAGTTTAACCATTAGACAAAAAATTAAACAAGTGTTTAGAATTATTTTTCACATTAATACAAATTATTTATATTAAAAATATTTAAAAATAAGGAAAAAAAGTTCACTTAAACGTATGCACTTGTACAATTAGCTCACTTACTCACTTAGACGTATATACTAATAAAGGGTCATTTAAACCTATATACTATAAAAAATTGATTCATTTAGTTTCTTTTAGTAACTATAGTTAATTTTAATTTTTAAATTTTTATATATTTATTTATTAAATATTAATATATTTTTTCTCTTTTTCTTTTTCATTAATTAAATCAAGTAATTTATTTTATTCTTAAATTATTTATTATTTTTATATTAGTTTTCTTTTTTATTTCATCTATTTTTTTTTATCAATTTTTATTTTTCATAATTTTAAATTCTCATTTTTGAAAAAAACTTATCAACTTATTTATTAATTTTATATTTTTCTATAATATTTTTTTGAATGTTAAAATTAATAATTTTTTTTTTAATTTTTGTTCGTAAGAATATTGTTTTCTTTGTTACTCTTTTGGTGTTGGTTGAATAACTTATTATTATTATTATCCAATTATTAATTATTAATTTATTTATTTTTGTGTTGCATGTGTTGAAGGATGTTTATTGTTGAAATGATAAGTCATTGTTATATTCATTAATTAAGACCAAACAATTTTAAAATAATTAATAATTATTATTAATATAAAAAAAATATAAAAAAATATAAAATTAAAATAATGAACGATAAATGCTTTTATATATAAAATTAAATTAAAATAATTAATAATAAATATTCAATATAAAAATAATAACAAAATTTATGAAAAAAATAAAAATAGAGAATTCATTTATTAATAAAAAAATAAGTAGAAAAAATATATTAATATTTAATTAATAAATATATAAACTAAAAAAATAAAAGTTAACTATGGTTTATTAAAATATACTAAAAGAGGAGTCAATTTTTTTTTATAATACGTATGTTTAAATGATTTTTTTATTAATACATACGTGTTTAAGAGAGTTAATTGTATAAGTAAGTGAGCTAGTTGTATAAGTAAATGTAAATTTTTTTCTAAAAATAAAATTATATTTTATTAATATTAAAATATTCTTTAAGACATTTATAAATACAATTTGATTCTAAGTAACTAGAATGTCTCGAATCAACTCCCCTGATAAAGGAAAACAAAATTACTAGTTTAATTTCCAATTAAAGAAAACAGTTTGATTCTGCTTTATTTACAAAGTAAATCATTTTTATGATTGAGTGAGATGGTTTAAACTTATATCAATAATTAAAATATTTAATTGATTAAGTTAAATTATAGTATTGTTAAAATATTTTGTATTTTTTTTAACTAACTTAAATATTTAAAAAAATACAAGTCAAACATACAAAATTAGCCAAATTATACGAATCAGATTTAAAGATTTACATATTTAGGCCTTGTTCGGTTCTGGGTTTTTTAAAAAACCAAGAGAGAGAAAATTTAGATGATAGGTGATGATTTTGAGAAAGTAATGATTATTTTTGGTAAAAAGATTTAAAGGGTATTGATATTTATAAATAAAATATAAAATAATAATTTAAAATAGAGGGTATTTTTGTATTTTGAATAATGATATGAGTGATGTGATAGATGAGAAGTGATTGATTGAAAAATGAATTTTGTAAGGATTTTTTAAATAACCTAAAGAGAACAAGGCCTTAGTAAGTCCTAAACTGTGTGACAGCATCCGTGCATAGTAGAGAGAGTGTCTCATTAAAGTCTTAAAAGAATGTCACATACATGTTTTGCAATGCTCATTACTGAATAATTAATTAAAATATTTAATTTATTTATAAAATATTATATTATATATTATAAAAATATAATATTATATAAATATATTTTATTATACCTAGTTGAAAAGTTTTTTTTAAAAAAAATGAACTTTATAATTACAATCACTTAAAAAATTTGTCAATTTTTTTTTTATTTATTATGAAATTTTTGATCAAATTAAACAAAAGTTTTGATAAAAGAAAAAAAAAGTTACTCAATAAATTATTGAGCTTGTAGCTAGGTTATCGAGAAAAACGATTGAGTCTCTGATTGACTCTACCAATTTTTTGAAACGAATATCAGAAAACGTCATAATAATAGTATTATTATTGATACAAATCAGACGACTGCGATCATTAAAAATTTGACGATTTCTCTTCAACCAGATAGTCCACTAAAAAATAATTGTGATGATAACTTAATTATGTAGGTATGACATATCAGTTGTATCAATCCAAAATTCTCAGCAACTACCCAATAAATCTCAATAATACTCTATGGCCTTGTTCGGATTGAGGTTTTTGAAAAAACCTAGAGAGAGAAAAAAGTAATGATTAGTGATGATTTTGAGGAGGTGATGATTATTTTTGATAAAAAGACTTAAAGAGTATTGATATATATGAATAAAATAAAAAATAATAATTTTAAATAGAGGGTATTTTAGTATTTTGGTTAATGAAATGAGTGATGTGATTGCTGAGAAGTGATTGATTGGAAAATTGATTTTGGATGGATTTTTAAAAAAACCCAAAGAGAACAAGGCCTATAAAAGACTCCAAATACTAATCATCACTCGACAATACAAAATATGTGAGTTATCGATTCAATTTTTTCGTGACACATATGACTAACCACAATACATTTTTTTTCATGCACATATCATCCGTAAGAATTTTACCGTGGATAACGCTTCATTCACAAAATGAGATATTGGATGAAATTTTTGACTACCAAAATTTTTTTCCAACAAAAGTTATATGAAATTATCTTAGTAAACAAATTGTATAATGCCACACATAAAAAATATTAATGTCTAGTCAATACATACATTTTATTTAGACAAAGTATAACAATGCCCCCACATAGAAACTATTCATGTCTTGTCAGCGCGTTTTATTCAGATGAGAACATTTGCTTGCGTCCTATAAAAAATAAAACTCTATTATGAAATGAACTCTCAATAATGTTTAATCTCTTTCTATATCTAATTCGGCTAGTGAAACCATTAGAACGATGATAAACATGTTATTAACTGTGACATTTCTATATATAACAATGAAAACAAACTCAAGATACGTTGTAACTATACTTTAGATACTATACCAAATGTCGTCCTAAAAACTGATCAAAAACATCCCCATAATGAATATAGATTGTTCACAAAAACGTTTTTATATAGAATAAATTCCCCTTAAAATACTACACTTCGTTGATTAATTAGAAATTTTGGTGAAACTATTAGACAGATCTTGACAAAATTTACATTTGATCATCAATGTCCCAAAGACTATTCGGCTCCGTTGCAAATTTACTATACAATTTTGATAGAATTTTTTTATTAAAATAAATAAGATCTCAAATATCTAGACCTTTTTAATTTTTAAAATATTTAATCTTATCTCAACTAACTAGACGATAAAACGATGAATAAATTTTAAATCATGATTAAACATTATTTCATTTCATTTCATCTCTCATTAATATCACTTAATTTATTAATAAAATATTAAAATACATTTTATTTTTTTTAAAAATATTTTATTATTATATATATATATATATATATTGAAAAAGATCCATTTATATTAAATATGAAAAAAATCGTATAAGTACTACGACAAAACATGACATGAACATAAAAAATAAGAAAAAACTGTACTCAAAAGATTATCGAGCTCATAAGTTCTCAAGAAGAACGATTAACTCACCGGCATACTCTATTGACTTTCCGAAATGAATATCAGAAAGTCATAATAATATCATTATGAATGATACGCATTGAACGACTACAATCATTAAAAATTCGACGATTTCTCTCAAACTAGATAGTAAACCAAAAAATAATTAGGATGATAACTCAAATATGTAGGTCTGTCATCACAGCCGTATCAATCCAAACTTTCCAGTAACTACCTAAAGACTCGAATATCACCCAATTAAACTCCAAATATTAGTCATCTCTCGTCAATGCAAAAGTAAGTGAGTTGTCAATTCAACTTTTTCGCAACACATACGACTAATCATAATATAACATTTTTTCATGCATATCATCCATAAAAATTCTACCGTGAATAACGTTTCATCCAAATAATGAGATTTTAAATGAAATTAATGACTCTCAAAACTTATTCAACAAAAATTATATGAAATCATCTTAACCAACAATTTATAACAATGTCCTACATAAAAACTATCCATATAATTTTATTATTATATATTAATAATAAATACATCGTCCCACAAATTCTTAAAAAAAAAAAAAAAAAAAAATTTAAAAAATTTAGATTGTAAGAATTAATGATAATTTGGATGTAACATATGTGTCAGACAACCAGCAAAACCAGTAAGTATGAAGGGAGACTAGTCTTCTTCTTCTTCTTCCTTTGCATATTCTACCAATTTCCCCAAATCATTATTATCAATAATTCATTCATTCATTGCTAGCTCTTCTTCTCCTTTTATCTTTTTTTACGGCTTCTGGTTTTACAGATTAGGTGCTTCATTCCTCAGCAGTGTCGGTAACATAATTATTTACTCAACTGGATAAACCAACCGACGGGTTTGGACGATCGAGCTCATCCGCTAGCCATGCTCCACCGAATTGTTTCCTTTCTTTTGATTCTCGTTCTTATTTTGTACTTCTCTTCGTTGGGAGTTTCGCAGTTCAAGTTACCGCAAGCAGAAGGTACACAGATATGCATGACGTTTCATTTAGTTAGCTACACTAGTTGTTTTCTTTCGAAATGAGAACGAACCCACGACAACTTCACTCCGGAAACTCGGATTTTGTTCTAGAACCTTAACCTGTTGTTTATTGCTCTAGTTTTGTTTTTTTTTTGCTTTACAAGCTTGCAACCATCTTTGTTATTCCTCAATCTGTTTCTTCTATGTACCAGTGGTTGCTCTTTACCAAATTGCTACTACAATGGGTGCAAATAACTGGAGCTTCGATCATAATACATGCCAACTTTCATCGGTGGGGTTGATGCCTGATCCAGATTTAGACGAAAGCACAGTCACTTGCTCGTGCAACGTGGGATATGACCGATATTGCCATGTTGTAAAGATGTAAAACTTCTTCAATTCCCAACTAAGTAGATGATTGTAGACATACACTCTATTTACTTCCACTCAGCATTACCCCATAGCAATTAGGGAAAATTGTTTGTAGGATCATTTTGAGTCAATGTATTGTTTTTCTTGTTGCAGTGTTCTTAAGCATACCAACCTTCCCGGCATTCTTTCACCAGAGATGGCTAAGCTTCCATATCTGCAAGAAGTGTAAGATTTTTTTTAGTGATGTGAATTTCATGCAATTCAAGTTAGATTTTCTTAATCTTGTTGTCTTTTCTCATTTTCAGTGATTTTGCATATAATTACCTCAGTGGTACAATTCCACCGGAATGGTCTTCCATGCAATTAAATAGGATGTGTGATGATCTCTTTCTCATTTTTCTTTGTCCATGATCAAATCTTGCGCTTATAAGGTCTAGTTTACAGATTGGATTATTACAACCTTCATGCAGCTCACTTTTGGCAAACCGCTTATCAGGAGAAATTCCAAAGCATCTCTCAAGAATGCCCACACTCACATACTTGTGAGTTTTCTTGTTAAACATAGGTTCAAGTATTGGCTTATTTTCTGATCTAGCTACTAATTTCAGCAAGTTCTTTTAACAGGATGCTTGAAGCAAACCAGTTTTCTGGCAGTGTTCCTCCTGAACTTGGGAAGATGGTTAACTTGAAAACTTTGTGAGGATATCTTTTTATTTTATTCATTCATCCTTCAGAAAAGAAAATTCTCTTTAATGAATATGTATTTGGAAACCTTAGATGTTTGTCTTCCAACCAATTAAGTGGAGAGTTGCCATCTTCCTTAGCTTACTTGGAAAATCTGGAAGACTTGTAAGCATATGGTTATTTTGATCAGTTATGTTTAACTTGATGGATTCTTAAGATAATTTTCCACCAATTTATAAATGCAGTAGAATTAATGACAACAATTTCAGCGGAAGAATACCTAATTTTATACAGAACTGGAAAAATCTGAATAGACTGTAAGTTTTCCTTGTGCTTTAACAGCATTGAGTAAAAAGATAATGCGATGAGATTACTTAGATTTTTGATACTCATTCACTTTGATTCTCATTTCTGAAGAGAACTGATTGCATCGGGACTGGAAGGACCCATTCCATCCAACATATCTGTTCTGACCAAGTTAACGGACTTGTTAGTACATAATTCTCTCAAGTTACTTAGTAGTTTCTGGTTTTATATATTCGTGGACCTCCACATTTGCCTCTTTATGCAGGAGGATAGCCTACATAACAGGAGCAGCTCAGGAATTCCCCGATCTAAGAAATGTTACTGGCTTAATAAATTTGTATGCATGTTGATTATGTTTTGTACATGCATTGTAAGCTATTATGTTACATTTTTTAATTTACCCCTCATGTTTAGGATTTTGAGAAGCTGCAATCTTCTTGGAGGAATTCCGTACTACATTTGGAAATTGGACAGCCTAAATTTATTGTAAGTAATGCTTATAAAGAATTTTGTTTTGCATACGCCTATCCATATATGCCTTGCATATCCATTTATTTATTTATGGAAAACAAAAGCAACTGCTAAATGATTACTTTAGCATGATTAAGGAAGTAAAAGTACCTTCCTAAAGCTACTTGAATGTTACTAAATCTCAATTATCTGGTTATTTTAGAGCTTGTTTTAAGGTTGAATCAATTAGTATTTTCTGTATGGACCAGTTTGGTGCAACTGAAAAAAAGATAAAAAAATGTCTTGATCTATTCTGTTGTTAATTACACTTCTTTGCTTTCGTTATCTTTTGACCATTTTGACGGTTGTTTAAATAGGGATGTTAGTTTCAATCAATTAACAGGAGAGATACCAAGTGCTGTACGCGGAAAGAGTCTTAAGTTTATGTAAGCATGATACAAATGCCATTGTTGAAATGCCTGCTATTTATATATATATCTTTTTATTTTTCATTTTTTTTGTCTATATCACTTATTATGCCTTTTAACTTCTGAACGTTGCTGGGGTTCGAGTAGGTTCTTAACTGGCAACATGATCTCCGGAAGCATATCTGAGTCTCTGTTGAAGGGTGGAAGTAGCATGTATGTAAACATTTTCACACTATTTGATAATGCTGCACACAAATGATTATTGGTATGATGACATTTAATTCATTTTGCAGTGATCTGTCTTACAATAACTTTAAATGGCAAAACACTCAACAACCTGCTTGTCGGGCGAATGGGTGAGGATGCTCTGTGTTAGAATATTTGACGCATTTTTTTAAATGGTCCGGGTGTGAAATCTCGAACCCATGAATATTTGATGCATTACTATTTTAACTTATTTCATATATTTTATTTATTTATTAGGAATTACTATATAAATCTATTCAGAAGCTCTTCAGAAAATTCACTGTAAGATCAGGTTCCCCATCTTTCCATTTAAACGTTGTGGTTGTTAACATATTACATCTATAAGGATGATCAATCAGCTTTTAATAATGGTTTCATATACATTATCATATAAGTTGCTGATTTTGTAACAGGAGGAGTATTCTTCCTTGTAACGAAGATTTCACCTGTCCAAGTTGTAAGTTTTCTGGTTTGGAACAAGAACCGCATTCCTTCCAACTGGCATTACATAATTTTCTATTTTTTTTCCCTTCATTTTTCTCTTTTCTCCTTTTTTTGTCTTTATCTAGATGGGTGTTCTATGCATATTAATTGTGGAGGAAGTGATTTAATTGTCAAAGAGACTACTAAGGATGTTCTGTATCAAGGAGACGGAGATGTTTCAGGTGGTGCAGCAAAATATTACATCAATACCACTAGCAAGTGGGGGTTCAGTAGCACCGGAGATTTCTTAGATGATAATGATTTCCAAAATACACGTTTCACTAAAGATTCACAATCACCAAGCATATCTGACCTGTACAAGACAGCTCGCATCTCTCCTCTTACTCTCACATACTTCAGCTATTGTTTAGAAAATGGTGATTATAATGTTAGGCTCTACTTTGCTGAAATCTTTTTCACAAATGATAATTCGTCCCAAAAACTTGGTAGGCGTCTGTTCGATATTTATATACAGGTAATTGCTTATGTTGATGACTAATATTTTGTTTAATGTGTCAATTATCTCCAGTGCTTTTGTAAAAAAAATCCTTTAATGTTTCAGGATAAATTAGTCATAAAGAATTTTAATATTGAAGATGAGGCTGGTGGTGCGCAGAAAGAGCTTATTAGAAATTTCAATGCCACCGTGGAAGATAATATCCTACAAATTCGATTTTACTGGGCTGGCAAGGGAACTACCCGCATTCCTGATAGAGGAATTTATGGCCCTTTAATATCTGCTATTTCAGTTAATCATCGTAAGTCAGTTGCATTGCATTCTGAAATTTTAACTCTATTCAGCAATCTCTTCATAGTTTATCTTGTGTTTGCTGTTTTTTTTGGCAAGAAGAGCTTAACAACCCCATTTGAAAACACTTATTGTTAATTGTTTTATGGACTCATTTTTCAGATACAAAAATAAAAATAAATTTTGAACCTGTGTCTGACTAAGTTTAGTTTCCAAATATTTCTGTACGTGGAAGCGGATCTAGATCCAAAAGAAGAAACAAATATCTTTCTTTTTGTTTATAAATATGTCTTGGTTGGTTTTGGCCAGATTTCAAAATCTGTTCAGAGGATTCAGGTCAAAAGAAAGGAAGAAAGAAGAATGTTACTGCATTTATTGTAACAGGTTGTGTGGCATTCCTTGTAATACTCTTAGCCGGCTTTATCATATATTGGAAACGCCACAAGACTGAAAAAAAGATAAATAAAGGTGAGCAAGCATATAGTCACATTAAAAGAATTACGATGCTTATAAGTCATTCAAATTTCCACCTTGAATAGATTTAGAAGGTCTAGAGTTGCAAATACGTTCATTCACTCTGAAGGAGATTAAATCCGCCACCAACAACTTTGATTGCAAGAATAAAATTGGAGAAGGTGGTTTTGGTCCTGTTTATAAGGTAATTGTGCTCTCCCTAATTAATAAAACATGAAATTTGATTCTGAATGAATGTAGTGAAAACAGGGTTACTTGTCAGACGGCACTCTCATTGCTGTCAAACAACTATCCTCCAAATCAAAGCAAGGGAATCGCGAATTTTTAAACGAGATCGGTATGATATCACGCCTGCAACATCCGAACCTCGTTCACCTCCATGGATGCTGTATAGAAGGGGATCAATTACTTTTGGTGTATGAATTCATGGAGAACAATAGCGTTGCTCATGTTCTGTTTGGAGGTAGTCACCTTTTTTCTTCTCTTTCCTGAAAGCAAATAACAATCTGATACATGTATGTTAAAATTCAGATAGAAATGAACCAATATTGGGTTGGTCAACAAGGTTTAAGATCTGTGTTGGGATTGCTAAAGGTCTAGCCTTTATGCATGAAGAATCAACACTTAAGATCGTTCACAGGGATATTAAAGCTACTAATGTGCTTCTCAGCAAGGAACTAGATCCCAAGATTTCTGATTTTGGATTGGCAAGGCTTAATGAAGACGACAGGACTCATGTTAGCACCCGAGTAGCCGGAACTATGTAAGTCACTGTTAATATTCAAGTACCCCGAGTATAATAAATATATAAGGGAATATTGAATTTAAGGGTTTTGAGTTGCAGAGGATATATGGCACCGGAGTATGCACTTTGGGGTCACTTGTCGTACAAAGCAGATGTATATAGCTTTGGAGTATTGCTCCTCGAAATCGTTAGTGGGAAGAACAACAATAATTTCATGCCAGATGATGGGAATTTCGTCTGTCTGTTAGATTGGGTACTGAAACTTAGTATATATTCTTTTGTTTGAAAATAAGTTTTGTTGGATATTAAATTTGATTTGCTTGCATGCATGCAGGCTTGTCACCTTGAACAAAAGGGAACATTAACAAAGCTTGTGGATGAGAGGGTTGGATGGAATTTCGACAAGGAAGAAGTTGAACGTGTGGTAAAAATAGCAATTTTATGCACAAATGGATCTCCTTCTCTAAGGCCTATGATGTCGGAGATTGTTGGCATGCTGGAAGGGCACTCGCCCATTCCCGATGTAACTCCGGGATCAAGTTCCTTTTCGGAAGACTTGCGATTTAAATCCATGAGAGACCTTCAACAGGAAAAGCAGAGTAAGCAATCCACAGACAATGCTTGTTCTTCTAGCTCCAACAATTTCTCATCATGCAGCAGATGAAGATTTAATAAACCTTTTGTGTTGTTATTTTATTACATATCAAATCAAATTATTTGTAATTTTACTATTTAGCTCATATTACTTAGGCTAACACACCAAAATTATTTCAATTTTATTCGCCAGTTAAATGAGACTCGAATTTTAAATTATAATTTTGACGAAAATGTAAGTTATGAATTGGACTTTTATTTTTGTTGAAAGGTATTTATTTGTAAGACATAAGGCGGCGTATTCTGAACTCTACTTCGATAGAGAGAGCGAGCAGGCAAGAAGGAAACAGAGAATTGGCGATGTCGATGGCGAGTGATCTGGATCTGGAAGGCGTCAAGCAGGCGTATTCGGTATGGGCGCTGCCACCAGTAGAAGTGGAGGTTCGATTAAAGAATCTTATGGAGAACCTTCGCGCGGAGTTCGGCGGTCCTGAGCTCGAGCCACATGTAACCGTCGTCAAGTCCGCCACCTTGACGGAGAAGGCTGCGCGGGAGAAGTTCGCTGCCGTCTGTAAGGATCTCAACTCTTATAATCTCGTCGTCGAGAAAGTCGATACTGGAACTTGCGTTTTCCTTCTTCTTCGTTCAGATCCTCAGGTATTCTATTACTACCTTAATTTATCAGTGAGATCATGAAGGAAAGCTGCCTCATCTTCTTGTGTAAGTAACTATTTCTCTTGCATTTTCTTCAGGTGATGGAAATTAGCCATGCTCATTTTGGCCACAATACATGTAAGTTATGATAATGTTGAGATCTGTTCATGAATCATTAATCAGATGATTACTTAAATCAAATGTTTGATAGATTTCAGATTACTGATTGATTCTCAATATTAATGCAGCTTTTAAGCCACATATGAGTCTCATCTATGGAGACCTAACAGATGAGGAAATGAAGAAAGCTGAAGAAAAAGTGTTCATTCTTGAGAAGAGCATATGCAGTCTTGCTTTCCAGGTAAGCCGTCTTGCCTTGTATGAAACTCCTGAAGATAAAACCCTAAAATCCTGGAAGAAGGTCACTGAGTGCTATCTTCATTCTGCATAATTTTGTTTGGTCCACAGATCTTATATATTAATTAAGAGAAATTTCAAATTTGTCACATACATTTGACATTTATTACATAGCATACATATATATATATAATAGGAAATGAAAGTAAAATTAATCATCACATTTGTAGTCCACTAGAGCCAATCAACTTAGTTAACCCAAATGTAATGGCCATGGCTAGCCAACCTCCAACAAGCACCCTAACACACGACTTGACTCGCGATGATCCTCCTAACACTGCCCCAACCGCCCCAAACACCACAAGGGCTATGCTCACAGCCGCTAAAATCACTGCCAACCGCACTTTATAGCTATCTATGAACATTGCCGCCAAGAGTGGAACTATCGCCCCTAGAGAGAATGCTAGGGCAGAAGCCAATGCCGCTTGAAATGGGCTCGGCAAATTCTCCTTCTCGGCCAATTCTTGATCATGATTCGTGATGTGATCTCTCTTCATTTGAGCAACCTCAATATCCAACTGAGAGTACACGGAGACAAATTCTCCGATTGCCATGCTACAAGCCCCGGCCACGAGCCCTGCGAACCCTATCAAGAACATTGCTTTCACGTCTTGCTTTACTGCTCCCACACCCATCATTAGCGATGCGACTGAGACCAAACCATCGTTTGCTCCCAACACAGCAGCTCGGAGCCATTGTGCCCTTTGAGAATAGTCAAAATCCACATTAGCTCCTTTTTCCTCATTATTAGCTACGGAAATGTTGACATGATCCATGAAATATTATCCAAGTCAAGTAATTAATAAAGAAACTTTGAGAAATGAAAAATGTTAGATGGATTTGAGTTGATATGATGGTGTGGATTGAAGACACTCCAAGGCTATTTATAACACTAATTCATGTAAAAAAGATCAAAACAAAAAAAAATATAATTTTTTTATTGAATAGTTTAATGCATATATATAGTAGTGGCCCAAATAGTTAAACTTATGTGTGATGTGGTAGGCTCAAACTGCAATCATATTGGGAAATTATTTATCATATTTGCATATTCATTCTGTTTAAAAAGTTTACTACATCTGAAAGTCATTTAAAATTTTACAATTAAAATGAAAAACTCTGACATATATTAATACTAATTATGATTGAAAATCAATATCAATAGATATCAGGATCTTTGTAAATTGTAACAAATTATTTAGAAGACTTATATTTGTTTATTACAAAGACACAAGCACTGATGGAAGAAGATGGTTTTCTGAATGGGAGAGCACCATTGAAGATTAGGGTTTCAAATTATTATATATATAGATAAGGCATGATCATGGAATGGAGTGTGCTTTCCACAAAATATTTTGAAATGGAAGCAATTGTATATTAGACAGAGTGTGGAATACACACAGATGCCACAATACTTGAATTAAAAAAATAAATTTTTTTCTTGCTTTTTTATCAATTAATGCTTTTTTATCAATTAATTAAATAGAGGGGTCATCAACTTTTATTAATTTAATTTCCTTAATTAATAGGGTAGTTAATTGTTCCTACTATTTCTTTTTTTAAGTAAATAATATTAATACATAATTCAGAGATGATAAAAGAGGCTAATAGAATGAAATGAATACTTCAATTGTATATTTTATATAGAATCTTTACAGTTTTGGAGTGAGTTTAAAAATATTGATTGATAGTTGAATGGAGCAGAGAAAAATGTATTCTTTACAGTTGGGCTTTTAGTTCAAAAAATAAATAAAAAGTCCAATTGGAAACTTAGACTCATTATATTTTGGGCTCTTATCAACATTAATATGGGCTCTATATAGAGATACTTCTTTTTCTTTTCTTTTTTAATATTATTTTTAATTAGGGACATCATATTCCCCTTCTCCTTCAATTTAAAGTGAGTGAGAATTGGACTCTTAAGACATAATCTCCCTTATAAATTTTTTTGTCACTTATATTATGTAGTCATTACAATTCTTTAACTCTCTCTAACCCTAATTCTCAACAAATGATGATTAGTCTCACACTTTATTAATGTGGTTAAAATCAACACCAGAGTCAAACAAGCCCTCAAAATATGAGGTGAATGGGTAGAATCATAAACTTAAATGATGACGGTCGAGCTAACCTTTAAAATTTTATAATTTTACGAACCTTTAAAATTTTATAATTTTACGATTTCAGATAAGGTCAACGAGTCTGATTTTATGTAAACTCTTAAATATGTTAACACTTACTAATTTAAATTTACAATAATTTTTTTTACGAGTTTATAAATAATTTTAATTTTATATTAATAAATTAAAAAAAGTTATTATTTATTTAAATAAATAAATTAATATAATTAATTTTATAAATATAATTTTGTTATAGTATTATTTACTTATTATTATTTTAAAATTAATTTTATATTTAAATATATAACTTTTTAAAATTGGTTAAATATATATATATATATATAAAATAATTAATTATCTATATAAATAATAATATTATATAATTAATATTTTTTAAATTAAACTTTTATGATTACATATAAGTTTTAGACCTCTAAATTTTACAAGTTTACAACTAATAAATGATTTTACTTCAACTCTCGATTATCGATTTTCCAAAACAGTTAGGTTTATTCGGTTAAAATTATCATGTGTAAACCTTAGAAGTTGGGACATTATTGTAAAAAAATATCATAAGAATTGTGTTTGAAAATGAATGAGAAAAAGTAAAATAAATGAAGTATAGAGTGGGAGAAGAATATCCTCCAGTTTATGTGGTGTGGCTCACAAGTCATAACCCCATTAATTTTTAGTAGTCCACCAACAAACCTATTTGAAAGTTTGTGGTCCATTCCATTTCCTGTTAATTAATTTGAATAGATTTCGAATTTTTTTTTATAAATTTTTACATTTAGCAAATAACCAATTAAAATATACCATCGAAGAAAAAGAGAAAAATGTCACAATTTATAGACATTATATTTGTATCTATAAAATTTATTATTAGTCTCATGATATCAAGCTACTTAATTACGCACAGGCTAATAATAGCCGATGGTGATGTGAATCATGCATGTAATTTTGCAAGTTAGAAAAGAAAATAAATAAATAAATAAAAAAACTGATATTCTATTTTTAGGAAAATATATTTTAACCAAATCAACACTCATGCATACGCATGCATGACATGATATATGATCATTGTGGAGAGGCCGTTGTAAAATTAACGCATGCCGATGACTTCATGAATGGTGACGTCAAATATAAATTAATCTACTTACCGAAATTTCAATTTCCATTGGATTAATATAGGACTTAATTAAAAAACAAAACCTTAATAGTACATAGAGAAGGTAATATGTTGTGTTTAAGTCTAATAAAAAATATCAGTTATTAAATTTTATATATCTAATTTTTAAACTTATAGACTAGTAATTTAAGTAGTTTTTAAGATAATTTTTTTCTCATAAGTTCAATTTAAGTGTGATTAAGAGTTTGGGTGTGCTTAAATTTTTTGGAGTAGACTTAAGAAAATAACGAGAAAAATTTAGATAAAACGAGTAAATATAAATAAATTTTACAATTTTTTTAATAATTAAATAAATAAATATTGAATTTTTAAAAAAATTAAGAGATAATATCACATTTTTACCACAATTTTTTTTCCAGTAAGTTATATAGATTTATCCTGAGCTAATTCATACATTTATTTTTCTTAAATTATCTTAAAATTACTATACTACAAGCATGTTCCCATAGACATTAAATGTTTTTAATATAATTTAATAAATATTTCACATTGACAAGTTGTTTTCATTTGGTAGATATTTTTTAAATGATTGAACTTATCGATTTGTCTTTAGAAGTGGGTCAATTCACCTTTAGAAAATGTAATGAAAACTGGGGCCAGTTTATTCTTGTAACGACAATTTTCTAATTAGTGAATCATTTTTTTTTAAAGTTTTCTAATATATTTCAAAAGGTCATTCCATGGAGTTGTTCAGATCACCGACTAATTTTGATGAAACGCCGAATGGTGGGGATAACTTGTCGACCATTTAGATTCGAAAATAAATGGTTAATCAAAGAAAACTTTATACCGTGTGTGCAATCATGGTGGGTGAATCAGACATCGATTGATTTTAAGTCGAGTAACCTCTTTGTGAACTTAATAAATATGCGTAAACTTCTCAAAAGTTGGTTCGTGTGAGATTGTGCTAAAATCAATTAATTGTGTAATGAAATTAATATCATTGACGGGGATAAGAAGATTTGTGAACTCTCCGCTAAGGAGGTTAATTCTCAAATTCACATTATTAACAAGTTGCTCGATATGTGTAAGGAGGAAGAAACTGCGGCACGCCAGCGAAATAGAGTTACATGATTAAGAGTCGGGAGAAACACCAAATTTTTCTATGGGATATCTAACGCACAAACAAGAAATA
This sequence comes from Impatiens glandulifera, assembly GCF_907164915.1. NCBI lineage: Eukaryota > Viridiplantae > Streptophyta > Magnoliopsida > Ericales > Balsaminaceae > Impatiens > Impatiens glandulifera. Next base: position 31,610,253 of record NC_061870.1, read on the forward strand.
ATGTGATTAATGATCTCAATCGAAAGGGAAATTCATGATAGTGAACCTGAAATCTCTATGAGTACTATCAAATTCTATAAGAATTTGTTTAAGGAGTCATTTAATATAATACCTAAATTCAATGATATAATTTTTGATTAAATTAGTACAACGCAAAAAGATACGTTCGATGCTCGTTTTATGTTGGAGGAGGTTGAGAAGCCATTAAAGAGTGTGGAAGTGATAAAGTGCCGGGATGCAACAAATTCACTTTGATTATTTTTTTTTGAAAAGGCGTGATTTTTCCTTAAGACTAAAATTATGGAAACATTTGATCATTTTTTTTTATCAATTTTCATCATTTGATAAGAGTTGTAACTCTATTTTGATATGTTTTATTCGTAAAACTCTAGGGACTATTGATGTGAAAAACTTGAGGCCTATCAGTCTCGTTTCGTATTTCTATAAGATTGTTACAAAATATTTGATCAACAGGTTGTGAAGGGTGTCAGAGACGGTCATATTTAGTACTCAAATGACGTTCATAAAATGTCGTTAAATCTATGATGTTGTATTAATAGTCAATGAGTGAATTAACTTATCTAATTCAAGAGGTGAAAACATGTTTTTGTTTTGATGTAATGGACAAAATGAGAATGAGTGTAAAATAGATTAGTTGAATTAGATTTTGTCTCATGACGGTTAAATTTTCTATTATTGTTAATGAGAGTTTTCATTGATTTTTTAGAGCTCTAGTGAGATCCGAGGAAGCTCTCTAAAAATTGATGGCTTTTAGAGAAAATTCGGGACTCATCTGTGGAGTGAGTAGTGTGTCAAGAAGATATCTTTTTGTCATATCAAATTTGTTTTTCGTTGATGACGACATGTTTTGCATGGTTCAGACTATCTACAAAAAAATTTAAACATCTTCGAGATATTTTATAATTATTCGGTGCATCTTATAGTTTTCGAGTTAATCTTAATAAATTAGATATTTTTTTCTCAGATTCTATGTCGAATAGAAAAATGATGAAGTTGACAAATATGTTGAAGTTCAGAATTGGTGTTCTTCCGTCAACATATTTTGCTATGTCCACATATATGATGTCTTTATTCATTCTCCCAAAAATATGTCAGTGAAAATGGAGAGAATAATGTGTAAACTTTTATGATAATCTTCTAACTCATCGTTTTGTTATCCAATTAGTTGTGATAAAGTTAAATGTTTTAAAGATAAAAAATGTCTGTATATTCGAAATCTTATTTCCTTTAATAAATATCTTCTATCAAAATTGTGTGGTATATTTGCAACAGAACTGAATAGTCTTTGAACATCGATAATCGGATGTAAATATGATAATGATTTGTCCAGTTGGTTCACAAAAATGTCTAATTATTCGACAGGGTGTAACATTTAGAGGGAAATTTATTCTATGTGGAAAAGTTTCGTGAACAGTCAAGATTTATATTGAAGAATGATTTTTCAATTAGTTTTTGAGACGACATTTGATTTAATATTAAAAGTCTAGTTACGATTATAAAGTTTTACGTTTGATAAGACGTAAATAATTATACCGTCTGAACATTACATTATACGTCTACAAGATCAAGATATGTGAATCATTGTTACCCTACATAGATCATTTTTGTTGGCCTTTCCCTTCAAAGGGAATGGCGGATAATTATTGTTGCATGAGGCATAGGCCCCTTTCCAATAACAAGGCTAAGCAATATATAGGGTATAGTGATAAATTATGAGTTTATTTAAAATGAAATATTAATGTTCAAGACAATGTCAAGGTCTTTTTGTCGATGAGATGTTAGGAACATGTCCAGATGGTACTAGACTTAAGCCGAATAAAAAATAAATAAATTTATTAATTACAAAACTTATAATACATTGCATTAGTTATCTAAGTAATTTATAAGATAAACTACATATCCTGAATGTGGAGCTAGCTAGCTAGCTATCATGAAAATTCAGTTTTAATTAGAAAACAACCTCTAGCTAGGGTGACCGATGAAGCTTAATTCTTCAGAGTTCCTATGAATAGCAAATTCTGTCAACCAATGTTATTTGACCTAAGTTTCACTTTTTTCTTTTCTTTTCTAAATAGAAGAACTTTCCAGTACTACTTTGGGCAGTTCAAATGATAAGAATTTCCGATTAATAACCTTTAAAAGAGACATAATAGTTCATGCATATGGAACAACTTGACATCTTTTCACTTAATTAGTTCACGGGCCAAATATTGATAGGCTCCTATAGGGGATTTTAATATAATTATAATAAATCACATCTTTTGAATATTAATGATAATTTTCTTAATACATATATATATATATATTGGATAAATAAAAGTACAAATATGATGTTAAATCTACACAAATATATATACGTCGGTAATCATGGGCACCCGGGCACCCCCACTTATTTCTTCCTCAAAAACAATTTATATATATATATATATATATATATATATATATTTAGATGCAGATTCCTGGAAGGGCAACGTGATTGGCCACCCATAAAAAATAACATCACACAAACAGCCAAAAATACTCTGTTGTAATTACCAATATCACAAAAATAAAATTAGTAGAATTGTATATAAATGTTATTACTGTGGAAGAATTGAAACACTTTACACCAACGTCTGCCTATCCATTGGCTTCCCCAAAAGAATTGGTTGGTTGAGGTTCTAAAAGATGAAGCCGGCTGCAGCAGCTCTCATACTTTGTGTTTTGTTGTTGGTGGTGGTGCAGCTGCAGCTGGGTTCTGGGCAGGATGGTGATGAACTAGATATTGATGAGGTCTATATTGTCTACTTTGGGCAGCATAGCGGGGAGAAAACACACTATGAGATAGAGGATACCCATCACTCTTATCTCTTCTCTGTAAAAGACTCTGAAGAACAAGCCAGGGCTTCCCTTCTTTACAGTTACAAGCACACCATCAATGGATTTGCAGCATTGCTTACCCCCAACCAAGCCTCCACACTCTCCGGTACACTACTACTTACTAACTACTTGTATAACTAGCAGCTAGTAATAATAAATTAGTGGATTCTAATCATATCATGAAAACAATTAACAGAGTTGGAGGAAGTGGTGTCTGTGTTTCGAAGTTATCCGAGAAAGCACACCATGCACACAACAAGATCCTGGGAATTTGTAGGTTTAGATATTGAGGAGCTTGATCATGATCATCTCATGAACAAGCCAAATGCTACAAGTGATAATCATGATCTATTAATGAGAGCCAGATATGGAAACGGAGCCATTGTTGGTCTCTTAGACAATGGTGTATGGCCCGAATCCAAAAGCTTTAGTGATCAACAAATGGGACCCATTCCTAACTCATGGAAAGGGATCTGCCAAACCGGCCAAGATTTTGAGTCCTCACACTGCAACAAGTAAGATCCTAATTAAAACCCTTCTATTTCGTTTTTGTATTATCATAAGTCAAGTTAGCTAATTAGTGGAATAGAAATAGAGTTCAAAACTGAAGTCTCCTTTAAAAAATAAATTCATAATTGCAAGTGTAATAATACTAAATCATACTATTTTGGGCAACCTCGTCACTGCTTGGAAGACAAACTTCAGAATGGTTGTTTCTAGAGTTAAAGGTTTGACCATTTATAATATTTATTAATCTAAGATTCGTTCTTGGGAAATTACAAACTAGTAGATAAGGTTGGTGCAGATTAAGATGATGATAATAATGATAAATAAATCCTGAAACGAAAAGAGAATCTACATAGCCAAAATCTATAATCAACAATTGTTTCTTTATAATATTATATATTAATTAAAAGGGAATCTATGGTGCGAGGAAGGCAGGCTGGGGCCGGAGCTTGAGCCTCATGATCTTGACCTGACCTGACCTGAACTGACCTGACCAGACCAGATCAGACCACAGGACCAAGTTTGGGTTTTGGCTCTTTCCTTAATTTTTACTACTGCTCATATACATGCCTCTCTTATGGTCCTGGATGGGACTTGTCCCAATCCGTATTTCCCATTTTTACAGCACTAACCCACCAACTTCAATTATTTATATTATATATAATATTGGGTCTAGAATTTGCTAGCTATTCCTCAATTATTAATTTGGCAGTATCTGTGTCACATGATTTTTGTAACATAGCTAACTGACATAAGATATCGCTTTCAGTCTAACTCTCATAATGCAGCTTTCACTTGTGGGCATATATATACACAACATATCTATATTGGATTATAGCTACTCAATTAAATATATGGAATTTTCACACATACATGATTCACTAAAACTAATAATGACCAAATATGTACATGATTCATTAAAAGTACTATAAATGAAACTAAAATTTCTTTAAAATCATGTTTTTATATTTGATTAAGGAGGTTTAATTTGAGACAACTTTAACATAATCGATAATTTTGTAGGAAGTTGATTGGAGCAAGATACTACCTTAAAGGGTACGAGCAACGCTACGGGCCTCTGAACACCACTATAGACTACCGATCCCCCCGAGACAAGGACGGGCACGGGACCCACACCGCATCCACGGTTGGCGGCCAAAGGGTCGCTGAAGCCTCCGCACTAGGCGGCTTTGCGCTTGGAACTGCCTCCGGAGGGGCGCCGTTAGTTCACTTGGCCATATACAAGGTCTGTTGGGCGATCCCTCATCAGGGAAAGGAGGAAGGAAACACGTGTTTCGAGGAGGACATGCTGGCTGCAATCGACGATGCCATTGCAGACGGGGTCAATGTCCTCAGCATATCTATCGGGACATCAAAGCCCACTTCTTACGAGCATGATGGAATCGCCATAGGTGCCCTGCATGCAATTAAGAACGACATTGTGGTGGCGTGTAGTGCGGGAAACGAGGGCCCCACCTCTGGCACATCCTCGAACAACGCACCGTGGATCATCACGGTTGGGGCGAGTAGTGTGGACAGGGCATTCACCGCTCCTCTTACTCTCGGAAATGGAATCACACTTGAGGTGTCAAGATTATCTATAACTTGTCCATGTTTCTTGTAGTTCACAACATTTAATTCTTTTTTTGTATGGATGATCCAGGGACAAACAGTAACACCATACAAAATGGAGAAGAAAATGTACCCTTTAGTATATGCAGCACAAGTGAGCTCCAACACTGTGCCTAAAAATGCTACTACCGATGGGCAATGCTTACCCGGGTCTCTAGAACCAGAGAAAGTGAAAGGGAAGATTGTGATGTGCATGAGGGGGCAAGGGACCAGAGTAGGAAAGGGCTATGAGGTAAAAAGGGCTGGTGGCGTCGGCTTCATATTAGGGAACAGCCTAGCCAATGGAGCCGAGTTAACAGTTGATGCCCATGTTCTTCCTGCAACAGCACTAGACTCAGAAAGTGCAATTCAGATACTCAAATACATCTATGCCACTGAAAACCCAACTGCATATATCGCACCAGCAAAAACTATACTTAACCATAAACCAGCCCCTTTCATGGCTGCCTTCTCCAGCCGCGGTCCAAACCCAATCACACCCGACATTCTCAAAGTAAACATGATAATCCACAAGATTCCTAACTAACTAATTAATAACAATATATCTCATGTACTAATTAAGGTTGTTCCAACACTTTTTGGCAGCCTGACATCACAGCTCCTGGTCTCAACATCTTAGCAGCATGGAGTGAGGTTTCATCGCCCACAAAGCTGGAAGATGATGCAAGGAGGGTTAAATATAACATTCTTTCTGGAACTTCCATGTCTTGCCCTCATGTTGCAGCAGCTGCTGCTCTTCTGAAAGTTATACATCCCACTTGGAGTAGTGCTTCCATAAGATCTGCCCTTATAACTTCAGGTATAAAACTTAAAACCAAAACAACATTATCAAATGTATGGACATTTAATATTATGGTTTCTTAAATTATATGCAGCTGGATTGACAAACAACAAGGGCATGTTCCTGACCGATGCATCTGGGCATAAACCAGCTGACCCTTTCCAATTTGGGTCGGGGCACTTCAGGCCGACAAAGGCAGCTGATCCAGGGCTAGTTTATGATGCTTCCTATACAGATTACCTACTTTTCCTATGTAGCAATGGATTGACAAATATTGATCCTTCCTTCAAGTGTCCAGAACTATCTCCATCATCAAACAACCTAAACTACCCATCTATTGCAATCTCGAAGATCAGTAATAATGAGACGGTGATCATAAACAGGACTGTCACTAACATGGGAGATGGAAAGAGCGTTTACTTGGCGAAAGTGAGGTCACCTGCAGGATTCAGCGTGAATGTTTCACCATCGACGTTGTTCTTCGAAGGTATTGGAGAGAAGAAGACCTTCACAGTAACAGTTAGACCACGACAAGGTGGAAGGAAAGTAGATTACAACACACAGTATTCTTTTGGATGGCTCACTTGGAGTGACGGCGTCCACATTGTTCGGAGTCCAATTGCAGTGTCTTCGTCTTCGTCCGCTTAGTATTTTCTCTTATAATCTATTTGTTAATTAGATATATGATCAATGGTATCAAGGAAAAATTAAATGTTTTCCTGGTCGTCTTGCTCTACAAACATCATAACTATCCCAATTCCAAAATTATGTATGAAATCGTAATGGAAAAAGGTTATCCAAGAGATCAAGAGAGTTTGCAAGCAAGCAATTCAATCTATTCGAAATTATGTAAGAATTGTATCGAAAATGATTAATTTCTACATACCTTTTCAGCGTAAGCAAGTTTGAATTTAGCGATTTTCGTCTTCATGGTCTCTAGAGAGATGGAGCTAGCCGCAGATCTCAAAATCGCAGATAAGGTAAAACCCTTGCATCGCAAATCTCAAAATCGCACCTCAATAGGTGGAAGGGAGGGAAGGGGCGGATTTGATTTTGCCGGAAAGTGTAAGCTCTCCGCCGCCGCCATTTTAGATTCTATGTGAGCCATTGTCACGTTTAATTTGGAGCGTTTAACCACTGTAAGCATAAGGATATGACTCATCGACTCAATTCATTCAAACTCACCGGTTTCTATTCAAATATAACAAGCAACGATTGACAATTAGTCACTCTTAGACTCCAAATAAAAGTCACTCTTTTACAATGAAAAAACAAGTGTAGTGTTGTATTCAACTCTTCGCAACATATTATGTAACGCTTAACTATAATGTACCATTTTTTCACACATTTATCGTCTCTCAAGATCTTTTTATGTAGACACTCCATCCAAAAAATGAGATTTTTTGAAATTAGTTTTAGAATCCTACCACTTCTTTTATTGAAAGTCATATGGGACAATCTCCGCAAATAATATTTAACAATGACTAATCTTAAAGAAATCCATATTTTGTCAATATAAGATATTATGCAAAGAAGGAAATCACCACCTTGCGCTCCACTAAAAACAACATTCTTTAATGCAATGTTACATTTCTATCATTAAGTATTCTCTTGTATCTGATTATACTCGCAAAATTATTCAAACATTGATTGAACATGTTTTGAATGAAGTATTTTAACAAATCACGGTCGAAGCGAGGGTTGTGAACGATAATGCAAGACTTTTGACTCTACACCAAATATTGTCCTAAAAATTGATGGATGAGCTGTCGCCTACCAAAAATCTGCACTGCCCAAGAAAAGAATTCCATATAATAGAGATGTCTCTCCAAATGCCACAATCAACTGGTCGGGACTAACTTTGGTGAACTAGACAACCAATTATTTTCATATTTATATCTAATCATATAATCTCATAAACAGTTAGGCCCAAAGAGAATCTGTTATATCATTTTGACAAGAGTGTTTTTGTTAAATGAATCTTAATATCTAATTTCCAGACCTTTAATCTTTGACTCTTTTCACTTAAGTCCAACTCACCCAATGACATAAGGAAAACCCCAATGAAATTTGCACATATATTTTTTTTCATCTTCATGGCTAGACTTTTGGGAATAAGAAATAAAAATATTATAAAAGTGGGTATAAAGCCAATGCACTCTTGATAAGAACCAAACAAGCACTTTTTGAAATCATCTTATTCTTCCAAATAGACAATTTTCTTTCCATTTTAGAGATAATTGGGTCCCAAAAGATTTTGAAGCGAGTTTTAGCACCGAGAGGCATACCAATATAAGTAGATGTAAATGTTCTAATGTTGAAGCCTATAATACTTGCCAAATATGTTTATCTCCCATTGAAAATAAAGTATGAAAAAAAAATTACTTATTGATATTGACCAACAATATTGAATATGCTCCGAACAACCATAGAATATCACACAAATACTTAATATATCTACGTGTGACATGTATCATGCACAATTTATCGTCAGCGAAGAACATATGAGAAATGGCAAAAAGAAACATTCATGCCCCGCAATCCACTCCTCTAATGAGAAAAGTTTGTTCCACAAACTTCAACATTCTAGAAAACGTTTTCATGACAATGACGAACAAAATAGAGAATGAGTCATTTTGTTTAATACCCTTTGAACTTTCAAAAATTCCTCTAGGATTTTAATTCACAATCATACAGAATTTAACCGATGAAACGCATAATCTAATACAACAAATCTACTTATCCCATTTTAATTCTAACAATTACATACAAACTATGGATGATATTTTTTCACAAAAACATTGATCAAATTTCATATATTTATTTTTTTTTTAAATAAAATATTTTAATTAATAAATTAAATAAATAATTTTTTAATAAAACATTAAAAATAAACTCCTACAATATTAACTATTTAGATAAGCTAAATTAAATATTTTGAATGGAGATTATTTTCACAATCTTCTCATATTTTCTCTCCTAAGCTATTTTGTTTCTTTAAAAAAAATATTAATATTATTCTAATCTTGCTTATTTTCTATTTATTCAATTAAATTGTCGAAGAACTTGTTACCAAAAAAATTCAACATAGTTGCATTATAATAATTACCCTTTCTTATATTAATGAAAAAATGAGTTTAAAAATTATAATAAAAATAAAAAGACATTTATTAGTGAAGACTAATAGTTTGTTGATAAATATTCCTTTTTCTAGTATAGCGCCAACAAAATGTGGATATCTCAGCCTCTCTGAAGTCTTGAGTTCGAGCTCGTCAGACGGTAAGTTATGCGACTGATTAAATGGTTAAGTGTGTTTGAGATTAATCGCACCATAGGAGAAGTGAAACCCAGCATTCTAAAAAATAAAATAAAAATAACTCACAATAACTTATATCTTTAAGATTATGAATTTAGGTTTTAAAAAAGTATAAAAAAAAATCAAACCTAGGATTTAACTAAGGACGATCGGTACCCTTAATATGAACAAAGGATCAAGATAAATATAACAATTATTAATTTATTAGAACACAATTATAGCAAGCTTTAGCCATGGGTGGAGCCTATTTATAATTGAGTCGGGTTGGAGCATATATATATAATTGAGTCTGGTTGGAGCCCACTCTTTTCACTTAGTTTGAACTTTTGCAATAATGTTAAGTAATGAAATTATTTTACTCTTTCCATAATATTTATAATACATAAGAAAGATTGACATATATAATGGATGAGAAGAATGAGCAGAGCACATGTGATTTTTATGTATATGTAGGGTACAAAGAACAATATTATATAGTGCAAATAATTCTTCACCTTTATTATCTTGATGTTTGCTAAAAGCATTTCCCACTGATTTGTCACTACTTAGCACCAACATCCACCGTCCACCTAATACCATATGAACATTTACCAAAAATATCTTCATCCATGCCAAAATCCCAATCACTATATAGGTAATAACACTTTAAACTAACCATGACAACCTTAATTAACTAATTAAGATCCATGTCTATCATTCATACATGTGGTTTCCTTCTCATTCTAGTCCTTCGATTCGCTTCCACACTTGCGAATCAACACACTTACATTGTGTATTTTCGGGGGCATAGCAGAGACAAGACACCGAGCGAGGTTGAAGATGTCCATCTCTCCCACATTGAATTGGTGAAGGGTTCGAGGGAGGAAGCAAAGGCGTCGCTTCTCTACAGCTACAAGAAAGTCATCAATGGCTTCTCTGCAATGCTCTCCCCCGAAGAAGCCACGCAGTTATCGGGTATGGAAGGAGTTGCCTCGGTTATTCGCACTGACCCAAGAGGCTACCAACTTCATACATCGAGATCATGGGATTTTGTGAGCACACTTGACCAGGATAACGGAGAAGGAGGACAATGGAACGACCGATTACATAAAAAGTTGCTTAGAAAAGCAAAGTATGGACAAGATCTAATTGTTGGTGTCTTGGACTCAGGTATTAAATTTAATAGTAACATATCAATTCTGAGTGAATGTTCCCAAATTAAATAAACTATTATATGCTACATTTAAATATAGGTATATGGCCAGAATCAGCAAGCTTCAAGGACGGAGGAATGGAGCCTGTCCCAAGTACATGGAAAGGGAAATGTCAAACTGGTACTAATTTCAAAAAATCTCATTGCAACAGGTAAATTAATTAATTAATTAGCTTAAGGCTTATTCAATGTTACATCATGACTTATTTAACTGTTGTTTTAACATATATATATATGGTTGAGTATTTAATTATAGGAAAATAATTGGAGCTCAATACTTTATAAAAGGTTTCGAGGCACAATACGGTAGTCTCAACAAATCCGAGGACTACCGATCTCCCCGTGACAAGAATGGTCACGGTACCCACACGGCCTCTACCATAGGTGGCCGTAGGGTTCACAATGTTTCTGCCATCGGTGGATTCGCCCCAGGCACCGTTTCCGGTGGTGTTCCACTCGTGCGCCTGGCAATATACAAAGTATGTTGGGCGCCGCCCGGATCCAAAGGCGGCACTGCATGTATGCCGGCTGACATACTCGCAGCTATTGAAGCCGCGGTAAACGATGGAGTTCATGTTATGAGTATGTCTATAGGTAGCACCCCGGCACAACCCTACGATGGAGACATGATCGCTATTGGATCCTTGGCTGCAATTAAAGAAAATGTAGTCTCAGTTTGCAGCGCCGGGAATAGTGGGCCCACACCTTCGTTGATAGGAAACGTCGCGCCATGGGTTCTAACTGTGGCCGCTAGCAGCCTTGACCGAGATTTTCCAGCTTTCCTGGTTTTAGGGAACGGACAAAAATTCCAGGTAAATTTACTAGATATTGAGACCCAAATTAAAAGCTAATAAATAATTAACAAGTACCATTGCATGACATGAAAACAGGGCCAATCAGTAACATCTTTTCAAACGCCACAGACGCATCCCCTGGTTATTGGTTCAGACGTTGAAATCAAAGGAACCACGAATGTCAATACAACTGGGTAAATAACATTTTGTGAGAATTATAATTAAAAAGAATTAAACTAATCCATCATCATTTCATTTACTAGATATTGCAAAGAAGGTACGCTTTTATCGAGCGCAGTAAAAGGGAAGATTGTATTATGCAAAGGAGAATTTCCGGGCAATGACTGGGAGGTGAAGCAAGTTGGAGGTGCCGGCGTGATTCAGGTTATAAAGCTTGCCAACGTCACCCAAAGCGCCTATAGCCCTCTGTTACTACCCGGGTTAGCCATATCTATGGCAGATGCATTTAAAGTTATAAGCTATGCTCGAACCCATAAGAATCCAACCGTCACTTTGTTTCCTGGTAAGACTAGTTTGAGCGGTTCTGAACCCGCCCCTCAGATGGCTTGGTTCTCCTCTCGTGGACCCAACAACCTGAATCCGAATATTCTTAAACCCGATATCACCGCACCCGGATTGAATATATTGGCTGCATGGAGTGAAGGAACTTCTCCTACTCCTTTAGTTGCCGATCATCGTGTAGCAAAATATAACATCCTGTCGGGAACTTCAATGTCCTGTCCTCACGTTTCTGCCTCGGTTCTTCTTCTCAAAGCCATTCACCCTAGTTGGAGTAGCGCCGCAGTAAGGTCAGCCCTTATGACCACGGCTGGAACTAAGAATAACAAGGGAACGTTGATAAGAAATGAAGTTGGAAACGAGGCAACCGCGTTTGATTATGGATCGGGGCATATTCGACCTTATAGAGCGGTTGATCCTGGCCTTGTCTACGATGCCACTTTTGATGATTACGCTCTTTTCCTCTGTAGTGGTGGATATGATTTCGCAGTAGATCACGAGTGTCCGAAGAACCCTCCTTCACCTAGCGATCTCAATTACCCTTCTTTGGCGATCTCAAATCTAAAAGGGAAGAGGACCGTCTTAAGGACGGTGACAAATGTTGGCAAGGGTAAGAGCGTTTATAACGTGACGGTTGTGTCTCCGACGGGATATTCGGTTAACATAGCACCGAAAACGTTGTATTTTGGTAAGGTAGGTGAGAAGAAGAATTTCACGGTAAGCGTTGAAGGAAATACAAAGGAGAAAGGAAAGTATGCATTTGGGTGGTTTGAATGGAGAGATGGGATTCACTCTGTAAGGAGCCCAATTGTTGTCTCTTCAAAATAAACAACTTCCATCCTATGATGGTTAATTAAATAAGAGTTCCATTATTGGTTTGGTTTATCTTTCCTTTTTAATGTTGTTGCCTCCATTTCAACAACTCTTTACATATGCATTTCAATAAGAGGATATGAGTATTCTTGTTATTATTGATGGATCATATTTGCCTCCGACTTGGATGAGGTTGAGTTGAACATCATCATTCCAACAATAACTTATGGAGCCTTCATGTTATATGTAATTGGTTGTTCTTTATAATATCGTTAATCCATGTCCACCAACAATTAAGAACTTAGTATGTTTTTTCCATCCTTTTATTTTACTTTTGTTGTATGTGTTTTTGTCTGTCGATCTGCTATATATATTTTGTTTTGTATCTGTTATTTTTGTTCATGTTAATTACTTGTATGGTTTTATTATTATTTTTTTCATAAAATAAGTAAATATGATTATTCAAAATAAATAAAAATAAATAAATAATATAACATATTAGGGAGGGAATTTGATTGGAATTAAAGAAAGAGAAATAATTACGAGGGAGAATTTGATGGAGGGAACGAGAGAAATAATATGCCACAATTTGATTAGTCAAAAAAATAACAAAATTTATCTCTCTTCTTTTTTTTTCTCACCTTTTATCCTTTTTCCAACTAGTGATGTAGTAACATATCATTCTCTCACCGTTCTTTCCTTCAAATTTCCTCTTTTCTATCGTCCTTCTTAAGGAAAATTAAGAAAGTCACAATCTGATTGTCCCAAAAAAAGAACAAAATTTATCAATTGTCTCTCTTCACCCATATATATTCATTTTTGTTCACAAACAGCATAATTAACTTTATTATTTAATTATAAAATAAAACATAATAAAATAATTTGAAATTAATTAATTTCTTAATAAGATTAATAATTTAAATTTGTATATATTTTTTTTATTTATAATTATTAAAGTTAAGGATAATTTCATATAAATTATATTTAAATAATAATTATATTTTATTTCATAAGATTTTTTTTAAATTTATATATAAATATATTTATAACACATTAATAATTATATAAATATTTAATAAATAAATATGAATCATTTCATGTAAATAATAATAATTTAGAATAAAAGATTTTGTGACAATAACTTTTGTTGTAAATTTTTAAAAAGATTAATAATTTTAAATTTATATATATAATTTTGTTTATAATATATTAATAAAATATATAAAATAATATTTTTAAATATGATGAACTTTTTCTAATACAATTTTTTTTTATCACTCCAAGATTAAAATTATTAAAATTTATTAAAATAAATTTATAATATTTTAATATTTATAATATATTATTATAGGAGTTCAAAAAACTATTTAGTTGGAAGTTTCAAAAAAAAAAAAAACAATGATCAGCCAAAATATACCAATTGTGATCGATAGGTCTAATTATGCTGGAAGGTGGCCAAATGCACACAACCACTAGCCACGCACACATTATGCTGGAAGGTGGCCAATTGCACAAAATCACTAGACACGCACACGTTGGTGGTGAAAGTGTTCATAATTTGTGTAGGGTGTATATATATAGTGCACATGCATCTCCTCATTTATGATCGATCATGCATCTATGGTCCCTAGAATTACTATTTCCCATCAATTTGTCATAATCTCACCTACACAGTCCACAACATACTTAGCATGTGAATACCTTACAAAAATATATATATTCATGAACAAAAAATCACTATAAAAATAGGCATTGTAAAGTTAATTACAAGAAAGTCATCAATGACTTCTCTACAATGCTCTCCCCAGATGAAGCCACACAATTATCAAATTGCTTAATTTGACATTATATATAAATGTCTTGATTGAATAAGTAGCAGTTAATAGAAAAATAAAAAATTAATATATATTTTTTTAATTCCGTAGTTATATTATTTATGGTGGAATTTTTTCGGAGGATGTGTGTGCATGAAATTTTTTGTATGTCTATGTGTAATGAGAATGTTAAATCGACAACTCACTTAATTTTGCATTATCGAGTGGTGGCTGATATTTGATTTTTTTGTGGAGTACTACTGGGATTCATTGGTTGATGCATGCGTTTTTAAGTAGTTGCTAAAAAGTTTGGATTGATATGATATATACGACAGACCTACATATTTGGGTTACCATCCCAATTATTCTTTTGGTGGACTATATAGTTGTGAGAGAAATCGTAGAACTTTCAATGATCGTAGTTGTCTGATGTGTATCATTTATATACTATTATTATGACGTTTTCAGAGATTAGTTCAAGAAAGTCAGTAGAGTATGTTGTGGAGTTAATCGTTTTTCTTATGGATTTACGACCTCGATAACTTATTGAGTACCGATTATTTTTTTTCTTATTTTTTCTTTTTATGTAATGCTTTTATTGTTGTGTGCTTAAATGATTTTTTTTTTTTTTTTTTTACATTTTTAATATAATGAACTCTTTTCAAACAAAAATAAAATAATTTGTGATAATTTTGAGAAAAAAAATATTTTTTAGTAATTTTTTTAATATATAATTATAAAATAATCAATAACAACTTAACAATAAAATTTATTTTTAAAAGAATTAAATAAAATGTATTTTTTATTAAATAGAAAAAAGTAATTAAATAAATAATAGTTAGATAAAAGAAAATTAAAACCTAAAAACTCAAATATTTAAACAAACAATCTCATCTACCTCTCACTCTCTCCCATAATAATAAAAAAAAGGGATAAACTAGGGTGGACTTAAGCCTAGGACTACATCCATACCTTACCTAATGTAACATCATAATGTCATAATTTAGCAAATAAACTAATATGAATCATAGCGGTTGTATATCAATTTATCAAGTCGCTTTTATGTATCACATACTAGCTTTTGATCACATAATCAAATCATCATAAATGTATACATAAGGTCCAACAATAATGTCTTTTTCAAAGACGATAAATCATATTTAATTCACATAATTCATTATGTATATATACAAATATAAGTAACCGGATTTATGACATTTATATCAGAAACAACAAAACTATGAGCTCAAAGTGTTAAACTCATCATAATTGAACATATACTACATTATAAGTGGTATCTCATACTCCCCATACTTTCGACATGTTCATTATATGTCTTGGGGTTCAATCATTTTGTCAAAGGATCGGCCATCACTAGTTTGATGCTTATATGTTAGATTAACACTCTTCGTTTCTGAACTTCTTCATTAACGATAAATACTTTAATTCCATATGCTTAGCACCTCTGGAATACTTATCGTTTTTAGAAAAAAAAGACTGCTGCGGAATTATCACAATATATTTTAACGGCTTGACGATAGTGTCGATAAGTCCGAGCCCTAAAATAAAGTTTCGCTGCCATAAAACATGAAGTGTGGCCTTAAATCATGCCACAAATTTAGCTTCAAGAGTGGATTTAGTAATGACAGACCGTTTCACATTTTTCCATGAGATTGTTCCTCCAGCTAACAAGAACAAATAACTAAATGTGGATTTTCTCATATCAACACATCAGAAAAAAATCTGAATTTGAGTATTCAATCACCTCTAGATGACCAGACCTATTATAAGTGAGCATAAAGTCTTTTGTTCCTTGAAGATACCTTAACACTTTCTTTGCAGCTTTTCAATGATTTGTTCCTAGATTACTTTGATATCTAGCCAGCATTCCAACAACAAAATTGATGTCTGGTCTAGTACAAGTCTGAGCATACATCAAGCTTTCAACCATAGTTTCACAAGGAATACGTTCCATTTCAGTACGTTCCAATTTATTTCTGGGATATTGATTGAGACTAAATTTATCTCCTTTCTGAATTGGAACAACACATGCATTGTATTTTTTCATTTTAAATATCTCTAAAACTTTATTAATATTTGCTTTCTAAGACAATCCCAACAATCCATGTGATCTATCATAAAATATTTCTATTCCAATCAAATAGTTGCTTCATTCATATCTTTCATTTCAAAGTTCTTAGAGAGAAAATCTTTGGTTTGATACAACAAACCAAAATCATTAGTAGCAAACAAGATATCATCAACATACATAATTAACTCTATAAACTTGCTCTCACTGATCTTTTGGTATATACATCGATCAACGATATTTTCCTTAAACTCAAAAGATGTAATGGTATTATTAAACTTAAGATACCATTGTCGGGACGTTTGTTTAAGTCCGTATATTGATTTCTTTAATTTATACACCATTTGTTCCATTCCTTCAACCACAAAACCTTCTAGTTGATCCATGAACACATCTTTATCTAAATTCCCATTTAGAAAGGCAATTTTCATATCCATTTGATGTAGCTCCAAATCATAATGAGCCACCATTGCCATAATGATTCTAAAATAATCATTTTTAGAGACAAGTGAGAATGTCTCTTTAAAGTCAACACCATCTTTCTAAGTAAAACCTTTGGCAACTAGTCTGGTTTATATCGTTCGATATAGTTAATTGAGTCGTGCTTGGTCATAAAGATGTTGAGTTATGGAGCATACACTTATAATAAATTATATAATTGTTAATTAGAGTTTATTGAGTTTGTATTTGATTTTGGGCTCGGGCCTAACCAAGAGTTATTTAGGTTTTATTATCTGAATGTTACCATATAGATATGTGATTATTAAGGATTTACATAAGAAATATAGAATTCTAGAGAGATAAAGTGTGAGACAAAATCTATGTATTCCTTCTTTTTTTTCATAGTGAAATTTGATGGCGGCTGAAATGGACGTACATAGCTCAATTTGAGTGAACCACTATAAATTTGTGTCTTCTTGTGTTTTTCTTTTTTGCGTTTTTACAAATCGTTTCAAACATGTCGGATTTGGGAGATACAAATCATAACAAAATACCCATTTACACTCGACTCTTTTACAACCTTATGACAATTCAATGAGATCCTAGACTTCGTTGTGATCAATTAATTTTAACTCTTCTTTCATGACGTCTAACCATTTAGCAGAATTTTCACTGTCTTTGACATGTGAAAACGAAATTGGATCATTAGTGATGCCTAAATCAAATTTCGACAATGGTAGATAAGTCAAATAGTCATAAAAAAATTGCAGATCTTTTGTCCCTTATAGATCATCTTAATTCAATATTCTATTATAAGTTATTCATAATGACTTTATTGTGTAGAGTTTGATCAATATGTTGTTCTTCTGAATCATTAATATGTTCAAAATGTACATAACATCAACTTGAATTCTCACTTCACATGGTTATAAAGTCCCACTAGTTTATATATATATCATCTAATTACCTTTATAATTTTTTTTATCAGTTGTCCTTCAGAATTTTAGATATTAGTTTGTTTGATTTACTTTCCCTACTCATTGTTATTAAATTAAATATTTTAAATAGAGATTATTTTTCTAAGCTTCCCATATTTTCCCTCCTAAGCTAATTTGTTTCTTTAACCAAAAAATATTCCGGTCTTGCTTATTTTTCTATTTCTTTTACTATTAGAAGACATTTTATTCAAACAAATGTCAAATAACTTGTTACAAAAAAAAAAAAAAATCAAACCTAGGTGCATTATAAAAATTACCCTTTCTTATACAAATGAAAAAATGAGTTAAAATAATAATAATAATAATAATAAGACATTTATTAATGAAGACTAATAGCTAACTTATTGATAAAAGACAATAACTTATATCTTTAAGATTATGAATTAAAGTTTTAAACAAGTATAAAAAGAAATCCCGATATCAAGCTAGGATTTAATTAAGGATGACGGTAGCTCTTTCAAAAAATAATATTTATAATGTTTAAGAAAGATTGACATATATATATAATGGATGAGAAGAATGAGTGGTAGGGTACAAAGAACAATATTATATAGTGCACATAATTCTCCACCTTTATCATCTTACGTTTCCTAAAAGCATTTCCCACTGATTTGTCACTACTTTAGAACCTACATACGTACACCGTCCACCTAATACCATATATATGAACACTTACCAAAAATATCTTCATCCATGCCAAAATCCCAATCACTATAAATAGGTAATAACACCTTAAACTGACCATGACAACCTTAATTAACTAATTAATTAAGATTCATGTCTATCATTCATACATGTGGTTTCCTTCTCATTCTAGTCCTTCGATTCGCTTCCACACTTGCGAATCAACACACGTACATTGTGTATTTTCGGGGGCATAGCAGAGACAAGACAACGAGCGAGGTTGAAGATGTCCATCTCTCCCACATTGAATTGGTGAAGGGTTCGAGGGAGGAAGCAAAGGCGTCGCTCCTCTACAGCTACAAGAAAGTCATCAATGGCTTCTCTGCAATGCTCTCCCCCGAAGAAGCCACGCAGTTATCGGGTATGGAAGGAGTTGCCTAGGTTATTCGCACTGACCCGAGAGGCTACCAACTTCATACATCGAGATCATGGGATTTTGTGAGCACACTTGACCAGGATAACGGAGAAGGAGGACAATGGGACCGATTAAATGAAAAGTTGCTTAGAAAAGCAAAGTATGGACAAGATCTAATTGTTGGTGTTTTGGACTCAGGTATTATTTAATTGAAACGTATCTATTATGAGTGAATGTTCCCTAACTAAATAAACTATATGTTACATTTAAATATAGGTATATGGCCAGAATCAGCAAGCTTCAATGATGAAGGAATGGAGCCTGTCCCAAGTATATGGAAAGGAAAATGTCAGACTGGTACTAATTTCAAAAAATCTCATTGCAACAGGTAAATTAATTAATTAATTAATTAACTAGCTTACGTGACTTATTTAATTGTTGTTTTAACATATATATATATATATATATATATATATATATATATATATATATATATATATATATATATATATATATATATATATATATATATATATATATATATATATATATATATATATATATATATATATATATATATACGGTTGAGTATTTAACTGTAGGAAAATAATTGGAGCTCAATACTTCATAAAAGGTTACGAGGCACATTTCGGTAGTCTCAACACAACGGAGGAGTATCGATCTCCCCGTGACAAGAATGGTCACGGTACCCACACGGCCTCTACCGTAGGCGGCCGTAGGGTTCACAATGTTTCTGCCATCGGTGGATTCGCCCTAGGCACTGTCTCCGGCGGTGTTCCACTCGTGCGCCTGGCAATATACAAAGTATGTTGGCTGCCGCCTGGATCCAAAGGCGGCACTGCATGTTTGCCGGCCGACACACTCGCAGCTATTGAAGCCGCCCTAAACGTTGGAGTTCATGTTTTGAGTATGTCTCTCGGTAGCACCCCGGCACAACCTTACGGTATAGACGGGGTCGCTAATGGATCTTTGGCTGCAATTAAAGAAAATGTAGTCTCAGTTTGCAGCGCCGGGAATAGTGGGCCCACACCTTCGTTGATAGGAAACGTCGCGCCATGGGTTCTAACTGTGGCCGCTAGCAGCCTCGATCGAGATTTTCCAGCTTTCCTGGTTTTAGGAAACGGACTGAAAATTCAGGTAAATATTATTTATTGAGACCCAAATGAAAAGGTAATAACTAACAACCTGCATGACATGAAAACAGGGGCAATCAATAACATCTTTCCAAACGCCACAGACGCATCCACTGGTTATTGGTTCAGACGTTGAAATCAATGGAACCACAGATGTCAACACAACTGGGTAAAATACTTTTGTGACAATTATTTACTTTGATATCTTATAGTTAAAACTAATCCAACATCATTTCATTTACTACTAGATATTGCAATGAAGAGACTCTTTTATCGAGCGCAGTGAAAGGAAAGATTGTATTATGCAAAGGAGAATTTCCGGGCAATGACTGGGAGGTGAAACAAGTTGGAGGTGCCGGCGTGATTAAGGTTATAGACCTTGCCAACATCACCCAAACCACCCTTAGCCCTATGTTACTACCCGGGATAGTCATATCTATGGCAGATGAATTTAAAGTCGAGACGACAGTTGTTCCAAAAGAATGTGTGGAAGCGGCTAAAGCCGATCGAGGCACCAGTTGTTCCGAATTCGAAGGCAGGTGCACCATTAATTGCTCCAAAACCAAAAGAAACTAATATAATATAATATCGATATCATCACAATTTATTATATTGTGATAATATCTTACAAATATTTTTTTTTAATATTATATCTTCAATTGATTATATTTATTAGTTTTTCCTTTAACAAAGATAGTATAATAAAACAAAAAAAGAAAAATATAGGTATTTGCAGAAATAATAAAAACTCAAAATAAAGAATAGTAATCAAAACAAATTGTTTGAAGCAAACCAAAATCAAATAAAACAATGAAACAATCCTACCCAATTAAAGAACATCCAGCAAGCCAAAGGTGTTCCTGTATCACATCCAAAATCAAAGGTTTATGTTGTAAATATTAAACTTTATTGGACAAATTTGATTTTTAAAAGTAACATCAACGGTTGTAATACAGTTCATCCAAATTGTACAAGAAGAAACTCACTTCTGAACTAGAAGAAAAACCATCTAGTATATATATGATCATTTCTTGGAGAGAAATAGGGATAATAGTTAAATATTTATATTTGTTAATATGATCAAGTTTACAAAAAAATTATATAAGTCACCAATTATTTATACAAGTTTATTTTATCCTTTAAATAAAATAAACGATTAATGAAAATGTTGTATTCTTTTAATTTGAAATAATATTAATAATATCTAGCAGACTTTGGACTAGATTAAAAGAGAGAGACCATAAAAAGATTTTTAAGGTGAAGTCAACATTAACCCATCTTATCCTTAAAATCATAAAAAGATATCTGTATTTGCTTATTTATCTTTATTTTTATATATATGCGTCACCATCAACACTACCGACACTTAACTTAAGGTTATAAGAGATAGCATCGGAATCATGGATTAGCAAAAGAATTGCTTAAACGTCGAATCCTACAAGAAGAAACAAAGAAAATGTTATCATGTATTAGCAAAAGAATTATTTATCTTTAATTTTATCCTTGAAATAAAGATGAATGAAAATGTTCAGAATTTGGAATAGATAAAAAGAGAGACCATAAAAAAAAGATTTTTGAGGTGAAGTCAACGTTGGAATTAAAAGCCCGTCTTATTCTTAAATCTTGATCAACTTCGTAAGAAAAAACATTGAAAAGTATTTTGATGACCTTTTTTTCCCTCATAATAAAAAGCGATAATGAAACATGCGACTGATTCAAACATGTCACTCTCCTAGAATGTATATATTATGGAGACACATTGAAAACCGTCTTTGATCAAATAATCATCCATCATCATATCTAACAATAAAGATATGAAGAAGTTTATTATATCTCTTTTTCTCCTTTCCAAGATTCTCACCTCAATTGCACTGCAACAGGTACTTCTCAGAATCACATTAATTAATTGTATGACATGAAATTAATTAATTAATGTGCAGGTTTATGTGGCGTACCTGGGAGAACACAGTGGAGAGAAAACAGAGCAAGAAATAGAAGAAATTCATCACAATTATCTTCACTCTGTAAAAGGGTCGAGATCCCAAGCTAAATCTTCTATTGTCTACAGCTACAAGAACGTCATCAATGGCTTCTCCGCCGTCCTCACCCATCAAGAAGCCGCCGTCTTATCTGGTACACTAACAAGCTGCCTGGAGGCTGGAGCTACCATATTTGTTAAAAGAAGTTTTTCTTAATTATATTAATTCCATCTTATTATTATTATTACTAGGAATGGAAGGAGTGGTGTCGGTGTTCCACAACCACCCTAGGACATACGGGCTACACACGACAAGATCGTGGGACTTCACGAGCTTGCTCGAAGGAGCAGGGACTCCAAACAACGGTTACGAAGATTTATTGCTCAAGGCGAACCAAGGAAAAGATATCATCGTCGGAGTTCTAGATACAGGAATATGGCCGGAATCAGAAAGTTTCAACGACAAAGGGATGGAACCTGTCCCGGCATCATGGAACGGGACATGCCAGACTGGAACTGACTTCAATTCTTCCCATTGTAACAGGTAATTAATTATTCATTTCTTTTGGTCTAGTAGATAATTTGTTTTTGTTTTTTTAAGAAATGATTTAATCTAAACCGACGATAAAAGATTATATACATATAGATGGATTGGTCCAACTAATCTCATATGTTACAATCTCTATTTATAGAAGAAAGCATAACAAAAACAGTTTTACCATTGACTTGGTGGACATAACTCATTTTTTTTATTTACAGAAAAATAGTGGGGGCCAGGTATTATTTGAACGGTTTCGAGAAAACCTTCGGCAGCCTGAACGAAACAGAAGAGTACCGTTCAGCCCGAGACAAAGACGGTCACGGGACTCACACCGCCTCGACTATAGGTGGTCGGCATGTCTATAATGTCTCCGCCCTTGGCGGCTTTGCCCGTGGCACAGCCGTGGGCGGTGCCCCACTTGTCAGGCTAGCCATATACAAAGTTTGTTGGTTGATTCCAGGTCAGCCGAGACTAACTGGAGTTACTTGCAATTCGGCAGACATGCTAGCCGCAATAGACCAGGCCATTGCAGACGGAGTCCACGTGCTTAGCATATCTATAGGAGGAAACGAGAGTATTCCCTTTGATCAAGACTTGAAGGCAATCGGAGCACTACACGCCACTCGCCGGAATATCGTCGTTGCTTGTAGCGCCGGGAACTTTGGGCCGACGCCATCCACCGTCACTAATACTGCTCCCTGGATTTTAACCGTCGCTGCAAGCAGCATAGATCGGGAGTTCCCCGCTCCTGTTGTTTTGGGAAATGGAATGAAATTTGCGGTAAGACAAAAATAAACTGCTACTTATTTCCACATGAATTGATTTAAATAAAAAGCTTCATTTCCATAATTTCAGGGACAAACAATATCACCTTTCGATATAGCAGTAATGCGACCACTTATACTTGGATTTGATGCAGAAGAACCAGACATTCCAACAAATATCCGAGGGTATATATATAAATATAATTGATAATTGTTAATTGATTAGTTGCTAATGATTAATTAATATTATATATGATCAACTTGTGCAGAGCATGTTTTTCTGGAACCCTTAAACCATCTCTTGTAAAAGGTAAGATTGTGATTTGTTTTTCATCCAGTTCTTCGAGCTCCGACGGTGTGGCAAGAGCAGGAGGAGCCGGCGCTATACTATTAAACTCATTCAATGGAACTCAAATACAACAAGAGAGCCACATAATTCCCGCAATTATTGTTAGTCAAGCAGATGGCCTTAAAATCATCAACTACACTCGTAGCGCCACCAATCCCATGGCAACCTTAATCCGAGGAACAACAGTATTGGGTACTAAACCCGCACCTGTCATGGCTCCATTCACCTCAGTCGGTCCAAACGGCATAGATTTTAACCTCCTTAAGGTAATTAAGTATCATGAATATGTCTTTTCACTCTCAAGATTCAAGATTAATTAATTCTAGCCAATCAATTAGTAAACACAAATTAAATTGCAGCCTGATATTACTGCCCCGGGGATGAATATCCTTGCAGCCTGGACTGAAGGAATTTCCCCAACAAAACTGGAAGGTGATCATCGCATAGCAAAGTACAACATGCTTTCGGGAACTTCCATGTCCTGTCCCCATGTTGCTGCGGCCGCCGCACTTCTCAAAGCCATTCACCCCAATTGGAGTAGTGCTGCTATTAGATCTGCCCTCATGACAACCAGTAATTTATCTTCTTCTTATTTAATAATTTCATAATTTATAAGTTAATTAGCATCTAGCTGATAATTTGATTTCATTATAAACATATATATATATAGCTGGAGTAGTTAACAATGTGGGCACGGAGATAACAGACGCGAACGAAAAGCAAGCAAACCCATTCCAATTTGGATCAGGACACTTCAACCCGTCTAAAGCGGTGGATCCAGGGCTAGTTTACGATGCAACTTACACAGACTATCTGATTTACCTATGCAACAATGGCTTCAAGCTTGATCCGACATTTACATGCCCGACAAATGTACCGACGTCCTCAAACAATCTAAACTATCCTTCTCTGGCCGTCTCAAATCTTAGAGGACCCGTGACCGTGGTGAGGACCGTTACAAACGTAGGCAATGCCGTGAGTGTCTATAATGTAACTTGGCGTTCTCCGACAGGTTATTCGGTCGTGGTTTCACCTACAACGTTGTATTTCAACCGGGTAGGGGAGAAGAAGAGCTTCAACGTGACGGTTACGGCCGCAACAAATGGAAGGACGGGGAGTGGATTCTCCTTTGGTTGGTATAGCTGGAGTGATGGCATCCATTTTGTTAGAAGTCCAATTGCTGTATCATCTGCTTAAATATCTCATATTAATTTGAAGAAATTACAAAATACTAGGAAAATAATAATTATTATCATAATTTTAAATAAGCATGTACCTGATAAATAAGTATAGTTGGGAGTAATGTATTGTGATCCTGTTATATATAATTTTTATCTTTGTTATCGTGTTTTAAAATATTAATAATAATGGTAATGATTTTGAGTACAGATTTTATTTATTTATTTATTTAAGTATTAATATAAAATAATAATAATTTAATATTTTAATTAATAAATTAAGTAAAGTTAAATATAAGATTGAAATGTTGTTGAATTAGTTTGAGTTATTTAAATGTTAAAGTGTTAATAAAAATAATAAATACATAAATAGATGAATATTATTTTAAAATTAAGATGTAAGATAGTTACGGAAACATAGGTAAGGTAATATCATCTATGTCTTCTCTTCTAAATGTGATGGCGCTCTTTCAATTATATAATGATTAACATTATCTCTCTATATATATATATTATAGTTAGTAAATGAAACTCTTTCCTTTCAAACATAAATTTATTTACTCTACTAAGTAAACAATGAGTCACAAATTTTTTTTATAAGAAAATAGATTTTTTTATTTAATTTTAATGGAGTTACTCATAACAATTTAATTAGTAAATAATATTTAAAATTTCACTTAAACATTTTTTTTTCATTTCTAATATACTAGTAAAAAAGGTCAATGCTGACTGCAGAATTCGTAATAAACTGTCGGTAAAGGGTTATAGCGACAGCAGGAATGACTGTCGTCAGTCGTCGCCATTGCTTTTGTTGTTATTGCTCAGAAACACAAACACCGACTATTTTGTACCGTAAATGACGACCACCCATATTGTCGCCATAGAGAAATAAATGGCAAGCAACCTTACCGTCGCCATAGAGAAGTATCGCCATACAGAAATAAATGGCGACCACCCATATCGTCGCCATAGAGAAATAAATGGCGACCACCCTTACTATCGCTATAAAAAAGTAAATGGCTACCACCCCTTACCGTCGCCATAGAGAACTAAATGCCGACAAATTTCACCGTCACTATTTATTAAAGAATCAATCAAATTATTAAATGATATTCATAAAAATATCCACTATTATAAAATATTTTGTTTCAAGATTTGAATGTTTAAAATCTAAAAAGTCATCAAAATTTACACAATGAAACCATCTTTTGGAAATTACAAATTTGGGATTTAAAAAACGAAACAATAGTTAGCTGATTCAATGCCAATGAGGAAATTGAAGAACTTTATGTTGTTGAGAACTTTGGCACCACAAAGTTCATACCCTCAATCTAATATACTAATACATGAAATTATCAGTTACTATAAAATATTTCATTGGAGTGATTCTAAGAATTAAATAACCAAAATCTAAAAAGTCATCCAATACACAACATTTACACCTTCATTTTGAATCTGCCATACCTATAATAAAAAAATAAAAATAAAAGTTATAACCATTAACCTAAAGTGAAACTATTTATTTTCTTTCAACTAATAGTCAATCGGGGTCTTTTCAATGCTCACTAATCGATCTCTTCTGAGATATTTCCATCTTCAATTGGTTAAAAGGAAATTGAAGATGAATATTTTTCAGAAGAGTCTAATTGTCTATTGATTAGAAGCACATTGATTGAAAATCACAAGGAAAAAACAATTTCTACAGTCACTTAGCACGTTCCTCTCTCGCTTCTCCTTAAGGAATTTTCTCAATGATCATCAATCTTTTTTGGTAAATATCAATCTTCAATTGGTTAAAAGCAAACATAGATATATTGTCGTTTGACGTGTTTGAGGCTGCTTTGGGATCATAGAGACACGGAAAGGTGACCGTGATGGAATCGGGAATCCGTCCAATGCACTTTAGAGTCGATCAATGGGGAATTTCTTCCTCAAGCGTCAACAACTCACATGTGTCACAACGTCAACAGCTTACGCGTATCACAACGTCAACAGATGGAAGCGTTGATCGAAGAGAACATGAACATGCAAGAACGAATGACGCGACAAAGACTTGAAATGGAAGAGATGTGCGCGATGATGCGTTCACAACAAGAGGCTATGTGTGCACAACAAGAGGGTATACGCTTATGTCTAGGATACCCCCTCCTCCCCGATCAGTAATTATTGGCATACAATTTGAGATTTTTATAATTTAGAATTGATGTTTATTATGAATGATATTTTTTGCTAATAGTAGTAGAACAATATATAAAACAGGTTTAATAAGAATCAAAAAAATGCCCAAAACCCGAAAGCAAACATTATCATCGTCAGTGTTAGGAAAATGTCGATAAAGAATAATATTAACGTCGCCGTTAAAGGAATATCGACGTTGATATAGAACAATATTAACGTCGACGTTCATAAGAGAATCAGAGATGTTCAAAAACCCAAGAGTAATGATTATCAACGTCGACGTTAGGGGAATATCGTCGTCGATAAAACCATTATCTTTTAACGATCAACTTTTTAGCGACGATGGACGACGATTTTGTTTGCCGACACTAATAATTATTAGCGACGGTTATGTCGTCGTTAATGATGTATTTTTCACTAGTGTATTTGAGCCTTTATAGAGTATTACTGTGATTGATGTTTGAGTCTTTGAGTAATCGCTAGGAAATTTGGATTGATGCGTCTGATAAGGCATACATACATATTTGGGTTACCATTCCAATTGTTCTTTTGGTAGACTATCTAGTTTGAGAGAAATCGTCAAACTTTGAATGATAATAGTCGTCTGATGGGTATCATTTATAATATTATTATTATGACATTTTCTTAGATTAGTCTAGGAAAGTCAACAGATCAGGGAGTTAATAATTCTTTTCTTAGATTTATGAGTTCGATAATTTATTGAATATCATTTTCTCTTATTATTTTTTCTTTTTATGTCATATTTTTATTGTTGTGTTTAAAAGATTTTTTCATTTTAAATATACATTAATCTTTAAAAAAAACAAAAAAAATGGTGCTTAAACAATAATTTGATGAAAAATTCAAAATCAACACACCAATATCTTAAATTCTGAGCTAGAGCAAATAAATAAACCAATTTAAATTAGTTTGGAGTTTTTTCCAGAACTTATTGTTATTAAATTAAATATTATAAATAGAGAATATTTTCACAAGCTTCCAATATTTTCTCTCATAAGTTATTTTTTTTCTTTAACCAAAATATATGTATTCTAGTCTTGCTTATTTTTCAATATATTTGTTTTACTATAAGAAGACATTTATTCAAATAAAATGTCAAAGAACTTGTTACAAAAAAAAAATCAACCTAGTTGCATTATAATAATTACCCTTTCTTATATTAATGAAAAAATGAGTGAAAATAAATAATAATAATAATAATAATAATAAGATATTTATTAGTGAAGACTAATAGCATATTGATAAAACACAATAATTTATATCTTTAAGATTATGAATTGAAGTTTTAATAAAAATATTTAAAAAAATCCTGATATTAATATGCACAAAGGATCTTGATAAATATATCAATTATTAGAACACAATTATATATAGCAAGCTTTAGCCATGGATATATAATTGAGTCTGGTTGGATCCTATATATAATTGAGTCTGGTTGGAGCCCACTCTTTTCACTTAGTTAGAATTTTGCAATAATGTTAGTGAAATTAATTTGCTCTTTCAAAAAATAATATTTATAATGTATAAGAAAGATTGACATAATGGATGAGAAGAATGAGCAGAGCACATGTGATTTTTATGTAGGGTACAAAGAACAATATTATATAGTGCGAATAATTAATTCTCCACCTTTATAATCTTGATGTTTGCTAAAAGCATTTCCCACTGATGTGTCACTACTTTAGCACCAACATACACCGTCCACCTAATACCATATGAACATTTACCAAAAATATCTTCATCCATGCCAAAATCCCAATCACTATAAATAGGTAATAACACTTTAAACTGACCATGACAACTTTAATTAACTAATTAATTAAGATCCATGTCTATCATTCATACATGTGGTTTCCTTCTCATTCTAGTCCTTCGATTCGCTTCCACACTTGCCAATCAACACACGTACATTGTGTATTTTCGGGGGCATAGCAGAGACAAGACACCGAGCGAGGTTGAAGATGTCCATCTCTCCCACATTGAATTGGTGAAGGGTTCGAGGAAGGAAGCAAAGGCGTCGCTCCTCTACAGCTACAAGAAAGTCATCAATGGCTTCTCTGCAATGCTCTCCCCCGAAGAAGCCACACAGTTATCGGGTATGGAAGGAGTTGCCTCGGTTATTCGCACTGACCCGAGAGGCTACGAACTTCATACATCGAGATCATGGGATTTTGTGAGCACACTTGACCAGGATAACGGAGAAGGAGGACAATGGAACGACCGATTACATAAAAAGTTGCTTAGAAAAGCAAAGTATGGACAAGATCTAATTGTTGGTGTCTTGGACTCAGGTATTAAATTTAATAGTAACATATCAATTCTGAGTGAATGTTCCCAAATTAAATAAACTATTATATGCTACATTTAAATATAGGTATATGGCCAGAATCAGCAAGCTTCAAGGACGGAGGAATGGAGCCTGTCCCAAGTACATGGAAAGGGAAATGTCAAACTGGTACTAATTTCAAAAAATCTCATTGCAACAGGTAAATTAATTAATTAATTAATTAATTAGCTTACGTGACTTATTTAATTGTTGTTTTAACATATATATATATATAATATATGGTTGAGTATTTAACTATAGGAAAATAATTGGAGCTCAATACTTCATAAAAGGTTACGAGGCACAATACGGTAGTCTCAACACAACCGAGGAGTATCGATCTCCGCGTGACAAGATTGGCCACGGTACCCACACGGCCTCCACAATAGGCGGCCGTAGGGTACACAATGTTTCTGCCATCGGTGGATTCGCCCCAGGCACCGCCTCCGGTGGTGTTCCACTCGTGCGCCTGGCAATATACAAAGTATGTTGGGCGGCGCCCGGATCCAAAGGCGGCACTGCATGTATGCCGGCCGACACACTCGCAGCTCTTGACGCCGCGGTAAACGATGGAGTTCATGTTATGAGTATGTCTATAGGTAGCACCCCGGCACAACCCTACGGTGAAGACGAGATCGCTGTTGGATCATTGTTTGCAATTAAAGAAAATATAGTCTCAGTTTGCAGCGCCGGGAATAGTGGGCCCACACCTTCGTTGATAGGAAACGTCGCGCCATGGATTCTAACTGTGGCCGCTAGCAGCCTTGACCGAGATTTTCCAGCTTTCCTGGTTTTAGGGAACGGACAAAAATTCCAGGTAAATTTACTAGATATTGAGACCCAAATTAAAAGCTAATAAATAATTAACAAGTACCATTGCATGACATGAAAACAGGGGCAATCAGCAACATCTTTTCAAACGCCACAGACGCATCCCCTGGTTATTGGTGTAGACGCTGAAATCAAAGGAACCACGAATGTCAACACAACTGGGTAAAGTACTTTTGCGACAATTAATAAATATTTTGATATTGTATAGTTTAAACTAATCAAACATCGACCATTTCATTTACTAGATATTGTAAAGAAGGGACGCTTTTATCGAGCGCAGTGAAAGGGAAGATTGTATTATGCTTTGGAGAATTTCCGGGCAATGACTGGGAGGTGAAACAAGTTGGAGGTGCCGGCGTCATTCAGGTTATCACCCTTGCCAACGTCACCCAAACCACACTTAGCCCTGTGTTATTACCCGGGATAGTCATATCTCTGGCAGATGCAATTAAAGTTGTAAGCTATGCTCGAACCAATAAGAATCCAACCGTCACTCTGTTTCCTGGTAAGACTAGATTGGGCGGTTCTGAACCCGCCCCTCAGATGGCCTGGTTCTCCTCTCGTGGACCCAACAACCTGAATCCGAATATTCTTAAACCCGATATCACCGCACCCGGATTGAATATATTGGCTGCATGGAGTGAAGGAACTTCTCCTACTCCTTTAGTTGCCGATCATCGTGTAGCAAAATATAAAATGGATTCGGGCACTTCAATGTCGTGTCCTCACGTTTCTGCCTCGGTTCTTCTTCTCAAAGCCATTCACCCTAGTTGGAGTAGCGCCGCTTTAAGGTCAGCCCTTATGACCACGGCTGGAACTAAGAATAACAAGGGAACGTTGATAAGAAATGAAGTTGGAAACGAGGCAACCCCGTTTGATTATGGATCTGGGCATATTCGACCTTATAGAGCGGTTGATCCTGGCCTTGTCTACGATGCTACTTTTGATGATTACTTTCTTTTCCTCTGTAGTGGTGGATATGATTTCGTAGCAGGCGAGTGTCCGAAGAACCCTCCTTCACCCAGCGATCTCAATTACCCTTCTTTGGCGATCTCAAATCTAAAAGGGAAGAGGACCGTCTTAAGGACGGTTACAAATGTTGGCAAGGGTAAGAGCGTTTACAACGTGACGGTTATGTCTCCAACAGGATATTCGGTTAACATAGCACCGAAAACGTTGTATTTTGGTAAGGTAGGGGAGAAGAAGAATTTCACGGTAAGTGTTGAAGGAAATACAAAGGAGAAAGGAAAATATGCATTTGGGTGGTTTGAATGGAAGGATGGTATTCACTCTGTAAGGAGTCCAATTGTTGTCTCATCGGCCTAAATATCTGGATCTCTTCTTTCATGGGTATTGTAAAATAAGAGCTTTGAATTAAGCTCCGTTATCGATTGTTAGTTACCATGTGAAATATGTAACTTCAAAATGTAATAATAAGATCAGTTGTCATGCTCATGCATGATTCTTAATCTCCATTTAATACATATCTAATAAATTGTTTAGTATTAAAAAATAAAATTTAAGCACAACTTAGACAAAATAATTTTCAAAGAAAGGAAACATAAACAAAAAAAAACTATGCATTTTTTTAGTATAGGCTACAAACAAACCAAACAAGATAAAATGTTAGCTTCTACGGAAAAAAGTATTGGTTTTTAGACTGAAAAATGTTCGTATATCAAAATCTCAATTTTTGGTTGGAGTATTATTTACGACGTAATTCAAACTAATGTTAGATATATTCGAAATAACGTGATTATTGTGAGTCGTTATCGTATGCTGGACCGACCGAGAATGACCCTAAATTTTGGGATGCCCTATTTATTTTTTTGTTTTACTTCTTATATTTTATGTTATATTCAAAAACATTAATAATTTTGTATTATATTTAAGACTTATTTCAAATTTTGTTAAGGTTTTTATTTTTTTGGGGCCTAAAACAGATGGGCCTTGGGAGGCTGCCTGCCTTTACCTTATGTAAGTATATGTTAAAAAGTGGTGAATTAAGTTTCTATGATTGGATTGCTGATAAGATTGGTGACTATTAGGAGGTATGTACCGACTTAAAAGGTGAGACTTATATCTCTATAATATTTTGGTGTATCGTCTAGTTGTAAAGAAATTGAAAAAAATTGTACAATCGAAATAGGTCATTAAAAATTATCACAATGTCATTATCATGATATATGTCGGAGATTAGATCTGAAAAACTTGTTGATTAAATTATTGTTCTTTTTTATTAGGAGTCAAATAATTGTATTTATGTTTTTTTTAACTCTTTATTTTATTTTATTTTGTTATTCTAAAACAATTTTTTTTATTAAAGGTAAAATTTAAAAAAAAAAATGAAAACACTAACAAAATTATAGTAAAAAAAAGAATATATTACTAACTATCAAACACACAACAATAATAATAATAATAATAACACACTAATAATAAAATCACAAAAAAAGAATCAATACAAAATATGCAGAAATCATTCATTCACACCTTATAAAAAAAACTATATACACTTATTAAATTTAGAATGAGATGGTAGTCTCCATTTAACAACATTTAAGATCCACACTAACTAATTCTAATACCCTTTTTAATTAATTATACTTTTGTTCTACATGCATGCCGATCGCGACCAAGCATCTGTTCAAAATATACACGGCAGAAAGATTTATATTTGATTTAATTAATATTAATTTACTTTTGAGGAATACCTTCTTATAACTAGGTCAATCCGACCTGACCCGATCCTCCAACGTCCAAATCTCTTATAAGACCTTATCTTTAAGCCTAATATATGATTATTTTCTTCTACAGAAAAAATAATTTAACACAATTAGCATGCAGTACGTAATCATTAATTAATAGAACAATTAACTAAAGTAGTACTAAATTAAGAAGTTCTATTGTAATTTAGTTTGGGAAGTAGTTAGGCTATCTTTGTCAAATAAAATGTCATCTCGATCTATATATCCAAGTTCAATGTCATTTTTTTTAAGCAAAACCTCAAAATAAATAAATAAATAACGTATAGACAATTAGTTCGGCAATCAATTTATGTAGTTATTGAACCTGTCGTGTTTGGCTTGTAATATATTAATTAACATGAAAACTAATTAAACAGTCAGCTTTGGTTTTTCTCCAAAATATACCTGAGACAACTTTTGCTTTAAATAGCAAATAAGCCTGAAAACTTTTGAAATAATTAATTATATAATTAAGGCCTTAATTTAACTATATTGTCATTTTCCAAATAAGTTAATTTGTATAATATTACCATACGGCTTCTAATAATACAAACCCTTAAATAATTTTTCTTAATTAAAAGCGGAAACTATAACATAGCATTGATGTGTGATGTTGAAAAACTCACAACTCTTTAAAGTTTGGTTCGAATTTTAATTCAAATATTTTGAAAATTTGTTAATTAACAAGTTTAACTCATTTATAAGATGGAAGAAAAAATTAAGAAAAAAAAGATTAGAAGATCGCTCTAGAAATGTGAATCATATAAAATAAATAGTGACATGGGTTAGCAAAATGTTAAGTGAGAGTCTTCAAGATGAAAATGACTCCTCGCCCGGTGTTTTGAGGTTTTAATGATTTGATTGTATTGTTTTGAGTTTAGTCTATTATCTTTTTATCATAAATATGAGTATGATATTTATGATTTTTTTTTTTAAAAAAAAAACTAATTGAGTAAATTATTATGCATTTTTTATTAGATAATTTTAAAATAATTAGAATTGAAATTGAAATTAGGATTTCGATTCTAATTTTTAGTTTTGGTATAGCATTCAATATAAAAAATGAGAATTCTAATTCAATCTACTTATTTGTTTTTATAATTAACAATTTCACTTTTTTTTAGCTCGAAATTATAATTTCAAATTTATTTTTGATGTTTTTCTAAACAAAAATATATTAGTATTTTATCATTTACAATAGGTTTAAACCAGTTTTTTTTTTAATTTAGAAAGTTAAACAATCTTTTTTAAAAAAAAATTAGTAACTTAACATTTTGAACTAATAATTTTTTTTTGAATTTAGAAGTTAAAAATTAAACTAATATTTTATTTTTTTTAGTTTAGAAAGTTAAAATGTCGAACCGATATTTATTTTTAATTTAGTAAATTATTATGTTGAATCAATATTTTTTTTTTATTAAGAATCGACCTCTAAACAAAAAAAAACTCTTTATACTTAGGTTATCATAACAAGTTTTGTTAAACAAAAATATCTTAATGATTTAAATAATATATATTTAAATTGATTTTATTTTATATTTTTCAAATATAAAAATTAAAATTGAATTACAACTCTAAAGTTTTTTCAAAAATAAAAATTGAATTATAATTCAATACCAACAAAATTGAAATTGCAATATGACTCGTACAAACAAGTCAGTTCAAGTTTTTATTGTATTATTTTTCAAATATAGAAATTGAAACAGAAATTAAATAAAGGTTTGCTACTCGGTATCCATTAGCCCGTTCAAGTTATCCGTCTCAGCCTCCTACTTATGAATTCACATTTTGAGATATATTTTTATTTAATAATAAATGTAAATTTATTTGAAAACATGTGTATGTATCTTCTATAAAATTATCACCTATGGTCAAATTTTCACATTCCATATCAACTTCTTCTTTTTTATATAAAGTTAATGTTTTTTCTTTAAAAAATATAGTATAATAAAACAAAAATAAAAAATAAAAAAAGAGAAAATAGAGAAACAATAAAAACTCAAAATAAAGAATAGTATGTTTGAATATCAAAACAAATTGTTTGAAGCAACCCAAAATCAAATAAAACAATCCTACCCAAATAACATCGATCAAGCCAAAAGTGTTCATGTATTGCAACATCGAAAATCAGGCCTCGGTGGACAAATTTGATTTAAAGTAAATCCACATCATCATACAATTGATCGAAATTATACAATTGTATCATAGTAGGAGGGATTTGAATAATTGATTGTGGTGTATAAGAAAAAAGGAAAATGTTCTATCCTTTTAATTTGAAATAATAATATCTAACTAGGAGACTTTGGACTAGATCAAAAGAGAACGACCATTAAAAAGATATTTGAGGTGAAGTCAACATTCCAATTAAAAACCCATCTTATTCTTAAATCTTAGCTTAATTTCGTAACCAAGCATTAAGAAGCCTTTTGATGACTTTTTTCCCTCATTATAAAACGCGACAATGAAATATGTGACTGATTCAAACATGTCTCATTCCTAGCACTTGCAATTATAATGTATATATATAGAGACACATCTAAACCATCTTAATTAAACCTAATTGATCAAATAATCATCCATCATATCTAACAATAATGAACAAGTTTATTATATCTATTATTCTCCTTTCCCAGCTTCTCACTTCATTTGCACACCAACAGGTAATTCTCAGAATCACATTAATTAATTTTATGATATGAAATTAATTAATTAATTAATTAATGTGCAGGTTTATGTTGTGTATCTGGGAGAGCACAGTGGAGAGAAAACAGAGCAGGAAATAGAAGAAATTCATCACAATTATCTTCACTCTGTAAAAGGGTCGAGATCCCAAGCTAAATCTTCTATTGTCTACAGCTACAAGAACGTCATCAATGGCTTCTCAGCCGTCCTCACCCCTCAAGAGGCCGCAGTCTTATCTGGTACACCAACCTCACAACCTGCCTGCCTGGAGCTACCATATTTGTTAAAAAAGTTTTGCTTAATTGTAATTACATCTTCTTCTTATTCTCATTATTATTATTAGGAATGGAAGGAGTGGTGTCGGTGTTCCACAACCACCCTAGGACATACGGGCTACACACGACAAGATCGTGGGACTTCACGAGCTTGCTCGAAGGAGCAGGGACTCCAAACAACGGTTACGAAGATTTATTGCTGAAGGCCAACCAAGGAAAAGATATCATCGTCGGAGTTCTAGATACAGGAATATGGCCGGAATCAGAAAGTTTCAACGACAAAGGGATGGAACCTGTCCCGGCATCATGGAACGGGACATGCCAAACTGGAACTGACTTCAATTCTTCCCACTGTAACAGGTTCATTATTTATTCATTTCTAATTGGGTAGGTAATTGTTTTATCATTGGCTTGGTCATAACTCTGTTTTTTTTTTACAGAAAAATAGTGGGAGCTAGTTATTATTTGGATGGCTACGAAAAAATCTACGGCAGCCTGAACGAAACAGAAGAGTTTCGTTCAGCTCGAGACAAAGACGGTCACGGGACACACACCGCCTCGACTATAGGTGGTCGGCATGTCTACAATGCCTCCGCCCTTGGCGGCTTTGCCCGTGGCACAGCCGTGGGAGGTGCCCCACTTGTCAGGCTAGCCATATACAAAGTTTGTTGGTTGATTCCAGGTGAGCCGAGAGAATCTGGAATGACTTGCATTCCGGCAGACATGCTAGCCGCAATGGACCAGGCCATTGCAGACGGAGTCCACGTGCTTAGCATATCTATAGGAGGAAACGAGAGTATTCCCTTTGATCAAGACTTGATGGCAATCGGAGCACTACACGCCACTCGCCGGAATATCGTCGTTGCTTGTAGCGCCGGGAACTCTGGCCCCACGCCATCCACCGTCACAAATACTGCTCCCTGGATTTTAACCGTCGCTGCAAGCAGCATAGATCGGGAGTTCCCCGCTCCTGTTGTTTTGGGAAATGGAATGAAATTTGCGGTAAGACAAAAATAATAAAATAAACTGTTACTTAATTCCACATGAATTGATTTAAATAAAAAGCTTCATTTCCATAATTTCAGGGACAAACAATATCTCCTTTCGATATAGCAGAAATGCGACCACTTATACTTGGATTGGATGCAGAAGAACCTGACACTCCAACAAATATCCGAGGGTATATATATAAATATAATTGATAATTGATTAATTGACAATGATTAATATTAAATGTGATCATGTTATTGTGCGTGCAGAGGATGTTTTGCTGGAACCCTTAAACCATCTCTTGTAAAAGGTAAGATTGTGATATGTTTATCATCCAGTTCTTCGAGCTCCGACGGTGTGGCAAGAGCAGGCGGAGCCGGCGTAATACTATTAAACTCGTACAATGGAACTCAAATACAACAAGAGAGCCACATAATTCCCGCAATTATTGTTAGTCAAGTAGATGGCCTTCAAATCATCAACTACACACGTAGCGCCACCAATCCCATGGCAACCTTAATCCGAGGAACAACAGTATTGGGTACTAAACCCGCACCTGTTATGGCTCCATTCACCTCAGTCGGTCCAAACGGCATAGATTTTAACCTCCTTAAGGTAACTAAGTATCATGGCTATGCCTTTTTACTAACAAGATTCAAGATTAATTAATTCTAGCCAATCAATTAGTTAACACAAATTAAATTGCAGCCTGATATTACTGCCCCGGGGATGAATATCCTTGCAGCCTGGACTGAAGGAATTTCCCCAACAAAACTGGAAGGTGATCATCGCATAGCAAAGTACAACATGCTTTCGGGAACTTCCATGTCCTGTCCCCATGTTGCTGCGGCCGCCGCACTTCTCAAAGCCATTCACCCCGATTGGAGTAGTGCTGCTATTAGATCTGCCCTCATGACAACCGGTAATTTATCTTCTTCTTCTTTAATTATTTCATAATTTATAAGTTATTTAGCATCTGGCTTATAATTTGATTTTATCATAAATATATATAGCTGGAGTAGTTAACAATGTGGGCACGGCGATAACAGACGCAAACGAAAAGCAAGCAAACCCATTCCAATTTGGATCAGGACACTTCAACCCGTCTAAAGCTGTGGATCCAGGGCTAGTTTACGATGCAACTTACACAGACTATCTCATTTACCTATGTAGCAATGGCTACAAGGTCGATTCGACGTTTACATGCCCGACAAATGTATCTTCCTCAAACAATCTAAACTATCCTTCTCTGGCCGTCTCAAATCTTATAGGACCCGTAACCGTGGTGAGGACCGTTACAAACGTAGGCAATGCCGTGAGTGTCTATAATGTAACTGGGCGTTCTCCGGCAGGTTATTCGGTCGTGGTTTCACCTACAACGTTGTACTTCAACCGGATAGGGGAGAAGAAGAGCTTCAACGTGACGGTTACCGCCGCCACAAATGGAAGGACGGGGAGTGGATTCTCCTTTGGTTGGTATAGTTGGAGTGATGGGATCCATTTTGTTAGAAGTCCAATTGTTATATCATCTGCTTAAATATCTTATATTAACTTTATTTGACAAAATTACAAAATAGTAGAAAAATATTTTATTATTATTTTTAAATAAACATGTACATGAGAAATAAGTATTGATGACAAGTAATGTATTATGATCATATTATAGTTTTTAACTTTGTTCTCGTGTTTTTAAATAATAATAATGGAAAAGATTTTAAGGAGTAAAGAATTTTTTATTATTATTACTTTTATTAAGTATTAATATATAATAATAAAATAATAAATAATAATTTAGTATTTTAATTAATAAATTATGTGGGGTGAATTTGATGATAGAGCCATGGAATTATGGTGGGGAATGGATTTATTATTCCCATTCCGTTCGGTTTTGAGGAATTCCCGCGGGACACCGTTTATAAAATATATTTTTAAAAAATAAAAAAATTATATAATAGAATTATATAAACGAATTTTTTAATATAATATATATTATAAAGAAAAAACTTACTATTACTCTTATAAAATATAATGAATAAATAAATATATGAATGATTATATATATTTAATTGTATTTATAGTGTTCGTGGCAGAATCGGGTTGAGATCGGAAAGGGGCGGGGACTAAAATATCATCCCGCCTATCTCCGGCCGTTCAATTTCGGGAAAAAACTATCATAAATGCGGCAATTTGATTCGGTAGTCGCGGGACAATTTCAAATTATCATCTTTAGATAAAGGAGAGTGAAATGATGTTGAATTAATTTGTATAAGACCCTGATCGATTTAGGTTATTTAAAAAAATTAAACAAAATCAATTATAATTTTACCTCTTTCTCATTCATCACATTACTCATTTCATTAACTAAAAGATGAGTGATGGATGAAGGAATGACATGTCACCACATCACTTGATGGAAAAAGAGTGAGAAGAAAAAGAAAATTTATTGTTTTTTCAGCTAACCAGACACGTCATTTCCTCTCAGATTCTCGGTTAGTTGGATGCTACCCATGCAGGTAGTGTATTAATCCACTAAAAAAATGTCACATGTACAAAGAGAAAAAAAAAATCAACAAAGGAGGAAAGTAATGCTTCACTTTTGTATATAGTGTCACTTAATGAGTGGAATACATACACTACATGTAATTGTAACATCGAATTAACCTTCAAATTCTCTCTTCTAAATTCCCTCTTCCAATTATTTTTCTAACTAAAATACTATATATTTTAAATTATTGTTTTTTATTTTATTTATATATTTCAATACTTTTTTATAAGTCTTTTTATCTACCTTTCAATTATTTAGATATCAACACGTTAATCAAGATAACAAATACTTAAACAGATAAAGATTTTTTTTTAAACTAAGATGTTGATAGTTACGATAAGAAGGAGACATAAGTAAGGTAATCTCATCCGTCTCCTTTTCTAAATGTGATGGTCCTCTTTCAATTATATAATGATTAACATTATATATATATATATATATATATATATATATATATATATATATATATATATATATATATATATATATATATATATATATATATATATATATATATATATATATATATATATATATATATATATATATATATATATATATATATATATATATATATAGCTAAATGGTAAATGGAAACTAATTAGTAAACATTGAGTCACCACTTCTTTTATAAAAAAAAGAGTTTTATTTAATTTAAATGGAGTTACTCATAACAATTTAATTAGTAAATAATATTTACAAAATTAATAAAAAAAATGACTTTTCAATTTTTATTTATTTATTTTAAAAATAAATAAAATGTTTTATAATTTAAATAATTGAATTAATCTCTCTTAGTTGGGCCAAATTTGATATATAAATATTTTAGGATAAAAAAAGTTGGAAAGAAATTTAAGTATGTTTAATTAACGAAAGAATGAAATTCATGAATATATATTATATATATAGGACAAGGTAGCTAGTTAGCCTTTATTTGTGTGTGGTGTATATTATTTATATATGCGGCGTGCAATTGATATTTTGATGAAGACGTACGTGAACAAACTTGTAAGTTCGATCTCTTAGCAAGCTAGCTAGCTTCCTGGACAATTATTTAAAT
The DNA here is from genome assembly GCF_907164915.1 of Impatiens glandulifera. Classification (NCBI taxonomy): domain Eukaryota; kingdom Viridiplantae; phylum Streptophyta; class Magnoliopsida; order Ericales; family Balsaminaceae; genus Impatiens; species Impatiens glandulifera. Next base: position 31,650,687 of record NC_061870.1, read on the forward strand.
TATTCAAGTTTATCCGTTTCTAATATAAATTCTAATTAATTATATATAAACAAATTGTCAACTTAATTCTCATTAAAATGGAAAAGATAGTCATGAAATTCTTTCAAGATTAATATATATAAGAATAACAAGAGAGTTGTCAAACTCCAAAATGTCCAACTACCCAATTAGGATAAAATTACTAATTCAATTGCAATTTGTAACCATGCAAATATATATAGATAGATAAATATAAAGATATTTCCACCCCCACCCCAAGTTTTAATTTTAATTTTAATTTTTTTCTTAAATAATATTAAAATAAAATAGTGATAATGGAATTGAGTGGAGTGGAGTGTAACACAAGTAGCCTCACAAGGCAAACCTGAATGAAGGCCGTTAGCCATATCCATAAGAAAAGGAGCAGAGAATGAGGACAATCATGAAGAGAGAGAGAGAGAGAAAGAGAAAGTTTTTGCCTTGATTCAGTTTTGTTTAAAAAAAATATCATATCAAACACTTAGTTCTCTTTATAAATTAATAGTTAGGTTTAGATGTGATAACACTTAAAAACAACAGAACAAATTAAACATAAAGACAATTTTTTAAAATATATTTTCATACAAATAATAATGTGTATAAACCCCCCTTGTACATAGAGTGACGCCATCCCACGACACAATCCAAAGCATTATTAATACTCTACGATTCAGATTCTTTGGTCTCCCCACCCACAATTCATTCATTCATTCAATCAATCAAATCAATCACTTGAAACGACCTCCTTAAAAGCTTCCCCCTTTTCCCCCATAACTTTCATCTCTTTTTCTCTCTCTCTTTCATAAAAATCCATTCTTTGGCACTACTAGACTTACCCATCTTCATCGATGAACAATATGATGGAAGATGAATTTCTTGAATCAGATATCATTTTCCCCGAATGCCCACCACCAAGACTAAACCAGGAAATGATCAGCTACTCTTGGAACAACAACAACAAATCCAAGAGGAAGATGATGATGATGATGATGGACAAGGACGACGAGGTCGTCGACGACTGTCCTGTACCGGTGAAAATCCAAGGCAAGTCATCTTTTCCGGTAACAATCCCGGCAGCGCCGAACAAGCTGGGTCCAGCCCCTTTAGTAGAACCGCCGGAGACAGTCTTGAAAGATGTGGAGGGGGAGGTGGTGGTGGTGCCTCCGCACTTGATAATCAGGAGACGTTTAGTTAGTGCCAGAAAGATGGCGTTTTCTGTTTGTACGGGCAATGGGAGGACCCTCAAGGGAAGAGATTTGAGTCAAGTTAGGAATATGATCCTTAGAATGACAGGTTTCCTAGAAACGTAAACCCCCCCTCCCTCCCTCCCTCGCCAATTCTAATTATTTCTCCAATATATTTATTTAATTACACTAGTAATTTACTATATATTTTCAGGCTTAATTAATTAATTATTATTATATCGTGATATTACAAATGTCTACTGTCATTACTAATTGTTTCGAAAAATTGTTACCCCCAAAATGTATGTAATTTATTGCTTCAAGCTGTTTCTTGAAGTAGTCAAGTTAGTTATGTGTTTGTATGTTTGTGTTTTTAATTAATTAAATGACAAAAAAGATTAATTGATATTGGTCCATATTATTGAATTCTTCAATGTTCTAGCTAGCTAGGAAATTCTTATTTGAATACTATATAATTGTTTGATTCTTATTTGAACACGGAACCCTGAAATATTATTATCTCCTAGTTTGGGGGGTTCAATAATGTTGTTTTGGGATTTGATTCATTGTTTTGATGTTTTTACTTAAATTAATGTTGTTGAGCTATATTAAAATCACATTGACATAAATATGTGTCATCCGGTTAATTATACATTGGAGTCAAATTTCTTATATAATTCTGATAAGAAGAAATTTGAGAGAATTATTAATTAGATGTTAAAGACCTGGCGGGCATTGAGAATCTCCCAGCAGTGTTATCTAATTATTTATAAGATGCGGCAGAACCAATTAATATATATTATTTTATTTTATTATTATTCAAAAACACCTAACAAATTAAGTAGGTGGCTGTATGTACAACATATATATGGTTACACAAATAATCACAATACACACTTGCATATATAATTAATTACATCAATAATTAATAAATTTGTAATTTCACAGCATCAAAATTAATACAAAATATATGAAAAGTCTCAGTTTTGAACAAAATAATGTTACCACTATTATATCTTTTTTAAATTGTAGAGTATTTTAAAAATAATTCATTCACATATAGCTAGACTTTGTGAGTTGTGGCTATAAATAAATGTTATATTATAAAAGTAGTAAAATCAATCATTAGCGTGATAGAAACAAGCACACGTCATCTATGTGGGTTTCTAATTAAGTATGTATGTCCCACAAATTATCTTGGATCACAGCCATACATTTTTTCCAAAGCGTACAAGATTCAACCATGCTCTTTATTTTTCAAAATATACGAAGCCACGTGTTTCGGATTTATTCACCAAATCTTTTATTTATTTTCTTGCTGTATATATTTTTATTTTAGTTTTAACCTACGCAGAATTTGAGAACTTGTCGTCTGACGGGCAGGCTCGAACCCAGAAATTAGGGTTGGTATCCAAGTATCCACCTCTTATTGCCGCTAATTGCCGTTAAGTTAAAAGAAATAATGTTTTGTTATATTTTTATAATTAAAAGATAACAATGCTGTCAATGCATGAACTAACAAAATATATTTGTTTCTCTTTTTTTACGCCTCAAATCTTAATGAAGACCCTAATAAGTGTAAGTGACTTTACCCACAAAAAAATAATAATAACCCAGCAAAGAAGAATAATGACAACCAGTATATAAAATCATTTGATAGGGAGAACTGATGTGTTTATTTATTATAAACCAATAAATAAATAATTAATATTGGTAATTAGTTTATTTTATTATTTAATTGTGCTCAAAACCCATTGATTATGATGGGGACGTATACGCCACAAAGTTCTATTACTTCTACTTTAATCCACGCATCTAAATTGTTCATCACGTTATTATTATTTTTATATGATTTTCTTGCAGCATATTAGAAACCGGTTCGGCTTCGAAGAAGGCGAGACCACAACATGTAATAATATAATATTTAATCAACTAGATTAGATTATTTGTATTAATTATATAACACAATTATTATATTTATATATTGCATATAATTTAAAAAATATATAGTGAAATAAAATATAAAAATTAATTTTTTTTTTTTTTGTTTAGTATAACTTCAAGGTTGTAACCATATGTTAATACATATAATATATTACATGGGAGGTGTTTTTCCCATCCCATATTCCTATCCCACCCTCACTCCTCATTTTTCAATTAACTCAAAAATTACTTAGGTATTCCTATCACTTTTATATATTTACCTTTCTTATTTCATTTATTTTATTTATTTTATTTTATTTAATTATTAAGTTTTTTTATTAAATATAATTAATTAATTAATTTTTAATATATTTTTTATTTAATTTTATTTATTTAATTAAAAATACAAAATATTATTATTTTTATATTATAATTATTTAAAATATATTAAATATTTAAATGTGTACTAATTTAATAAAATATAATATTATTAATTAAAATAATAATGATTAGACTAATTATTAATTATTATTTAATAAATAATTTTATTTATAAAAAAATTGAATCATCCCGCTATTTATTTTTATAAGTATTTTAATATATATATATAATTAATATAATAAAATATTAAATATTTATATTTTATTAAATAAAGACACACTTTAATATTTTATATATTTTAAACAATTATAATATAAAAATAATAATATTTTGTATTTTTAATTAAATAAATAAAATAGAAAAAATATTAAAAATTAATTAATTAATTATATTTAATGATAAAAAAACTTAATAATTAAATAAAATAAAATAAGTAAAATAAATAAGATAAAAAAGGTAAATATATAAAAAAGAAAGGAATAAATAAGTAATTTTTGAATTAATTAAATAGTACGGCGGGTGGGAATATAAGAATGGTGGGAAAAGCAATTTCCATATTACATTACCCTTAAATCGGGACTATGTTAATGTTAGAAATACTATATGGGTGTGTTTGATAACCCTGGAATTGGCATTGGAATTGGAATTGGAATTGGAATTAGAGGGTCTAATTCTAATTCTTATGTTTGTTAGACACTTTAATATTAAGAATTGGAATTGGAATTAGAATTCCAATAGAATTCAATATAGTGTAATTTGATAGTTCTCAATTCCTATCTTTTTAGGTCGGAATTGTAATTCCAAATTAACACATTTTTCATGTTTAACACGTTTTTCACACATTAAACACGTTTTTAACACGTTTAACATATTTTCATATTTTGGCACGTTTAACACGTTTTTGGCACGTTTAACACGTTTTTGACACATTTAACACGTTTTTCACGTCCTTGACACGTCTAACGCGTGTTTGACACGTTTAACATGATTTTCAAGTTTTTAACAGGTTTAACACGTTTTTGGCACGTTTAACATGTTTTTGTCACGTTTAACACGTTTTTGACACGTTTAACACGTTTTGACACATTTAACACGTTTTTCACGTCCTTGACATGTTTAACACGTTTTTGACACATTTAACACGTTTTTCACGTCTTTGACACGTTTAACACGTTTTTGACACGTTTAACATAATTTTCACATTTTTAACACGTTTAACACATTTTGACACGTTTAACACGTTTTTTTATATTTTTGTACATTTTGCACGTTTTGGCACGTTTAACAAGTTTTTCACATATTTAACACGTTTTTGACGCGTTTAACACGTTTTCACGTTTTTGACACATTTAACATATTTTTTTACGTTTTTGACATGTTTAATGCGTTTTCACGTTTTTGACACATTTAACACGTTTTTGACACATTTAACACGTTTTTTTACGTTTTTGACACGTTTACCACATTTTTGACACGTTTTACACGTTTTTTCACGTTTTGGCACGTTTAACAAGTTTTTCACATATTTAACACGTTTTTGACACGTTTAACACGTTTTCACGTTTTTGATACATTTAACACATTTTTTTTACGTTTTTGACACGTTTACCACATTTTTGACACGTTTAACACGTTTAACACGTTTTGGCACGTTTAACAAGTTTTTCACATATTTAACACGTTTTTGACACGTTTTCACGTTTTTGACACATTTAACACATTTTTTTACATTTTTGACACGTTTAACATGTTTTCACGTTTTTAACACATTTAACACTTTTTTTACGTTTTTGACACGTTTACCATATTTTTGACACGTTTAACACGTTTTTCACGTTTTGGCATGTTTAACAAGTTTTTCACATGTTTGGAACGTTTAACACGTTTTTGACACGTTTTCATGTTTTTAACACGTTTAACACGTTGTTGACACGTTTCATATGTTTTTTACGTTTTTGACACGTTTGACACATTTTTAACACATTTAACACGTTTAACACGTTTTTCATGTTTTGGCACGTTTAACAAGTTCTTCACTTATTTGACACATTTAACACATTTTTGATACGTTTAACACGTTTTTACGTTTTTGATAAATTTAACACGTTTTAAACCTATCAAAACGTGTGAAAAACATGTTAAACATATTAAAAATGTTAAAAACATGTTAAATGTGCCAAAAATGTGAAAAACGTGTGAAAAAATCTGAAAACGTGTGAAAAACGTGAAAAACGTGTTAAAACGTGTAAAAAATGAAAGATGTGTGAAAAATGTGAAAACCTGTTAAAACGTGTGAAAACATGTTAAAACGTGTTAAAACATGTTAAAACGTGTGAAAAACGTGAAAAGCGTGTATAACGTGTTAAAACGTGAGAAAATTTGTGAAAAACGTGTTAAAACGTGTAAAGAACGTGAAAACGTGTGAAAACGTGTAAAAAACGTGTTAAAACGTATGAAAAACGTGTGAAAAACGTGAAAAACATGTGAAAAACGTGAAGAATGTGAAAAACGTGAAAAACGTGTTAAAACGTGTGAAAAACGTGCTAAAACGTGTGAAAATGTGAAAAACGTATGAAAATGTGAAAAACGTGTGAAAAACGTAAAAAACGTGTAAAAAATGTGAAAAAATGTCAAAAACGTATTAAACGTGCCAAAACGTGAAAACATATTTTAAAAGTTAACATTTTGAACCAATATTTTATTTTACAAACATTGGAATTAAAATTGAATTACAATTCTATCATTTTCCCAAACATAGGAATTGGAATTGAATTACAATTCTATCATTTTTCAAACATAGGAATTGAATTGTAATTCAATGCCAATTCTCATTCCAATTCCAATTCTCCCTCGTCAATCACCCCCCTATAAGTTTTATAATAATGATTACTTAATTCATTATTAATTTAACTCAAATAATAGGAATCTTACAATTAAAATTTTCAGGTTCAAATGGCATGATACATAACTATATATATACATAACTATAACTATATATATATAACATATATATATATATAATATATATATATATATATATATATAATATATATATATATATATATATTAAAGATGATGTAGATTCAATCATCAGTTGTTAAAATGTTTGAATAGATACTGTGATTTCGATTTGATTGAGTAAATGGGTTCTATTCCGATTATTTTATGAGATCTATTTGGCTCAAAAAGCAACCTTAGGACATTAATTCAGTGATCGGGTCGACGAATTTGTTTATTTCACAATGCTATTATTATTGTGATATAGAAGATCTTTTCTAAAAAACGGTACTGGAGGCGGTCAATGAACTCATAATACTCTTTATATTTCTTAGGATCTCAGAGCTAGTTAAAATTAAATTTTATGTTATGTTTGTTCGTGGATAAATATTTAGTTTATGTTTTCACTATTATTTTTCAAATGGTTAATTTCATTGTTTGTCTGTGTTTGGTAACAAAGTGAACACTCGTATTTTTATAATATTATTTTAATCATTATACTTAAACGACTCTTGTTTATATAATATTACATTTATCTCTTAAAATAAATTATAAAAAAAATCTCTACAAAATACATGCATCACCAATAAAATACTAAAAGTCTTTTTTTTTCAAACAAACTTAATATATAATCAGAAAATCCTTCACAAAAAATATATCCTCATTAAGAATTTAGGATTACAAAGAGAAGTCATCCTCAAGGAAAATATATATGGACCGTCATTGATAGGAATAGTCAAAATGGATAAACCCAATAGTTCTAACCCAGCCCAAATACATTTCCATGTCTTAAAAGTTAAAACAAAATCGAACTAAATTTTAAAAATGAATTTAAATTATTAGTTTAATACACAATAAAAATAAGGTTTATGTATGATTTAAAACATTTAAAAAAAATAACCAATGTGATTTGGAATAAAATGGTTAAAATAACCAAAGTGATTTGGAATAAAATGGTTTGGTTTACCGCTACTTTCCAAATGAAGAAATAAGAGATATAGAAGATGAGAAATGATATTCTCAACGACAAGATAGCGAAAGCAAGGCCACGAATCCTACGTGGCCTTGCCAGCTAGGAGAGAGAAAAAAAATTAAAAAAAATTAAAATTTTTTATTTCCCCCCAAAACCAAAAATCCTATTATTTCTATATTTCTATTTCCCCCAAAACCAAAATCTTATTCTTTCTCTCTCTTTTGTTTCATTCTCTCTCTTTCTCTTTTGTTTCATTTTTCCTAAACCTACTGGCGATTCTCTTCTTTCATTTTCACCGACTTCTCTTCCGATCGATCGAAATGGTAAGACTTCTTCTGTTAATGAAACGTTTTATTTTTTCCCAAAACCAAAACCCCCACGACAATCTCTCTCTTTATTTTTCGTTTCCATTTCCCAAAACCCAACCCACTGTCGATGTTACTGAAACGTTTCATCGACTTCTTATCTTCCGATCGATTGAAATATAAAGTCTTTTTTCTTTCTTTCGTTTATCTTCCGTTCGAAATGATTGTCATATCAATATTTATGTTTAACGTTTATGGTTTAGCTGCTGAATCGATTTAGATTAGAGTTCTAAAAGATCTGGATCTTCATACATTACAATAAGATTATTGACAAGAAAAGCTGGTTTCGGGACCAAAAATGCTGGTTTCGGGACCAGAAAAACTGGTTTCGGGACCCGAAATGAGTAGTTTCGGGACCCGAAACGGCAAAAAAAAATAATTTTTTTTTTTTTTTTTTTTTGGAAATTAGTGGTTTCGGGACCCGAAATGAGTGGTTTTGGGACCCGAAATGAGTGGTTTCGGGACCAGAAATGAGTGATTTTGGGACACTTTTTTTTAATTTTTTTTAATCTGAAACATTATAATGAATCTTAGAAAATCAAAAATAATTGAAGATAATGTTATTATACTAGAAATTTACAGAATTAAACATTTATTTACAATGTTACAATCTGTCATTTATATCACATTTAAAATACAACCTACAATTTGAGAGATCTCAAATAATCTCATTTCTTCATTAACTTGATCAATAAGAAGATTTGGATCTTCATACATGACCTAAAAATCAAATTAACATTACAATAAGATTATTGGTTTATACAAAAATAAAATAGCCATAAAAGATCGTATAGAAACCATTTCGGAGTTTGAAATCACCCTAAAATGGTGATTTCGGGACAAAAAATGCTAGTTTCGGGACCAGAAAAGCTGGTTTCGGGACCAGAAAAGCTGGTTTCGGGACCCGAAATGAGTAGTTTCGGGACCCGAAACGGCAAATTTTTTTTTTTTTTTTTTTTTTTTTTGAAATTAGTGGTTTCGGGACCCGAAATGAGTGGTTTCGGGACCCGAAATGAGTGGTTTCGGGACCCGAAATGAGTGGTTTTGGGACCCGAAATGAGTGGTTTCGGGACCAGAAATGAGTGATTTTGGGACACTTTTTTTTAATTCTTTTTAATCTGAAACATTATAATGAATCTTAGAAAATCAAAAATAATTGAAGATAATGTTATTATACTAGAAATTTACAGAATTAAACATTTATTTACAATGTTACAATCTGTCATTTATATCACATTTAAAATACAACCTACAATTTGAGAGATCGAAATAATCTCATTTCTTCATTAACTTGATCAATAAGAAGATTTGGATCTTCATACATGACCTAAAAATCAAATTAACATTACAATAAGATTATTGGTTTATACAAAAATAAAATAGCCATAAAAGATCGTATAGAAACCATTTCGGAGTTTGAAATCACCCTAAAATGGTGATTTCGGGACAAAAAATGCTAGTTTCGGGACCAGAAAAGCTGGTTTCGGGACCAGAAAAGCTGGTTTCGGGACCCGAAATGAGTAGTTTCGGGACCCGAAACGGCAAATTTTTTTTTTTTTTTTTTTTTTTTTTTTTTTTTTTTTGGAAATTAGTGGTTTCGGGACCCGAAATGAGTGGTTTCGGGACCCGAAATGAGTGGTTTTGGGACCCGAAATGAGTGGTTTCGGGACCAGAAATGAGTGATTTTGGGACACTTTTTTTTAATTCTTTTTAATCTGAAACATTATAATGAATCTTAGAAAATCAAAAATAATTGAAGATAATGTTATTATACTAGAAATTTACAGAATTAAACATTTATTTACAATGTTACAATCTGTCATTTATATCACATTTAAAATACAACCTACAATTTGAGAGATCTCAAATAATCTCATTTCTTCATTAACTTGATCAATAAGAAGATTTGGATCTTCATACATGACCTAAAAATCAAATTAACATTACAATAAGATTATTGGTTTATACAAAAATAAAATAGCCATAAAAGATCGTATAGAAACCATTTCGGAGTTTGAAATCACCCTAAAATGGTGATTTCGGGACAAAAAATGCTAGTTTCGGGACCAGAAAAGCTGGTTTCGGGACCCGAAATGAGTAGTTTCGGGACCCGAAACGGCAAAAAAAAAAAATTTTTTTTTTATTTTTTTTGGAAATTAGTGGTTTTGGGACCCGAAATGAGTGGTTTCGGGACCCGAAATGAGTGGTTTTGGGACCCGAAATGAGTGGTTTCGGGACCCGAAATGAGTGGTTTTGGGACCCGAAATGAGTGGTTTCGGGACCAGAAATGAGTGATTTTGGGACATTTTTTTTTAATTTTTTTTAATCTGAAACATTATAATGAATCTTAGAAAATCAAAAATAATTGAAGATAATGTTATTATACTAGAAATTTACAGAATTGAACATTTATTTACAATGTTACAATCTGTCATTTATATCACATTTAAAATACAACCTACAATTTGAGAGATCTCAAATAATCTCATTTCTTTATTAACTTGATCAATAAGAAGATTTGGATCTTCATACATGACCTACAAATCAAATTAACATTACAATAAGATTATTGGTTTATACAAAAATAAAATAGCCATAAAAGATCGTATAGAAACCATTTCGGAGTTTGAAATCACCCTAAAATGGTGATTTCGGGACAAAAAAATGCTAGTTTCGGGACCAGAAAAGCTGGTTTCGGGACCCGAAATAAGTAGTTTCGGGACCCGAAACGGCAAAAAAAAAAAAAAAAAAAAAAAAATTTTTTTTTTTTTTTTTTTTTTTGGAAATTAGTGGTTTCGGGACCCGAAATGAGTGGTTTCGGGACCCAAAATGAGTGGTTTCGGGACCCGAAATGAGTGGTTTCGGGACCCGAAATGAGTGGTTTCGGGACCAGAAATGAGTGATTTCGGGACCAGAAATGTTTTTTCTTACAACCTAATTGAAATTAGTTCTGCAACTAAACCCATAACAACAGCCAAACATTATATAATCATATTTTCGGGTCCCGAAATCACATTTTTGGGACCCATAACAGCCAAACATTATACAATCATACTTTCGGGTCTCTAAACCATCCATTTCCGGACTCATAATGCAACAAATACACAATAATCATAGTTTTCTATCGTTAAAATCATTAAAATCATTAAAATCCCTAACCCTAACCGCAAAAAGCTAAACGATCTTCAAATCTTTAAAATGATCTACGATTCTAAAAAAGAAAATGTTATTTACCTTGTCTTTTGAGATCTGGGAGATTTTGAAGTCTTGTATGGAGATGTACCTGGACCACCAGCCTGAAAAGATAGTATGAAGTGAACACGAATGCAGATAATAAAGTGAACATACACGAAAGAGTTCTCTTACCATTTTCGATCGAAAGAAGATGAAGAAAGTAGAAGAAGTCGGGGATGCCGGAGAGAAAAATCGCCAGAGAAGAAATCGGGGTTCGCCGAAAGTGATAAATGAAAAGAAGAAAGAGAGGGAAGAAGAAAGAGGGGGAAACTGAAATATTTAATTTTTTTATTTTGTTTTGCTTTTTCTCTCTCCTAGCTGGCGTGGCCTTGCTTTCGCTAACCCTTCGTTGGGTTTATCAATACTCATAGAAGATTATGGAAAGATGGCCTTTGAAGGCATATGATTAAATTATTATTTTTAATATTTCTTAGCATTATAATATTATATATCATTTTTTTTAGTTTATAACCAATAACATAGAGATATATGACTAATTGATTGTTAAAAGAAAACTTATGGATTTTAAAATGACAATGTAAGTGTTTAATATGTTCATTTCATCCATCACATGTGAGATGATTATAAAAGTATTATAATTGTCAATGAATCACTTTAAATAAATTAGTTTGTCTAGATTTGTAAAAAAAAATTATAAATTTTGTTGTTTCACCATGGTATAAAGGATATTTTGTTTTTTATTCTGATAGTTGTCTAATGTGGGCCTACTCCCAATCTGTCACAAGTCTCAAAATAATAAACACTAATTAACATTTTGTCATTGTATTCTTCAATAAGTCACTTTTTGTATAGAGATATTTGTAGATGTATAGAGAAAATGCTGACCAATAATGGTTGTTTTTATACCTTTCACCTTTCTAAATTAAATATCATCCTAAAAATATTATAAAAAAGAAATGATTAAAAGGAGAGAATTTAAGTAAGGAAATATTATAAAATGTTTTATTTTTAAATAATTTTTGAAAGGGAAACCATTTAATTATATATATATTATTAGTAATAATCTAATCATATACCTACCATTATAACTTTCCATAATAACTCAGATTTTTTTTAATTAATAATTACTCTACATAGTTTTATTTCCATATATCATTGAATTTCAATAACTAAAAATCCAAATTCCTTATAGTATTATTGGAAACAATAATTTCTTATAACTTCTTTTCATAATAAATAAAATAATAATAAGATTAAAATATTTTACTTTTTTAAATAAATAAATAAGAACCTTAACCTAATTAATTGCATGTGAGTGTAGGGCCCATTATGAAATATGGGTTAGTTTGATTCATTCATATTATATGCATTAAAGTTTAGAAAAATGATAGAGAGCGCGACTTGAGACAGCGACTGGGAGCGCGATGCCTACGTGGTGTGCCTACGTGGATTGACAGGTAGAATATTCTCTCTTCTTTTATTAATTATTTTCTCTCTCCTATTATTAATAATTAGTTACTGGAGAGAAAATAATTAATCGCGAAAATAGAAATATTAGATAAACATTTATTTATAAGTAATAAAACTAAAAAAATATTAATAAGTCAATAAATAATAAAATAATAAAAAAAAGCCATAAAAAATATTTGATAAATAAAGGAATTAAAAAGTCATAAAAATAAAATAATAATAAAAGAGATAAATTCATAATTCAACTAATCATTGATATTAATTAGGTTTAGGGTTTAGAATTTAGTATTTAGATTTAGAGTTTAGGATTTGGAGTTTAGGGTTTAAGGTTTAGGGTTTAGAATTTATTTAAACATATTATTAAAATATTTAATGTGAGAATTTGTTGTAAATTATTGATTTATTTTAACCGTTAAACGAGAAATAGTAAATATCAAATAAATGAGTAAAATAATAATCGTGAGAATATGGATAAATGAGATAAATTAATTTGTAGAGATAGAGAGAAAAATTATTTAATAAAAGGATAGAGAAATTAGTTAATAAGAAGAGAGATAAAATAATTAATAAAAAAAGAATATTCTACCTGTCAACCCACGTAGCACACCACGTAGGCATCGCGCTCCCAGTCGCTGTCTCAGAGTCGCGCTCTCTATCATTCCTCTAAAGTTTAATATTTGATTAAATTAATAAAATTGAAATCAAACTAGCGGTGACTTAGATATGAACAAAATGGACCCTACTAGTTCAGGAGACCGGCCCTCTTTCTCATGATGTTCCATAAGAAAGCGGGAGACTACTTATCTTAAACGTAAAAGCTCCCCCTGGATTTATTATTATTATTATTATTATCATTTAGAATTTGAGATTTTGATTGATTTCTGCAATACCCAATGGACGAAGCTTCAATGGGTTCATCAGCAGCGATTCCGGCGGCGGCGTTGTTCTCTTCCAACTCCTTTCTCAGCGATGCAACCGGAGTTGCAGGTAATTAACGTCTCTAGACTGTTTGTTTGTTTGTTTGTGTAAATGAACTGTTTTGGAGATGGGTTCGATCTCTGTTTTCTGTTTGATTGATTGGTTCATTGATTCATTGACTATTGTGAATAAATTAGATCTATGTATTGATGAAATAAATAAATAAAAATAATAATGCAGGAAATGTGTTGGCATTTGTGTTGTTTGTCTCACCCATGTAAGTTGGTTGGTGAAATTAATGATTTTTATTATTATTATTAGCTTTGAATTTGATTGTTGATTCATTGGATGATGCAGTCCTACATTCAGGAGAATTATGAGAAACAAATCAACAGAGCAATTCTCAGGATTGCCTTACATATATTCACTCATGAACTGTTTGATATGTTTATGGTATGGTATGCCAATTGTAACACCTGGTATTATTTTGGTCGCAACTGTCAATACTGTCGGGGCTGTCTTCCAGTTAACCTATACCACCATATTCATCATCTTCGCAGACAGATCCAAAAGGGTAATTGATAAAACATATAACTAATCAATTTTGATTTATGTTAAAATTTGATGATGATATGTTGTTAATGATTTAGGTGAAGATGTTGGGACTGTTGTTTGCAGTTTTTTCTGTGTTCCTTATCATAATAGTCTTGAGTTTGAAAGTATTTGATCCTTTAGGCAGACAATTGTTTGTCGGGTACTTGAGTGTGGCTTCTCTCGTATCGATGTTTGCTTCTCCACTTTCTGTCATTGTGAGTTTTTCGAATTATATTTCTTCATTTTACTTCTTCCTTATGACTTATGAGCATATGGCTAATTTGTTTTTTTTGGATCATGGATGGCAGAATATAGTGATAAAGACTAGTAGTGTTGAGTTCATGCCATTCTATCTTTCTCTCTCGACGTTTTTGATGAGCGTGTCTTTCTTTGCGTATGGAATGTTGAAGTATGATGCTTTCATCTATGTAAGTATCAAAAACACACACCACTTAAATATATATACAAGGATTATGGTTAGCTTATAAATGGTGTTTGAACATGATTGATTAGGTACCGAATGGAATTGGCGCAGTTTTGGGAGTCATACAGCTAGGCTTGTATTATTACTACTACAGCAAAAGAGCAAGACCGGACCAAAATGCGTCGAGCCAATCTTTTCTCCAGACCTATGTTTCTGATTGATCTTAATATGACTTGAGAGACAGAATATTTATAAATCAACCTTAAATTTATGCAATTAATTAAAGTAAGACAAACAAACAGTAGTTGTAGTACTAGAATTAGACAATTGATTGATTGTTGTTGATGAGCTTCATGTTCTCCAAGAAAGCCTTTCCATTTAATCTACGAGAAAAGAATTCCTTATAGTAGTTTTCCATTTGGATAGTCCTAAACATGGGTTGGTTTTCTGGGCTTTGATCTACAACACTCTTACACGGTCCGACATTGGCTTCAAACTTTGGGTTGAAGAAAACAGCAAGCGATATTCTTTCTTTCTCTGAATTAACCGTTGCTCTGTGTTCAATGCTCTTGTATATCCCATTAGTCATTATCTGGAGAACGTCTCCAATATTGACAACAAGGGCACTTGGGAGAACTGTAACAGGAAGCCAAAGACCTGACTTGTTAACTTGCAAACCCTGAACAGAGTTGACTTGAAGGAGAAAGGTGAGACCGCTGCCATCAGAGTGAGGAGTTAGACCCATGACCAGCTCAGGTTGGGGACAGGGTGGATAATAAGTCATCCTCATCGACCTCATCCCATCTTCAAACATATTCACCATTTCTTTCTCTCCTATTCCAACTGTTCTTCCCATCAATAACAGTAGCTTCATTCCTAAATTCTCCAATCCAGTGAAATAACTCTCAAGGGTATCCCTGATTATAATAATACATTAAAGGTAATCCTCCTGATTGATAAAGAAATCGAAGAATTAATACATACCTTAGCGATGGAGGGAGGAGAGGAAGGAGATTAGGGTTCCTCCTATGGAGAGGATTAATGATCAAGTATAATCTGTCAGCCCAATCAATGGTATGATCATCCTTTTGCATGAGTGTGGCTTTAGTTTGTCCATAACCTTCAACATTTCCTTCATTACTACTTACCCTGTATTTCATTTTCTCCTCCAATGGAAGCTTGTAGAATTCCTCAATCTCCTCCTTCACTTTCTCCACCACCTCACCCAATCCATGGTTCACCAGCTGCCATCAAAATCATTTTATTTTTTTTTTACTTTTAAATCAAACTAATAATGTGATTATACCTGAAAAATACCCCATTCTTTGCAGATTGAAAAGAAGTTATCTAAATCCAAATGATGTTCAGTGGAGTCATGATGATCATCATCAATTATCTTCTGTAGTTCATTCATGTCTACAACTGGGATTGTTTGATCATGGGGGAGGATTGTTGAACCAGCTGGATTATGATCATTTGGAAGAAGGAATTGTCTTGGGATAGATGTCATTGGATTCTTTGCAAGCTCTTGAACGTTTATCATCGTTGCAGTTTGATCAAGATGATCATTAGATCTTGATGATGATGAATTAGCAGCCATGACAATAAGCTTAAGCTAAAGTTGATTGATCGTGATGAGAGCTGATCATTAATTAATAGATAGATTTATGCTTGTGAACAAACATGAAGATCTATCTATCTGTATATAAGCATGTCAAATCTTTATATGGGAAAAAGGATGTGACATTTGATATGTCTTAAATGCAAGCAATGTGAGCAATTACAAATTCAAATAAAATAAAGAAAAATCTTATAAACATGTTTTGAGGTATAAAATAATTTCATTTAATTCTAATAATGATTTTTTTTTTTCTTGTAAAGATGTTTCATTAAAAAAATGAGACTGAGATTCTCTTACAAAATCTGTTATTTTAATTGATGTGAGATCATATGAATGGACTTGAGATCCCAGCCAAATCTATTAATTTTTTATAACAAAACATTTTCTTACAACCTAGTTAATTCTCATCAGACATTCACTTTTAAATAAAAACACAAATCTGAAATTCTAGACAAACAGAATTTGTAGAGTAGATCAACAATACATCAATCTGATGTGGGACACTTACCTTTTGATTTCCTGTCCAAACTAAACAAAAAGATTATGGCTAATTTTATTATTTATTCATTTTTTTCTATTTTATAAGTTGAAGATTCGAAATTTGAATTTGGGTTGGCATAAATTATCTTAATATTAATCATTTTAAACTTTATCTCAAATTAACTATCTTCTTAGTTTAATATAACATTTTTTCAATTAGTTGATTACATTTGTGAATGAATATCAAATTTTTTCTTGAATTATACCTACTCTTCCCCCAACATCATACATTATTTAAGCCACCCAAATTGGGTTCGACAATTTAAAACGTATAAATTTTGAAAAAATCACTCAATTTAAGAATATAAATACGTCCAAAACGTAGTCTATACACAAAATTATATCATTTTAAAGTTTATTGACAAAAAAAAAAAATCTATATCTTTTCAAAAAATTCTAATTTTTTTTTTCACATAACAAATTTTTTTAGCCACTCAAACAACTTTCGAAAGTTTAAAATGTGTAGGTTTTGAAAAAAAATACATTTAAACATATTCATTTCATTTATAGACGTAACAAATTAATTATAAAAATAAATGATACGTCGAAATAAGAAGATGATCGGTTTGTCTATTTGGGACAACATCAAAATGGTTAAAATTATAATAGTTTGACACTATACTACACCATTCAAAATTCAAGTCTAATTTGATAAAAACAACACAAATTCAAGTCTTAAATAATTATTGACGATTTATTTTTATATATAAAAAATAGTCTTATTATCATTTAAAAAAGAAGCTAAGCATGAATTCATTGTCTAATCTCTTCACAAATAGAGGAGGACTTAAACTTAATTTATTAAATAGTTAGTAAGAACTGATTAATTCAACTAACTTATAACTATGATTGATACATTTTTGGGAATCAAACTAGGCCTACTTACGTGATTATGCCACTTGCCTGTAATTTTCATTTCAAAAACGTGGAACTTTTATATCAATTAAGCACGTTTTTATAATGGAAAAAATGTCTTTTTCCATGTATGAGAAAGGCTATCCAACAAGAAAACTATCTAGAATCTGTTTGAAACTGACAAATTTTCAAATTATTTTTTTTATATCATATGTATTTTATACAAAGTTACAAACAAACAACTTATAATTATATATGTTCAAAGTATACATAGATATTTGATTA
Source organism: Impatiens glandulifera (assembly GCF_907164915.1). Lineage (NCBI taxonomy): Eukaryota > Viridiplantae > Streptophyta > Magnoliopsida > Ericales > Balsaminaceae > Impatiens > Impatiens glandulifera. The sequence goes on from NC_061870.1 coordinate 31,668,430, forward strand.
AATATATAGTTGAGACAACTATAAAATAAAACAAACATAATTATCAAAAGAACAATAATGAAAAACAAGACCTAAGAAAGTTAAACCAAAGAAAAGATGTATACTAAAAAATAATGGAGAATATTGACATTAGTGGTTCATGCCAACTATTATTATAGCAACTTAACAAAAGTGAAAACTCTTTATAACTCTAATAATTGGTTTTATTACTTATATAATAATTTGAATAGGCCTCCATCCATAAAAGGAAAAGCTTTATACACAAAATAATTGAGTGAAAATGAAGTAATAATACTACGACATTATTTATGACTTTACCTATGACCACTTAATATAATATATTAAATAAGTATATTTAATAATTAACGCATATTTGTAACCAAAATCAACAAAAGACTATTTTATCCTTTTAAATTTAATAAAATTACTATTATATAAAATAATTTATTTAAATTTAAATTAAAAATTTTATTTTATTATAAGTATAACAAACTTCTTTTTTTTTTTTCTTTCTTGAAGATGATTGTCAGAGTTTTTGACCATACCTTCAAATGTCTTAAATTTGTTGTGGCTAAAATCAAGCAATTCATTAAACAATGTAGACAATTAATGACACAACATCATTTTCAAGTCAGACTCCAAAAATAAAGTTAAAATAAAATATTGAAGCTTCAAACCTGTTATACAAGACATTAAACCAATTATGTTTTGTCACCGTAACTTTAAATTCAGTTTCTTCGCAGTGCTAATGTACTCGCAAATTTAGTAGCATAACATTGTCCGGACTCCGGAATTTTCTTCTACGTTATAAAATATATAAAAATTCTTGTCCAATGATTTAGAAAAAATAAATAAATAACTAAGATGACAAATTAGAGATCTAGAGAGGTGACTTGTTGAAAAAATAAATTAGAATAACCGCTAACTAAATTTGCACTCTTTATGAAAGACTTCTGGCCATATTAATTAGCAGCGTGGTTGATTCCATTTTCATGGCAAGTGATGCGGTTGCTTTTTTTTTTTTAATTAATTAATTTATTTATTTATTTAAGATTCCAGATCTTGACTTTTTTTTTTTTTTAATCTTTTTTTTTTCACGCCGCGGTTTTGCAGCTGAAGGGAAAGGCTCAGGTCTTTTTTCTATTTCTAGTTGGACCACAATATATTTCTTTGGGCTGAAACAAAAGAAGAAAATGGGTCTTATTCTTTGGGCTTTAAGAAGAGAAAAAAATATAAAACACTTTTATATTTTGATAATTGTTGATTGTGAATGTGATGATAATTAAAATAAAATACCAATATTTTTTTATTGAGTAAATTCAAATATAATTGTTTTTTATTTTGATAATCTTTAATTGTGAATGTGACGATACTTTTTTTTTATTGTAAAAGACTTAACTATCTATTTTCTGTCCCTAAAGAATTTGTAAGGATATAACTTGATACCTATAAACTTCCAAAATGGAATTGGAACACTAAATTAATAATTGTCATAGGAAAATGACTTATTTTGTACCATAAGAGAAAATAGGTTTGAGACATTTCAAGTTATGGTGAATGAAAAACTAAATTTTCTTTGATAACAAGGATTATTCTTTTTAAAAAAATGTGGTAAATAAAACAAAAATAAATAAATATTTATGTGATGGTAGATGACAAGACACGTGTTGCATGATGCATGCCTGTTACAAGAGGCCACACTAAAATGAGAAATTAAAAGCCTCTATATAGTGTACATTCCCATAGAAAAATTAAAGTTTTTTTTTTTTTTTAATTTTATTTAGATCGTTCGTTCCACTTTTTTATTGGAGTGCGGTTTACTTTTATCGTCGACGGACTCGAACCTAAATAGGATCTAGGTTCAGAATCCAACTCTTATTGTCATTAGGTTTGAAGGATAAATTAAAAATATTTAATGAATATTAGTATACATATCTCATATAACAATTCTTCAACTTTTCATAGACTATTTTATAACAATTCTACTCATATCTTGTATTAAGTTAGCATGTATTTCTCTCTCTTTCTTTTTCATTTTTATTTTATAATGCTAAAATGTTATTTTTCTTTGTAAATAAGATGAACAAAATAAAAATCTAATTCATAATTTAAAAAAGATCCAATTAGATGGAGTCTGCCTTAAGAGAATTAAGAGAACGGTCAATTAGCTTTGGTTTCAGCATAAAAAATATAAAAATAAGAAAACTTAAATGGAGTAGGCCTTAAGAGAAATCCAATTCAAGCATTGACATATTATTATTACTATTATTTTGCTAAGATTGAGTGTAGGCAAGTTTTCAACCCTATTATTGCTTCATTTGAAAGTGAAATCCTATTTCTTTCCCAATTGAGATCTAGTAATAAACATTTTATATAAGTTCTCACAAAGATAATTCGGTTTAATAAAAAGATAAATTGTTCTATAAATGATGAAAACTATCTCAAAGACATTAAAAGCATAACGACAAACCATGAAATGAAAATAACAAATAAAAAATAAGAAAAAAAGATACTTAAAAAGTTATCGAGCTCGTAAATTTTCGAGAGAACGATTAACTCCCCGACATACTTTACTGTTTTCCAAAAGAATCTCAGAAAGTATCATATAATAGTATTATGAATGATACGTATCGGACGACTACGATTATTGAAAGTTCGCCGATTTCTCACCAACCATATAGTTCACCAAAGAATAATTGGAATGATAACTCAAATATGTAGCTCTGTCATATCAGCTGCATCAATCCAAACTTTCCAGCAACTACATAAAATCTCAGACATCACCCAATTAATTTTAGTAATACTTCACAAAATGCTCAAAATACTAGTCATCACTCGACAATGGAGAAGCAAGTGAGTTGCCGTAAATCAATTTATTCTCTAAAAAAATTTAACATAATTCTCACCTTTATTGATTTTCAACTTTAATTTAAAATATTTTAAATAAGAATCGAACTTTAAATATTAAGATATTTTAAAATTTAAAGTTTTCAGCAAAGAATTAGATAGTAGAAATTTGTGCATATATTTTTTCATTAGTTTGTTTTACTATTCTCGTCAAATACACAATTACATATTTCTTATATTTTTTAATTTTGAAATTTGAAAACTTTTTTTTGTATAACGCTAAATATCTATAGAGACATGTATACAACACTAGTAATAAAAACACTAACATATTAAATCAGGGTTAATTAGAAAAATCATCAATCTAAGCCAAAATAAAAATATCAAAATAAGCATAAGAGGAGACTCAACTTTTTTTTCTCAATGAGGAACATGCCTCTACATAAATTAACTTCTTGACTTCTATTTTATATATTTCTTCCGGCCATATTAAAAAAATAATAATAAAAATTCTTACTGACATATACAAATTTAAAATGTATTTGTTAATTAAAATGACAGAATCCATTCCATTGACTTAACTATTTATAGTGTAAATGTACATATTAAATATGCTAATATGAAATGGACAACAAATTCAATAAAATATTTATACAATACGGCAGATTCAAATATCAATATTTATTACACAATAGATATGACTTAAAGATGAATGATGAGTGAATTAGTGTTCAGTTATTAAATATCATTATAAATTTTTGAAGAAAAAAAAAGGTAAAATGTGCCACAAAAATATGAATATTAGCTCTACGAAATCCAATCCTTTATTTTGATTCTTTTGTCTTAGTGTTAACAAATTAATTTGCTCTAAGAAAGTTTATTTTAGTTGAACATAATGAACACTTTATATAAAGTTTTTGCACCAATGTCATACAAAATTCAAAAGATGAATTTATATAAGTTTTATACAAGTAGAACAAGTTGAACTAATTAACTCAGTCATATTTATGAGTTGACCAATAACTAATTTACAACTATTTTTAACTTTAAAGTTAAAAATTAATTTAATAATAGGTAAATTTATAGTGAAACCTTTCCTTAATAACGTCTTGTTTGGATATAAAACTAGCATCACCCTCTCCATGTATTCCTCACACACACCAAAATACTACACTTGTTTTTCTGTTTGAGCCTGCAGTAGGTGTAAATGGAAGGTGAAAAGCCCGCAGCAAGCAGCTTGGGAAGCTCCCTTCTCGTACCCTCTGTTCAGGAGTTGGTGAAGAAGCAGCAGCTTCACTCTGTTCCATCTCGATACATTCACACAGATCAATACCGTCTGATCTCATCCCATCATAATGATGATGATCTTGCAATCCCAATCATTGACTTAGGCATGTTGATATGTGGAGATGATCAGGATCATGAGATTGAGCTCAACAAGTTGGACTTCGCCTGTAAGGAATGGGGTTTTTTCCAGGTTCTTGTTCTCAACTGTTTTAATTACTTATTTGTTTTCTTATTATAATGGGTTTAATTTGTATGTGTGCATGGGATGAACATGAACGTGATCATCAGTTGAAGAATCATGGGGTGAGTTCGATGTTAATGGAGAAAGTGAAGGCAGAGATGGAAACTTTTTTTAACCTTCCCATGGAAGAGAAAAGGAAGTATTGGCAGCAACCGGGAGGCCTTGAAGGGTTTGGGCAGCACTTTGTTGTATCGGAAGACCAGAAGCTTGATTGGGGTGACATGTTTTGGATCATCACATCACCTATCTTTCTTAGAAACCCTTCCTTATTTCCATCTCTACCACAATCTTTCAGGTATCTTCATTTCTCTTTGTTTCATATTTTTTTTTTAAAAAAATACATAATAATTTAATATTGGTTTAAGCTTAACGAACAAAACAATACAAAAACACATGTGTCAAAAGTGTCGTCAGCACCCAAGGTGTTTCATATACGGAAACTAGTTATCTTTTCAAATTATGTTCACCGGGTGTTGGCTAGAGCCATACACATTTCATAAGTTTGTTATCGTGTGTCAATGACTCGTGCCAAAATTTGAAATTGGGTGGACTTTAAAAAAATTTGGGTAGGCTTGAATTGATTTTGGGAAATTTATTGATGAAATTTATAGAATAGCATAATTTTATTTTTTTTAATAATTAAAAAACTAGCAGTGAAATAAAATAAAAAATGAGAAGTTATGTCACACTTTAGCGTAATTTTTTTTTTAAGAGTTTACTCAATCATAATGTAGATCTGCATGTGTGTGCAAACTTTCGAGATAGTATTATATAAGGTTGAAATACCTGACCTTAGATTTAAGTAGATCTGTAAAATTTTAGGAAAATCTAGATTAAAAAAAAGTAAAAGATGTTTGGTTTACTAATATGTTTTACTTTTATAATATATAATTTATCCATTCAAATTATAGCTAGGTTAAACAATATACAAGTAACATAATTCTATACTTGTTGCTTTTTTTTTCAATAAATTAAAACTATGTAATTTTATCTAATCCATTAATTTGTATTAGGGAAACTATGGAAGCATACTCGGAGGAATTGAATAAAATAGCCACAAAATTATTTGGGAAGATGGCAAAAGCCCTAAAAATGAAAGGAGGTGAAATGGATGAGATATTTGAAGGAGGGATGCAGTCAATGAGGATGAATTACTACCCTCCCTGCCCTCAGCCGGAGTTAGCCATTGGCTTGTCGCCTCACTCCGATTCCACCGGACTTACCATCCTTTTTCAGGCCAATGAGACGGTTGGTTTGGAGATTATGAAAAATGGCAAATGGATTTCAATCACACCTCTTCCCGATACCTTCATTGTTAACATTGGCGATGTTGTGGAGGTAATTTATTAAGATACATTACAATTTTATATCTTATTACTACGAGTATATGATTGTTTATTTTATGTTTAGATTGTGAGTAACGGGGCCTATAGAAGCATTTTGCATCGTGCGGTAGTGAACTCGAGCAAGGAGAGGTTGTCCATTGCGACTTTCCACAACCCTAACTTGGAGAAAGAATTGGGACCTGCTCCTAGCCTAATCACAATCAAATCTCCAGCATCATTCAAGAAAGTTGGTGTTTCTGATTACTTCAAAGAAATGTTCTCTTACAAGCTTCAAGGAAAATCACACCTTGATTCAATGAGAATTTGAAAATGTACAACCATGATTAGCTAGCTAGGTTAATCCAATTGGCCTGCAAGACAGAATTATATATGTATTTTAATCATTAAACTTGTTTTATTGCCTTAAATCATATCTCAAATTTGTCTCCATTAATATATTTTTAATTATCCCTAACATTTAATTTTTTCTACCTTGTTTTTTTTCTTTAAAATTCTATTTCTATCATGACAATTATCATGTGATCCACTTGATGAATTAAATGATTTACTTTATCAAGATTTGATAAATTAAGTTTTTAATGAAAATATTAATTAATAGAGAGTCAACTAAGAATGTAGAAAAACGAGGAGTATTAAGAAACTAATTAAATTCAACTCCATGATCATCTTATATGATAATCTCAATTTGGAGCAATGAGTATCTTGTTTTTTTCTTGAAATTTTATTTCATTTTCTAAATATTTTGATTAGTTTATGATAACAATGGCATTACTTGTTTCTTATTATCGATCATTAACTTTTCCACAATAATGATAATTTTGTGTTTATCATTCAAAATTAATCCCATTCAATAAAATGGTATATATAGTATAGTTTTCTTTACATCCACAATGCATAAATGGATATATATTAAATGTTAATAGTACAAGTACATATGCATATTGATATTAATTTGGTCCCGGCTGTTCTAAAATGTTATTTGTGCTCTTTTTTATTCGTCCAAATTTTCTAAAATGTTATCTGTGCTCTTTTTTATTCGTTCAAATTTACGAAGTACTTTTTATTTATTTACCATATTGCCTTCCGCTTGTGAGAGGAGCAGCATATAGATTTGGCAGCAGAGGATCTCAAGAGCAAGTTCACGGTTTCAGGTAATTCATTTAATAAAAAATATATATTTAATTAAATTTATTAATTATTTTAATATAAAAGTGTATAATATAATAGTTTAAAAATAAAATTATGCCAACCAAATTCTTCACTTTTTTACCCTAAGACCATATACTTGGGCAGACAGATACCAAAACGGCATAATAATATATATTATTATCAATAATAATAGTAATGGCTTAATGGTGATAATTATTTTACTATTTTATTTTGAAAGTGTAAAAAAAACAAAATTTGCTACTATAGATCTAATAATAACTATTGATATATTTACAGTGGAATATTTCCTTAATTACATCTTGTTTGGATATAGAATAATTAGCAAAATTTTAAAAAATAAAATAGTATTTTTAAAAATAAATATTGATAATAATTAATATTTTTATCTCTATTTCATTTAACTTTTTAGACTAAGAATGTGTATTTTTCTACACAAAGTATTATTATCGTAATCATATAAGGTCTTTTACATTAACCCAAAGTAAACTTTATTGAAAGTGAAAATAATTTTATTTTTCTTATTAAATTACAACATATATTTTATTGAGTAACAATTTTTTTATTTTTATGTCATTCTTTATAGTTTTGATTGAAAGAATTTTATAATTTTTAATATACCTAACCTTTTTTTATAAAAAAATTACATATAAGTTATCAAAATTTTCTAACAAACATTATTAGTTTTGAATTTTGACAAAATCAAATATTTTTTTACTGATAAATTAGTTTATTACTATTTTATTTTGAAAAGGTAAAAAAAATTTTTTACTAGTATTGAAGTAATAATATTGTGTGATATTTCTTAATGATCTCTCTTGTTTGGATATAAAACTAGCATGGAATGGATCATGGTATTCCTTACACAATCAATACAGCATTTCATTCTCTCTTCTCTTAAGGCTTAAGGTGTAAATGGAAGGTGAAAACCATGCAAGCTTCTTGGGAAGCTCCCTTAGTGTACCCTCTGTTCAGGAGTTGGCTAAGAATCCTCTCGACTCTGTTCCATCTCGCTACATTCAGACCGATGATCAAGACCGTCTGATCCTATCCCATGATGATGATGATGATGATCTTTCAATCCCAATCATTGACTTAGGGATGTTGATGTCTGGAGATGATCAGGATCATGAGATTGAGATCAACAAGTTTGACTCAGCCTGTAAGGAATGGGGTTTTTTCCAGGTTCTTGTTCTCAACTATTTTAATTATAATTACTCATTTCTTATATAATTAATAATGGGTTTAATTTTTATGTGTGAATGGGATGAACATGAACATGATCATGATCATTAGTTGAAGAATCATGGGGTGAGTTTGATGTTAATGGAGAAAGTGAAGGAAGAAATGGGAGAATTCTTTAAGCTACCGATGGAGGAAAAAAAGAAGTATTGGCAGCAACCTGGAGGACTTGAAGGGTTTGGGCAGCATTTTGTTGTATCGGATGGGCAAAAGCTTGATTGGGGTGACATGTTTTGGATCATCACATCACCTATTTTTCTCAGAAACCCTTCCTTATTTCCTTCCCTACCACAATCTTTCAGGTCGATCTCTTTCTGTTTCTTAAACCTAGCTAATTAAACCAATTATCATTTGATCAAATTATGTTTCAGATCATACTATTGCATGTTGTTGTTTTGCTTTATTGATCGGAATACACAAGATTGTGACATAAGTTAGATTTTAGTAGATATATATATGAAAGCTGGTCCTCATATTACAAAAGTGAAAAAAAGAAGAAGATAAATTTGGTATATGATTTTAAAACTATTCTTGTATTTAATTAATTAATGCATTTGTATTAGGGAAACTATGGAAGTATACTCGAATGAAATGAATAAAATAGCTACAAAACTATTTGGGAAGATGGCAAAAGCCTTAAAAATTGAAGGTGGAGATATGGATGAGATGTTTGAAGGAGGGATGCAGTCCATGAGGATGAATTATTACCCTCCCTGCCCTCAGCCGGAGTTAGCCATTGGCTTGTCGCCTCACTCGGATTCCACCGGACTTACCATCCTTTTTCAGGCCAATGAGACGGTTGGTTTGGAGATTATGAAAAATAGCAAATGGATTTCTGTCAAACCTCTTCCGGGTACATTCATTGTTAACATTGGCGATATTATGGAGGTAATTTATTTTTACTATACGAGTACTATTTGAGTTTCGGGTGTGTTTTATAACAACATGAACACTCGTGTTTTTGTATTGTTTTTGTTATTATATATGTTTAAACGAATATCATTTATATTATATTGCATAGACTTTTAAGGTCTTAGTTAGTTAATTTATTAATTTTTTTTATGTTTAGATTGTGAGTAACGGGGCCTATAGAAGCATTTTGCATAGAGCTAGGGTGAACTCGAGCAAGGAGAGGCTTTCGATCGCAACTTTCCATAACCCTAATTTGGAGAAAGAATTGGGACCTGCTCCAAGCCTAATCACAACCGAATCTCCAGCCTTATTCAAGAAAGTTGGTGTTTCTGATTACTTCAAAGATATGTTCTCTTACAAGCTTCAAGGGAAATCAAACCTTGATTTTATGAGAATTTGAAAATAATTAACCATGATTTGGTTAATCCAATTGGTTTGATTATATATATACTGCAATGGGAAATGATTTTATATGTATTTTAATAATTAAGCTTGATTTATTGTCTTAAATCAGCTCTCAGACTTGTTCGTATGTTTTTAATTATTCCATCCCTTAACATTATTTTTCACCCTGGCCATATTTTTATTAATCTTAATATTACTATTATGAAAATTATGCTCATGTGCTGCACTTATGAATTATTAATTATTTAAACATAGTAGTTTATTAAGACTAATTAATTGATAAATTAAGTGTTTTTTTATTATTAAAACATTAGTTAATTAATAGTAGTGTAGATGAAAGTTCATATATCTCCAAGTTTGTTCTGAACTCTTTTGATAATCTTGATTTGGAACAATGAATATCTTGTTTTTTCTATTAGAATTTTATGTTTATTTTGTAATTGATTTCTCCAAGGTAAATTTTATTTTTGTGTCATAAGTAAATCAATTCAAAAAGCTTTACTTAATTAGAACATTACAAAACGTTCAAGTCTTAATGAACTTCAAAAGGAAAATTTGAACAACAAAAATAACCTCATTTACAGTAATATATATATAGTATAAATTGTGTCACATAATAGTGATAAGTATTTAATATCTATGTAAGCATGTTTGGAGGCTACATTTCTAGAAATGTTCAATTCTAACTGGGAAAGTTTCGCACTCAAAATTTGTTATATCTAATTCATGAGTTGGCTAATAGAGAGGTTTGTTTCTAAAAGTATTAGAGATATTTTATTATTATTATTATTATTATTATTATTATTATTATTATTTATGAATATAAGAAGTTAGCAATAGTCACTTGGTTTTGAAATACCCTAATACCTAAAAGATTAGGTTATAAAATATACCTTAATACCTACTAAAAGGTTAGGTTCTGAGGATATTTTAAGGAGAAACATGAATAAATTTAGGTGAAGTCACACTATATATTATTTCATGTCTAACAAAGGGGAGGTACATTCAGAACTATTTTCTGTCCTATCTACTTTTTAAACAATTTTTTCCAAACTATCCACCTTTCCATTCACATTCTCAAACTATCAAACTTTTTCTTTCTAAATCATTAATTAACTTTTTAATTACACAATTTCCACGTTAAATCTAATAATTACTTTATTTTATAATTATATATAATAAAAATTAATAATATATATTTTTTATTTTTATTTAATTTTATAAATATAATATATATAATTAAACATTAAACATTATAAATTAAATATTATAAACTAAACTAAAATATATTATATTATATAAATATTAAAATAACACATACAATATATTACATAAATATTAAATTAACACATATATTTTGTTTATATTTAATTTTATAAATATAATATATATAATTAAAACTAAGCAATAATAAATTAAATAATTAAAATAAATATTATAAACTAAAATAAATTAAACTAAACCTTAAAATATATTACATAAACCTTCAAATATTTATAAAAATATCAATTTAAAAAACCTTAAAATAAAATAAATTATATAAATTTTAAAATATTTATAATATTTTAAGATTTACATAAAATATACATGTTAGGATTAATATTTATGTAATAGATGCATTGTTTTAATATTTATATAATATAATATATTTTATTTTAATATATAATATTAAAATTGTATGTATTTTATTTTAGTGTATAATATTTTATTTTAGTTTATAATATTTATTTAAATTATTTATTTTAGAATGAGTAATTTTAATTATATATATTATATTTATAAAATTAAGTAAAAATAAAATATATGTGTTATTTTAATATTTATGTAATATATTTTATTTAATATATGTATTATTAATTTTAATTATATATAATTATAAAATAAAGTAATTATTGGATTTAATGTAAAAGATAGGTAATTAAAAAGTTAATTAATAATTTAAATAAAGAAACGTGAGTAATTTAGGAATGCAAATAAAAATGTAAATATTTGGAAAAAAATAATATGAAAGGTAAGGTAGCAGAGGAATTAATTCTTTTGAAAGGGGTTGTGGGACATTAATATTTTGAGGTTGTTGGACTATTAGTGTAAGCCATTACTATTTGAACTGTCCAACAAAGGGGAGGCCCCACCAAGACCTTATTTGTCATAATTTGTCAATATTTTTTTTTTTTTAATTTTTTTTTTTGTCATGATTATGCATGTTTGAGATTTTGTATTAAAATACTTCTTATACAAATAGGCTAAATTCTTAATAAAATGTACTCATGTACAATTGCTAAATACTACTTATAATTCATAACCAAATGGAGATGTTATAATGTGGGGGATTATGCATGTTAGAGATTTGTATTAAAATGTTTTTCAATATATATCATTGTAGTCTGCATAGTTGGAAGAGACGGTATTCACATTTTTGTCGTCACCATTGTCTTTATAGTTGTTCTATTTTTCATCGTTAACATGTTCGATTTAATTCTTTGTTAAGGAGTACACATTTCATCGCTTTCTATTTAATTGAATAATAAATACAATTGAGTCAACTCGGAAGAAAGCTGAGTTTGATCTGTCATGTCAACCGCAATTTAAAGTTATGAACACGTACGTACGTACGTTCTGAGCCTCGCTCAGATTTCTCTCTTACTAATTTCACTTCAGTTTTGCTACATCAGATTCTCATGTAAAACCATACATAATAAGTTTATCTTATAGATATGCCTGCAAGGTGTTTGATGGAATGCACTCTAAAGCAAAACCTCATTGGAAAAGACTTTTTTGTTTTTTCTACTTTTGAAAGGAAGGGTTTTCATGAATGATCTGAACATACATTTATATAACTAACTACTGGCATAATATTACTGCTTTCTTCTTGTGAGTTCAACTAAATGTAGACAATGAAAGCAAAACCTCACATTGATTTGATTTTCCAAACATGTTTAGTACTTTTTTTTTCCACCATTGTTTTGGAAATAACTGTGCCCTACAATCCAAATTTACTAATTCCAACACCTGATGATATCTCTTTATTTATGTATCATCTTCAGACAACATTTTCTTATCCAAATTTACTAAGCCTTCTTCCTTTTGTGTGAATATTGTTTTGATCGAAACATATTTTACTATGCAAAAGAAAACTTCCCTTTCAGATGGAGTTCCACACATGATGTTTAAGATATGTTTTTCTTTTTGTGTAAGAAGAGTCTCACAAGGTTTTCATCTAAATGCAGACACTGAAAGCAAAACCTCATATTGATGACTTGTTAATTAGCTGTTAGGGGTAGTCTTGCTGTTTGTTTCAGATATGCTAGCTCTTTCTACTATTTCAAATATGTCCTAACGATTTCACCGCCTAGCTACTTGAGCCCAAACCTTTCAATTTTGAGGCCTTCTTAGCAAAAGAGGTAATACTTGAAGAAGGTGTTATATATACTCTTATTGAATTCATTTTCTAGCTGATTATCTTCTTCAGCTGGTTCACGAATTTGGAGACACTAATTATAAGAAGAATATGAAAGAAAAGATGGTTGGACATACTATCTTCCTTCCATGATTAACTAATTCCAACACTTGATAATATCTCTATTTTTGTGTCATCTTCAGACCTCAGTTCCTTGTCCTGTAACTAGATTATTTGTGGATAAATTATGGTGCAAAATTTGTGTTGATAAGATTTTGGATTGTGTTGATCATTTTGTTTAATTAAATTTAACCGTATTCCTGACATGTCCTTGAGTTACCTAATGTTTATATTCCTCCTTGCCCAGATAACCTAAGTTTTTGTCTACAAAGATATGCCTGCAATGCAAGGTGTTCCTGGAAATGCACTGTGAAAGTAAAAAGCATTGAAAATGGTTTTTTCTACTTTTGGAAAGAAGGACTTTCATTAATGATCTGAACATACATTTTTATAATTGGTGGCGTAATATTATTGCCTTCTTGTTGTCTGTTCAGGGCGTTCATGTTTCGATATGCTTTTGTACTTGTGTAAGAGTTCAATGAAAGCAAAACATCACATGATTTGGTTTTCGAAGTATGTTTAGTAATTCTTTTTTTCACCATTGTTTTGGAATATGAGTTTTCCTCCCTATATTTATTTCAAATGATTGCAAATATTTCATATCTGAAAGCACGTATATTTATGTCTATATACATGCCACAACCATGACTATGTCCAATGGTACATGAAATCCATTTTAGACACTATTTATCTTTTGTTTTGTGTGGGTTTCATGTTTTTTTGGGTTGTGCATTTTTGTTCATTATTTTGGTTCTTGTTTTTTTTCTCTTTATTTTAATGAAATAAACTTTGTTCAAAAAATATTTATATAAATTATCTGTGAATAATTTATGGTGTAATAATTGTGTTGATCATTTTATTTAATTAAATTTATCATATTTCAAACAAATCCTTTTAAGTTCCTTTTGTTTATATCCCACATTACCCCGATTATTCAAGTTTCTGCCCTATATATTGAGAAGGTTAGAAGAATTAAGGAGTTATGACCTTACATTTTGGAAAGAAGGGACTTTAACGAATGATGGATTATCTTTTGAATTTATTTATGTTTTTATACATTTGACAAATGACAAGTCCATGGTACCCATTTAAGACCCTGTTTTGTGTGGGTTTATGTTCTTTATTTTTATTCATTAGGTTCGTTCTTATCTTTTAAAAATTATTATTTTTCTTTATTTTAACGAGATGAAAGGTCAATTGGGGTGGACAAGTGTGGAATGAATTGTATGGTTAGCCGAAGTGAGGATAAAAATGTCGGGTTGTATATTATAAAATATGTGAAAAGATGAGTTGTTTAAAGAAGTGAAAGTAATGTCTTTAAGAGAATAGAGGTCGAGATTGATGGATAAATATGTAATGTGATTATTTTTTATTAGTTGAAGTGAAAGTAAAGTAAAGAGATAGATGTTTATTGAGAAAGAAAATATATTGGTGGTTAAAATATGTGAGAAAATTAGTTATTTGACTAAAGTGAAAGTTAAAGTCACGAGATGAGAAATTCAATTTAATTTGGTAGATAAATGTGAAATGAAATGGTTTGTCAGATTGAGTGATTTAAGGTCAAGAGATTGATGGCTAAAGTGGGTAAAAAATAGTTAGTAATGTTTGATATTTTTGATTTCACCGAAACGAAAGTTTAAGGTTACGAGATGATAGATTTATAGAGAAAAAATATTTAATGAGATATCTGAGAAAATGAGTCGTTTTACCGAAGTAAATAAATGTGAAATGGGATTGTTTTTTTTTTTATCTTTGCATAGAAATATTTCTAATCAATACTTTAAAATAATCGACCCGACCCGACATGTTTGGACTCTGGACTTAAATGGGTAGTATGAAAAAGTCACATTCTTTGAGCCTAAACCTTCGATTTCGGCAATCGGATTTTCGGAATTCTGCAAATTGAACTAGCAAATGGGCTGGCAAAGTGGGAATGTCTGCCTCCAAAAATGGTAACACCACCGGCGCCGGCGCCGGAACCGGCACCGCCACTTTCAGGCGGTCGGAAGCCTCTCAAGAGATCATTCATTGAGATCATACTCCTATCTATCCTCTGCTTTCTTTCTTACATTTTCGGTTCTCAAAATCTCTCTTCTTCCTCTTTCATTCAAGACCCATCATCTTGTTTCCACATCAAAAACCTCACAAACCTCCAAATCCCATCTCATTTTCAATCTCTCGAATTCGAACCTCATCACTTCTTACCTCTACCAGAAAATCAGTCCCTAGAACAAACCCAGTTTTTCCCTTACTGCCCTAATAACTTCACAGATTACTGCCCTTGTCAAGACCCATATAGAGCAAACCAATTTATCAACAGTACAAAGAATTTCTTCCATAGGGAAAGACACTGCCCAGATAAATCCGAGACCTTAAGATGTTTAATTCCACCTCCAAAGGGCTACAGAAAGCCTTTTCCATGGCCTAAAAGCAGAGACTATGCTTGGTTCAACAATGTTCCTTTTCCAAGGTTAACTGAGTATAAGAAGCAGCAAAATTGGGTTCAATTGAAAGGAGATCTTCTTGTTTTCCCCGGTGGAGGAACATCGTTTGTCCAAGGAGTTAAAGGATACGTCGATGATATCAATCGTATTGTGCCATTGAAGAATGGCCTCATAAGGACTGTTCTTGACATTGGGTGTGGGGTTAGTTAATTCTCTCCTTAAACCTTAGTTTTTGGTCATATTTATGACATCTTATTGCTTTTGTGATTGTTTGAACAATTTCTTATTAAGGTTGCAAGCTTTGGAGCCCATCTAATGGACTACAACATTCTAACAATGTCTGTCGCGCCAAGAGACATACACGAAGCTCAAGTACAGTTTGCGCTTGAACGAGGAGTTCCAGCCATGCTCGGGATTCTCAGTGTTCATAGGCTGCCATTTCCTTCAAGATCATTCGACATGTCTCATTGTTCAAGATGTCTTGTTCCATGGACAGGCCATGGTAAGTACCTTTTCAAAGTTCTTATGATCATAATTCAATAATAACCATTGATGTCTGTTTACGTTGTATTTGATAGATGGACTATATTTGCTGGAAATTGACAGAATCCTAAGGCCAGGGGGATACTGGGTATTATCAGGTCCACCTATAAATTGGAGGGTTTTTTATAAAGGATGGAAAAGAAGTAGAGAGGATCTTGAGAATGAACAGAATAGATTGGAAGATATGGCTAGAAGATTGTGTTGGAGAAAGGTAAAAGAGACAGGAACTATTGCAGTATGGCAGAAACCTACTAATCATATCCAATGTTCTAAAAAATTGAAGACATGGAAATCTCTCGACTTCTGTTCTCAATCTGATCCTGATTCCGCTTGGTATGAAATCTTTATTCTGTTCTTTCTGTTCTCTTAAAAGGGTTGATTTTGATCCTTCTAACAGGTACAGGAAGATGGAACCATGCATAACTCCTCTCCAGCAAGTAACAGGCATAAAAGACTTATCTGGAGGTGTGCTCGAGAAATGGCCTAAAAGGTCAAACGTGTTTCCTCACAGAGCTGTGGAAACCGGAATGACCAAAGATGCTTTCAACGAGTACAATCGAGAATGGAGAAACAGAGTTTCTTATTATGGTATTATCATCCATTCTCTATTTACAGGCAAATATAGAAATATCATGGACATGAACGCTGGCATGGGGGGTTTTGCTGCTGCTCTATCGAAATACCCAGTTTGGGTTATGAATGTGGTTCCTCACGATACAGGAAACAACACGCTCGGTGCTATTTATGATCGTGGTTTTATCGGAACCTATATGAACTGGTAATAGTAATAATAATATACAGACAAAAACTCATGGTAAGTTCTCTTTAGTTATGATTCGATTAATTGTGCTTATTGTAGGTGTGAGCCTTTCTCGACTTACCCAAGAACATATGATTTGATACACGCAGACAATATATTCTCCATGTACTTGAATAAGTACGTAACTCGATTTCATTATCAGTATTGTAATCAAACAAGGCCACATTGAGAAGAGATTTGTGGTGTTTATTTAATTGTAGGTGTGACATTCAGGACATCCTTTTTGAGATGTATAGGATGCTTCGACCTGAAGGAGCCATTGTAATAAGAGATCACGTCGATATGATTGTAAAGATACGAAGAATAATGGATAGGATGAGATGGGAAAGCAAGCTTTCGCATAGCCAGCGCGGCCCATTGCACTCGGAGAAGATACTCTTTGTAGGAAACTCTTTATAGTTTTAATGATGCCATTTAGTTGTATAAGGGTTTCGTCTAAAGATTTATCGCCACTTATTCTTGTATATATGACCATTAGATGGGTACCAAATACTCGAGAAAAAATAAGATATGATCAAGAAAAAAAATAAGACATGCTTTAAATGTGATATGAAGATTGTGGTATTGAAATCAGAGATAGGATGTATGAAGTTATAGATTATGTGATGAACGATGAGGATATATCATTCTTTTATTATTGTCAAAATCCTATATTTGGAAGAAACATCCCCATACGTTTGAAATAACCGGTGTAGTTGATCGTTCGGTTGTGTGTTTTTGTCACATTTTATGTTTTGTAGTTTATATTATTTTCTTTAGTTGGCTGAAAAAATAATAAACATTTTCTATATACTCCCTATCTTTATATTTTTTTATTTTTTTTTGTCAATAATAATGTCACGTTATTCTCATAAAAATTATAATTAACAATATAACTTAGAATATATATATTAAAAATAAATATAAATTTAATAATTAATATTAGTTTAGTTTAATACTATATAAGATATTTGAATAAAGCAACAGATTAAGAGATTAAGTATGATCTAGCTGACAATTTCTTTTATTAAAAATGAACTTGATTATACTTTCAAAAAGCGAATGTCTCACATCTTATTTTAATCATATATTTTTTATAATTAATTTACGACGTTAAAAAATATAACAATTCTTTTATTTCATTTTATTTTTTCTAATTATTCCCGTACATTATACATTTTTTAAAGTATTCAAATCATATTCGTCAATTTTGAACTCGTATATCTCAAAAAAAATACTCAATTTAAAACACAAATATATTTAAATTAGTAAACCATATAGAATATGTCGTAATAAAGTTATTTTTAAAAAAATAAATACAAAATCAATATCTATTCAATATTTCTTAAATCTTTTATTAAATTACAATTTTTTAGTCACTCAAACCAACTTTAACAAATTAAAATAATTAGGTTTCAAAAATAATATTCATCTTAAAAATAATTCGTCTAAAAAGTCTTTAAATATCATTTTATTTATAAATAAACATAATAAATAATTAGAAAAATAAAAATATATTAAAATAAGATAACATTTGAGCAAAACTTTAAATGACAAAATTTTTGATAATTCAAGTACCATTTAAAGTTCAACCCGTATTGGAAGTTCAAACTTTAAATGATAATTAAGTCATTCCATTAATTATTATTATGTTAAAGAATTAATAATATAATAAACAACAGAAAACCAAACAATTATGTATGTTAATATTATTTACTCATAAATAAAAATCTGAACGATGTTAAAAAGAGAATCAACAAATAATAATTTTATTTTTCTGTATATATGTCACTTCAAGATTAAAATACAAATCCAGGTACGATAGATCGAACTAACACTCAAATGACCGTGCTAAAAAGACCAAATTGCATGTTTATTGTTAATTTCAAAATTAAAAAAGAAAAGAAAAAATAAATCATTTTATATTTTGTTGAGTAGTAATTTTCAAATAAATGGTAAGAAATGGAGAAAAACTTGAGCAGTAATGATAAAGGGCCGTTATTTAATTTCAAAAAGTATGCATAAAAGGGTATCGATTTACAGAGTAGACAGTTCACGATCCGCCCTACCCCCATTTCTCTCATTCAATCATGCCGCCTGGTTCGAAGAAGAGGAAAGCAGTAAAGAAAAAGAAGCAAATGGAACCCATCTTCCCCATCACTTCTCCTCCTCCGCCTCATTCTCATGGTAGTATAATACTCCGGGCCCCTTCTCGACAACTTTCAACCATACCCATCTCTCAAATCACTTTATTTACTTATACTTTCTCGATCCAACTGTCAATCGTATATATATATAATATATATTATTATCATCTTAGCAATAATCATGGTATGTGTGTATATGTGTATGTGTGCGTGCCTGTCACGGATGAATTATAGGTTACTCTTTTCGGTACTTGTTTCATACTTTATCCATTGGGAGACGGAATTAATGCTTAGTCTCAAAGTTACATCATGCCCTGTTTGTTATTTATTAACAATTGCTCAATACTCCTTTTGTTGAATATGAACATGGCAGAAGGTGGTGGTGGTGATGTTAGCTCTCCTCCTATGTCAGGGCATGCTGATGATGAATTGGAGAAGAACAACAAGGAAGACTCTCCTCTATCTGAGAAGAAAGAACTGTTGGTGTTGGAGCTTAATCAAGAAGATCAGAACAACAACAATGGGTCATCTTTACAACAATCTCAGACTTCTAAGACCTCTAGTAGCAGTAGCAGCAGTAGTAATAGTAATAGTAGTTCAGATGAGGACGAAAAATCTCAGGATATTGAGAAAAACATATTGATGATTGAGTCAATTACTGATGGGTATAATAAAAAGGATGATCATTCTGATCCTAACCCATCTGATCTTGATCTACCTTCAAATGATGATGATGCTGCTGCTGTATTATTGGAAGAGAATAAAGTGGAAACTGTAACCATGATTCCTCTATTCCAGGATCATGATTCACTTGAAGAAGAACAAGAAGAAGAAGAAACTGTAACCATTACTGAATCAGAAGGTATGGTAATTGGTTTTCCAAATGACAGTGAAAAGGATTTTCAATCATCCTCTGTTGTTTTTCACAATGATCTTAAAAACACTTCCTGGATAAGTTGCTGTGGATTGTTTGAGCTATTCAGTGGAACAAATAGAGATGGATGATGATTTGGGTATGTATGAAAAAGCTTTTTTCATCCTAAAAAAGTTTCATTTAAATTTGCCATGAAATATGAATCTACACGTTTTGCTTGAAACTTTGATGAAGAAAATGGTACCGGCATCTTATGGATAAAGAATAAATAAATAATGTTTGATCTGTATCAATTTAAATGTTATGTTGGATCATTTGATTATTTTATTTGCATTTCTATTCTATATTTTCGTCAATTGTATGTGATTGGCACACGGTTCTAAGTTGTTTGATAATGTTGTTAAATAAAATAAATATATTTATTATAACTTGTTTCAGACTTGAGAGAACATGAAAAAGAATCAAAATTATCACAAAACATGAGACAGGTATAAGTCAGAAATCAGAATCAATCCTTAAATAATGGAATCCATGACAATCAAGAACAAAACAAATGTATGATAATTTAATCTTGAAGTTAATATTAATAAGTACAGTTCTGTGAAATCAAAAGAAGAAGAAAGCAACATAATTTAGACACGGATGAAATTGAAGCTGCGGAGGACTTAAACAAATTTTGGGTGAACTTGAATTATTTTTGAAAAATTATTAATGAAATTGGTTGATCAAACTTGTGTTTTTGCCTATTTTTTATAATTATAAAAATAAATAGTTAATTGAATTAAAAAAAAAAAGTTAAAAGGGTTTGTTACATTTTTTTTAGATGAGCTATCACACCCAGCCCTGTTATAAATCCATCTTTATAAATGAGTTTATCATTTGTCAAGAGATATTGATTTATAGCAAGCACTACAAAAATAAATTAAAAACTTTTTTATCTCGTTAAAATTTAATTTTTGATATAGTCCAGGAATCGATCGCTTTAATTATGTTTAATTAAATTTATGAATATTGGAAATATATATTATAATGATTTTCATATTCTAGTGAATATTTTTACACTTTTTGAGGTTTTGGGTTCGAATTTGTCGACGCCAAGTTCTGTGTCGTTAAATGGTTAAATGTATTTGTGGACTACGTGTTTTATTCGGTATCTCTAAGGATAACAATTTGAAACCGTCACGCGAAAACCAAACCGAATTTTTCCGTTTGAAACGAGTTTTTCCCGAAACCGAACGGGGATGGGGCGGGATGGTATTTGTGTCCCTCGTCCCGACCTGCCCCGATCTCACAGAATCCCCGAACATTATAAACAAAATTAAATATATTAAATAACTAAAATATTTATTTATTCATTATATTTTATAAGAGTCGTAAATTTATTTCTTTATAATAATATAAAATTTTAATATATTGCAATATATATTATATTAAAAAATCTCTTTATATAATTTTATTGTATAATTATAATATTAAAAAAAAATATTATCTTAACGGTGTCCCGCGGGGATTCCACGAACAAAATTGAACGGGACGGGGTCATGGGATGGTATTAAAAAAATTTCCGAAATAAAAACGGAACGGAGAAGGTAAAAGCATTCCACGCCCCATTGCAATCCCTAGTTGTCTCATTTTCACACCACTAAGATAGTCCAATGATAAGAGTCGGCTTAAAAATTAAAGATTATGAGTTTGATTTCATCCGAAAACGTTTTAAATTTAAACGGGGGGCATACTGTAATTTGTTATGCTAGTTCTTTTTTAATTATTAAAACTGACTTTTATATTCGAAATGGAACAACTTACATAAATAAGTATATTTACTTTGAAAAGTTTAACAATTAGCGTTTGTAGTCCAACGGTTAGGATAATTGCCTTCCAAGCAATAGACCCGGGTTCGACTCCCGGCAGACGCATTATTTTTTTCTTTATAAAAAAAAATAATTTTTTTTTCACACTTAGCTTCAATTACTATATAAAAAATATGGATTATATTGGAAGGTACTCTTGTTTGTGGCCAACCCTTTTAGGATTAAGATCTAAGAAGCTCAGACAATAAAGTCTTAGTTTCTATTAGTTTAGAAGGAAAAAAATGGATTAAATTGGAAATATCCTTATTTGGCCATATCCTAATTTTGAGATATAATTCCAATTTGATATTTTATGATTAATATTTATATGGGTTGGACTCAAATCTCCATTTCCAATATTATCTCAAGGATAAGAGAGAGGATTGTAAGGTAAAAAATCAATTAAGGGATGACGAACTTCACCACCACTCCTTTTGTTTAAATTTGCTAGCCATCAAAATTATATGCTTAATTTTTTAAATGCAAATTAATATTAGCTCAAGAGATATTATTAGTTTCATAGGCCTAAGGTCATTAGTCAAATAAATATTTTATTATGTTTTTAAAACACTTCAATATAGATGAATGATTTCACCATGTAATCAATTCTAGATTTTCAAGATCTCCCATATTTGATTGTTATTATTAATTTATTATTTACTATGAATTTATAATCTTTGAAAAGATTCAGGAGATCTGTTTTGTTTTACTATATTTGATACTACTTTTTTAACTTTCAACATAACTAGATTAAACAATATTTTTATAAATCTTTCCTAAATTAAAATTCTCCATGTTTACATTAAATTTAATTTTTATTATCATTATTTTTTGAAGAAAGTTGACTATTGTTCTTATGTGAATTCATGTACTTTTCCTCAAATATTTAATGCTTTTAATTTGTTTGTCATTAACAATTGTTTTTTTACTTTTAATTTACATCAACATAAATCAATAACATATTATATATTCTACATATTGATTTCCAAATTCAAAAATTTCTTATATATCAATATCAAATTTCAATAATAGCATAAAAACATATAATTCAACCTTATAAGCACATATCTAAAAATGGTTAAATTACTTTATGATAAGTGGCTTTAACTATATTTTTTATTATCCGAATCTACAAAAACCTCGTGGTCAAATAGAATAGGCGGCGAAGCAATTAGAGTTTTACGGGGAACTTATAAAAATATCCCTTTACCCATCTTAAATTTATTTAATTCCCACTTACAAGTTTAGGATGTAATATGATCTATCTTTCCATTTCTTTAATCTTAAAGATTGAATTAAGAAAAAAAAGAAGAAGCTATAAACCATCCATAATTTATTCCATCCACCAACCTTAAAAGGGCAAGATAGTCATTACAATCACACCACAACTTGGAGTCATTAACCTTATCTTTACACTATTGATAATTCAATTCAATCACCAAAATTAAATTAATTTATTGTTGCATTAATATAATACTAAATATGTGCATGTCTCAATTATTGATTGATAAGAATTTTTTTCTAACAAATGTATATTTTAGTAAATGAATTATATATGTATTTAATTAATTAAATGGAGAATAAGGAATAATTACATCCCATCCTTTTAAATTTATTGAAAGATAGCCCATGCTATGAATAAATGAGAGTCGTGTTATCGGATGCCAAACAAATTTAAATAGAGTTTTTTTTTAGAAGTAAAAAAATATTTAAATATTGTCCCACAAATGCCACTTCCCTTTCGTCTCACAACCTCTCTCTATCTCTCACAATCTCAATCAATCATGCTCTGTTCTTTTTTTCAGTCTTTCTTGCCAATCATGCACTCTTCCCCCTGTCATTGATATTTTCAGTTTTCACTGTGTGTAGATTACGAATTCGTGTGTGATCATCAGCAATAGTTGTGTGTGATAATTGAAGTTGGATTTGGATTTGGATTTGGCTAAGGGTCAAGTAACAAACAAGAGTGATTGAGTGGAAGAAAAGGGTATTTTCTCTCATCACGTCTCTCTGCACTTGTTTTTCTTGCTCTCCTCCGATCATATTTGTTGGGTTTCTGCTGCGATTGAGCAACTTGGGTATTTAAGTGAGTTTCAGAGTTCAGACAGGTAAATCCTTCTCTGTATTAAGCGAATTTTATCTTCCTTATGGGGATTTATAGAGGGTTTGTGAAAAATTAGATATTTTGGTTTTCTTCTCCCATAAAAATGGATTCTTTTTCCTAAAATTGGTTTGCCTTTTCATTATGGCTCTATGCCCTGCGAATGGTGTGTTTGCATGTGGAGTCAAATGATCATTTTGCGGACATGTTTTTTTTTTTTGTTGGGAATTATTGTTTGAATTTGGTTGCTGAAAAAGATTGAGGTTTGATTATCTATGATGGGTGTTGAACTCGTTCCTAAATTGGTTTTGTTTTCTCTTTTTTACCTTGGATGGTAGAAGGACTGAAACTTGTGGTGGTGTAGGTCAATCAATCAAAGTTTTGATCGATGAGTGTTCTTGAGGAAGAAGGGAGTGGAACAATAATGAATGTTCCCCGGACACCAAGTGATGCATCTCTGTTCTCCACTTCATTACCTGTTCTTCCCCATGGGTTGAAGAAGAATGGTTTAAGGGATGAGGAAATCCCATCTAGTGTGAATGAATTTAATCAAGATCCAGAGGATGACGATAGTTTGTTTGATGAATTGGCGGCCATTGGAAGCTTGCTTCCAGATGAGGACGAACTCTTAGCAGGAATTATGGATGATTTTGAGCCGAGTGACTTACCACATCAAATCCATGATGTGGAGGATTATGATCTTTTTGGAAGTGGAGGTGGTATGGAATTGGAATCTGATCCGCGATATATTTTGGGTGGTGGGGCTATGGGAAATTTAAGTTTATCCGATGATGTTCATGGAAACGGGTTAACTCAATATAGTTTTCCTACTAATGGTTCGGTTACTGTTGCTGGGGAGCATCCATATGGTGAACATCCTTCAAGAACATTGTTTGTTAGGAATATCAATAGTAATGTTGAGGACTCCGAGCTCTCTTCTCTTTTTGAGGTAACTATAATTTTAACATTTTATTTATTCTCTGTTATCATTTCAACCAGTCGTGATCAAATCCCTCCTTGTGGGTTATGCTGGAAGTAGAACTAGAAATGTAATCACATGAAGAATGACCTAAATTGTGGTTTGTGCTTTAACTCTGTTTTGCATATGTCATCTTCTTAGATTGGTGTTCTTTCTATCTTGTTGACAAACAGAAATTAACTGCCTAATTCTGTTGATTTTTGCTAACTTTACGTCTTTATCTCTACAATTTAGCAATATGGCGATATCAGAACTCTCTACACTGCGTGTAAACATAGGGGCTTTGTGATGATTTCATACTATGATATCCGGGATGCCCGAACAGCTATGAAGGCACTGCAAAACAAACCACTTAGACGCAGAAAATTGGATATTCACTTCTCAATCCCTAAGGTACACAATAAAAAAATTGTTAAAACTTCTTTTGTGATATCAAAATTTTCTTCTCTTTTTTGCATAATCTTATTTCACCTCCTTTTTTATTGATGTAACAGGATAACCCATCTGATAAGGATATTAACCAAGGGACTTTGGTGGTCTTTAATTTGGACCCATCTGTTTCCAATGATGACCTTCTTCAAATATTTGGTGTTTATGGAGAGATCAAAGAGGTGATTTTTTTTTTATTCTTTTGAGGCTGTAATTCGAATAATAGCTTGACTGATATCTCGAACAATGTGTTACTGATTTTTGCAAACAGATAAGGGAAACACCTCACAAGCGTCATCATAAGTTTATTGAGTTTTTTGATGTTAGAGCCGCAGAAGCAGCACTTAGGTTCTTAAATAGGAGTGACATAGCTGGTAAACGTATAAAGCTTGAACCTAGTCGCCCTGGGGGAGCACGTCGGAAGTAAGTATATTCTTAGTTCAATAATCACTATGTTTCCGGTTTTTTTTTTCTATCGGGTGACATCTTCCCGAATAGTCAATTCCTACTTAAAGCACCTTAATTGAAGTGATGGGATGTTGTGTTACCCCTCCTAAAGTGAAAAGAAAATGTATATCCTAATTGCATGTACCTTTTTTTAAGAGATAAACTTTTCATTGATCCACAGTCAATGCGAAAGTCGCAATTGACAGTGGAAAAAATAACCAATTACATATTAGGTGACTGAGGATAGTTCATGTTCATGTTCGGTGATATTTTTGTTCTTCCTAATTCCTATTGTGATTTCAGCATTATGTTTCAACTCAACCAAGAACTTGAACAAGATGAATCTAGAAGTTTCCTACATCAAATAGGTTCTCCCATTACTAGCTCACCTCCAGGTATATATCCAATTTTCTTTTACTTTTTGTTTATGGATTTTGGGGCTACATTAATTTTGCTTGTTATTTATTATGCGTTCAATCAGGGAATTGGCCACAAATGGGAAGCCCCATTGAACACGGTTCGTTTCATACTCACGGTAGCTCTCCTGGATTAAGGACCTCCATGAGCCCAAACATTGGAAATGGTTTCCCTGGTGGTCCTGGACTAGCTTCAATTCTTCATCCTCAAGTATCATCAAGCCCTGTTAGAGCTCCAAATTCTGTCCCAATCAGAGGCTTCCATATGGACCATAATAAATTCAATGGAATTGGGTTTCAACAGTCTCATTCACTAACAGAGTCAAGTTTAAGTCAATACCCAGGACCCATTTCATCTTTTGGTGCATCCAGCTCAAACGGATCTGCGGTCGAGAAATTGTCTGGCCCTCAGTTTCTTTGGGGAAGTCCTGGGTCATATCCAGGAAAAGTTAACTCATCTGGATGGCAAATGCCTTCTTCTGTAGGACAGACATTAATGCCAAATGGCAATATTCCTTATGGAAACCGTCGAGGACCTTTTGTTGGTTTATCTCAGCTCCATCATGTCGGTTCGGCTCCATCTGGTGTTCCTATTGACAGGCACTTAAGTTATCGTGGCTCTCCAGATACATCTTTCATGAATTTAGTGGATCCTGGGCCAGTCTTGCAAAATGGTTCTTCAAGGATTAGTCCAGTGTTCATAGGGAACGGTTATTTTCCAGGATTTGGACCCATTGGGCGTGACAATATTGGTAGTAACCAGTTTGATAACAAGAAGCAGTTTCAGCTCGATTTGGACAAAATTAGAATTGGTGAAGACACTAGGACAACATTAATGATTAAAAACATCCCCAATAAGTAATATGCTTTTGGCTAAAACCTTTTTGTATAGAATTTTTGTATTTATTGGTTATAATTCTTTTATCTGCCTTATTTTTTTCTCTAGATATACCTCGAAGATGTTGTTAGGTACCATAGATGAAAAGCATATGGGCACTTACGATTTTCTTTATCTGCCTATCGACTTTAAGGTAATTGAAGTACAGAATCTTTACATATTTTGCTCTCTTGACGATTTAACCTGAAAAATCTGACAAATATTGTAGAACAAATGCAATGTGGGGTATGCATTTATCAATATGATGTCTCCTTCACATATTATTTCATTCTATGAGGTAAAGTTTATTCAAATATTGAGTTATATTCGCCTTTTAATATACCGTTCTTTTCAAAATCCAACATGCCATCTCGTTCTTACAGTCGTTTAATGGAAAGAAGTGGGAGAAATTCAACAGTGAGAAAGTTGCTTCCTTGGCGTATGCTCGCATTCAGGGAAAAGCAGCCCTTGTTTCCCATTTTCAGAATTCAAGCCTGATGAACGAAGACAAGCGATGCAGACCAATTCTCTTCCACTCGGATGGTTCGGAGGTTGCTGATCAGGTAAGTTTATAAAAAATATATTACTTGATTTCATTCTCCAATGGAAAACAAAGGACTGGAGATATTACTATGTATATGCAGATGATCCAGGAACAACAACTTGTTCAATTTAATGGACCGACTTTGGAGGATTCTTTTGGTTGGAAGTAAGTAGTGTAAGATGAGCTAATAGTGTCTCACCTGACCTTCTTTCGGTTGTATAGCCTCTTACTTATTTTGTTTTTAACCATGTGTCAAATCAAATGTATAGTGAAAAAGAGAACATTAGCAATCAATAAATCTTCAAGTTCTTGTTTTGTGTGCATACTCATGTATAAAGGGAAAAGCAGCAGGTTTATTTATATAACTGTACCAGTCTCAGAACCACTAGTTCTTACAAGCACACTAGATATTTACATGAAATTACATGAAACATACAGGCACACTAGATATTTACATGAAAGTACATATAAACATCATTTATTTTATGGAAAAACGGTAATTATACATACGTTTTATTGGCGAAAACACTCGAAACCATCGACTCGCTCTGTCATATTGCTTCTATAAACATTTTGGTAGCCTTGTCCTCCTCCTCCTCTGGATTGTTGTTCTTGATCTTGAGTTTGAGTTCAACGAGAAAGTAGCCTTTATTTTCCTCTTTTGCATAATGGACATTACCATTCATAAGATTTAGTAGTTTCCTCGACTGGTTTAGTCCCATTCCTTCTTGTGTCATCCACTGATTCCCCTGTTCAAACATGTCTTTCATGATTTCTGGAGGGAGACCCTTCCCGGGATGAGCAACTCTAGACGAAAGAAGAGGAGACTGAGTTAATAATTGAAGAATCGTATGTTTATTAAAACAACATTAAATCGTTACCTGAACTGGAAATGTGCAAATTCGTTCCCATCTTCCATCAACTTCGAAATTGGGGACACTTGGATCTCGACCCATCCATTGGGAGGTGCATATCGAACTATATTAAGCAAGAAATCTGATAGGACCAGCTGAAGCCTAATCTGATCTCCAAATAGATACTGTGTCCTCGCTTCAGGTGGAATATCATGGATTAACTGTAACTTATTCTCACTCATTGTTATCATAGCTTGACTGATGATAGCATCAATCACATTTCCGAACAGGAATTCTTCGTTATGAAGCTCAAGTTTGCTGTCAATTGTAAAAGAAAATGTTAGAAAAAGTTGATGCAGATGAGAAATATTTAATAAACTTCTTATTACCCTTCCTCCATCATGCTTTCTAGAACAGTGTCATCCACAATCGACATGATTTGTCGCTCGCATGCTTCACTAGTCTCGAGAAACTGCTTCTGATCTTGAGTGGTGGCGCTCTCCTCCAACAGTTTGTGGATGAACCTAATCCCATTCAGTGGATTCTTCAGCTCTTGCCTGATGTAGGCCAGTTTTTTAAGCTTAGTTCCGTGAAGGTTTTCGTCTTCATTCTGTCTACTACTTTCACCAACCTCATGAACAGTAGAAGTAGCCGTCTGCAAGAAACAGAAACAGCCAATACCATTGCCATCGGAGTCCGTTCTTTTGTTTACAACCATACAAACCTCGACATACTCTCCACTCCTATTGTAAAAACCAATCGGAAACTTATCAGTTTCGTGACCACTAATTCCTCTGTAAAGAAGAATCATCAACTTTGTGAGAGTGTCTTGACCCTTAAGACGACAAAGCTCTCCAAAAACTTCACCGTGAAGAGACTTACCCAAGACCTCCTCTCTATTATACCCGGTCAGGTTTTCCATGGCTGTATTCCATTCAGAACAATGGGCATCGTTGTCTGAAGAAAATATTGGTGGGATCAAGGGGTTAATACTCTGTACTATCGCTTTGTAGTCTCCTTGCAGATTAGTGAATTTGTCCATTATCGTCTTTTGGCGTGTTATATCTTGACCAACAAAGCACACGCCGATAGCACTGTCTGTGTAATCCTTACTGATACAGGTATTCACCACAATGTATAGAACCGAGTTCATCCTGTCTCCTTCTTCCCCGAATTGTAACAGCTTTAGTTCGACGTTTTGCTCCTCCTGACCTGGATATGTTTATAAAAGAAAGTTAAAAAATCGTATTCGAAAATGGAAACAAATTGTAGAAAAAAAGATAAATCACCTTGAAAAGCTTTGGAGATGACATCTTCAGCCACACTATACGAATCAGGATGAACTGCAACACTGATTAAAGGTTTCCCCATGATCGCCACAGATGGTAAACCGGTCAATTCAGCGATCTTCGAGTTCCATCCGTTGACTGAACCAGTCATATCAATCCCGAAAATGGGAGCTGTTGCAGTCTCGATCAGCCTAACCATTTCGCAGGCCACTGAACTGAGTTCCTCCATCCTTGCTACTTCAGGATCCTTTTCATCGATGTCTGATATTGAATTAATGTGGCCTTTCTTAAAGGAATCTCTCAATATAAGCTGCAAGGAGTGAATAGCATCGATGTCAGAACCTTCCCAAGGCAAACACCTACTCTTAGTAACCTCGAGGAAAGCGTTGAACGAAGATCTGGGATGCATTCTCGCCCCATCGTCCCTTTCATCCCGCTGATGAATAGCTCCTGCCCATTTGATTTCCAAACCTGAATGAGACCTAAACCAAAACATGAAATTGTTAGAAGATATTCTCGCCGTTGCCATCCCACGAACAGCGTCACCGAGCGATGCAGCACCGGGGAATCCAGCCTCGAGTAGACTATCTGTGCTTAATCCGGTGGAGTCTCCATGTTCCCTTAACAGCCACACGATAATGTCTGCAATCTGGGATTCCGTCGGAGTTGTACCGATCAACCAACATCTCCCGTCGTAGTATAGTGCAGCTCCATCGCATTTCACCAGGTCCATTATATTAGGAGTTTGAGTAATGATGCTGAAAGTAGCGTCCCTCAACAGCATGTCGCATAGTAAGGTTTGGGTACGAAGAACGCTCTTCTCGGCTATCTGAGATGCTAACTGAATTTCCATTTGCAGCTGAAGAGCAAACGCCTGCATAAGGAACTCACAAGCGTATCGAAGTGGGAAAGGGACGTAGCGAACGGAAGTGTGGTGGCAGACGACTAAACCCCATAGCTTTGATTCGTTGTTGAGGTTTGTAACGACAGTGAGAACCAACGATGCGATAGAACCCATGTTGGCCATGTACTGAGAGTGGCAGCTGTGAGGGGCTCGAAGTGTGGATTTAACTAAGCAAATAGACTGGTCTAGATCTGCCCTTTGGAGTACTGGAACTGGATCAGAATTACAATCGCATATGATTCGAACGCGATTCTGTTTGAACAGGAAACGGGCAGCTTGAGGTATATCTGTGGAGGGATAATGTAAACCTAAGTAAGGTTCAAGGTCGGCTCTCCTCATTTCCGACACAACTTCTCCATGTTCATCCTCGTGAAACTTGTAGACCATGATTCTGTCGTAGCCGGTCAGCCTTTGAACATCTTCCACGACGGTATCGCATAAGGCCCCCATGTCGCCTCCGGGGAGGGACTGCAGCCTAGAAATAGCACGAACGGCTAGTTTCTGAGAATGGACAGCTCCGGCGAAAGACAATGCCGGGTCGCCTGAGTGAGTCGGCTCGAGGTCAATTACAATACCCACGTCAATGATGTGAAGGATCGCATAGAATGGTTTGACATTATTCCTACAATGAACCCAGATAGGGTTCATTAGAGAAAGATCCATCGACATCAATGCTCTTTGGATAGAAGCCCATGAAGCTGGAGTGAAAAAGGTACTAAGGACGACCCCAATCAAACTCTGACCACGGTTAAATTCGGGATTAGATTGCAAACCCATCAAATCATAGCAGTTCTTGCTAAAAGCAATAACCTTGAGAGATGGGTTCTCAACCGTAAGCATACAACCGAAGGATTGAATAAACCCACCTCTTTGGATCCTAGAGAGGTAAGCTACGATCTTGTCATCAGACACACTTTTCGGCGCCGAAGCTACCGACTTAGAGTAGTTGAAGGACTTACCGGAATCTATAGACTGCTCGAATTCTTCCATTAGTCCGGCGTCGGCGTTGAATTGAGCATTGATTGCGTCCCTACGGTAACTGGTGGTGGGATCCATGTTGCTCGCAGCTGATGAAGAAGCGATGTTTTCAGGGTTGCCGGCGTTATCTTCTTCTCCTTCTTCTTCCGGCGGCATCTCTCCATAATCCATTCTACAGCACTTTGATGGAAAGAAAGAAAGAAAGCTTTCGTTGTTGTTCAGCAACCACTGGAGATATGGAATTTTATGATATTGAGAAGATTTGTACTGGTTTTTTCATTTATGCTTCCCTCACATCTCTTTCACTATTTATAGTGGGCTCATGCTTTTATTACTTAATCATCCTCTAAATTCAAATTACTTACTTTCTAATATTATATCAAATACTCTACGTAACTGGTTACTATTATTTTTTACTTTTACCTTTCAAATCGTTCAAAGGCCGGTTCGGTTATCAAAAAAGTCATTTTACTTCATTTCATCTCTAATATTATTCACTTTATTAACTATAATACTAAAATAATTTATATTTAAAATTAATATATTTATATATATATATATTAATACTTTTTTAATTTATTCTATCAAAAATAATTATCACCTCCTAAAAAATATTAATTATTATTATTTTTTCTCTTTAGGTATTTTTTAAATAAACTCAATCCAAATAAACTCTAATAAATAATTGTTTATAATTTTGAGAAAATAATGATTATTTTTAGTAAAAATATATAAAAGATATTGATATATATAAATAAACTAAAAAATAATAATTTAAAATATAGTGTATTTTAGTATTTTGGTTAATGATGCACGATAAATAAGAGGGGAGTAAAATGATGTTTAATTTTATTTGAGTTATTTAAAAAACTCAAACCGAATAAGGCATACGTGTTATCTACATAATTAACCACACTTTACCGTTGTATTTCATTTTACTTTAAAAAAACCCTAATAAAATTATATGTCCTAAAAAAAAATATAGACGTCATTAACATTATTCACATTAAAATCACTTATAAATAGTATAAGTGGTACATTTAAAGCCTTCAATTTTGGTGATCAACTAATGTTATTTATAGCTTACATCAACACAAACATTATAAATTTATGACATTACAAATGATATATTATTCAAATTGATAAAATTCAAAATGTACCTTTTCAAAAAAAAAAAAATAGAGGAATTTGGTAACTTTTTGAAATAGTTTTTAGATGAGTTAAATACTTTTTATCTACACAATTAACTACATTCTACCGTTGCATTTAATTAACTAAAAAATCTAGTCAAATTTTAGGTCGAAAATAAAACCCGAGAAAAACCTTAGTTTGTGTCAACCTTGTCTAACATTAAAATCACTTTACCCTTGCATTTAAATTACAGAAAACCCGCCAAATTAGTGCACCAAGAGAAACCCTAGACGTCATCAACATTATTCAACATTAAAATAACGTATAACTAGTAAATTTAAAATCTTGAGTTTTTGGTGATTTAATCAGTTATTTATAGCTTATATCATTACAAACATTATAAATTTAAGACATTACAAACGATATAGCGCAAAAAAATTAAAAAAAATTATATGTGAGTAACTCAAATAGTTTAAATAATGTACTGTAAAATTGAATATAATTTGTAAAATAATAAATTATATTTATTAGTAATTCTTAAAATTTGGGTTGTACTAGACTCTCACATAGGTATGAGGTAATTTTTTTGATTAGTTTCTAGATGAGTTAAATACCTTTTATGAATAAAATAATAATAAAAAAATAACTTTTACATTTTAACCGTAAGGACTTAATCCTGTTACGGTTAACACTGATCTACGTGATCGGTTATGTGATCGGTGCAAGCGGTGCAAACGTGAAGTTCACGCGTTATGAAGAATGTGGGAGTGTCATTATCTTTCTCTCGGTCTTTCTAACTTTCCGTGAAGCTGCACGTGTCCTCACACGCGTCGTACTAACCTCGTTTCACCTACACGCGTCTAACATGCTAAACCTCCTTGCTGTTTACATCACAACCGTCGATATCACCATCGATATCTTAACTCATTACATCACAACCGTCAGATCGTAGGCATTGTAAATTCAAAAGATTATGGTCTCTTTCTTTCGGGTGTTAAATTCCCTTTTACAAGAGTAAGGGCCCTGTAATGAAGAAAAGTCATCTCTCTCTAGTTTCTAGAGAGAGAAACTGAAAACAAAAAAATAAAAATAAAATAAAAAAGCAGAGGGAGGGAGGACGGTGGAGACGAAGGTTAGAGAAAGTGGATAGAAGAGATATGTGTAATTCTGTTCATAGGTATTCTAGCTTAATTATCAGTTCATCAATTGTTTGTACGGTTTATCTTGATTATGTTGATTATATTTCAACTGTATAACGGATAATTCAATCGTAATCACTGTTCAATTCGTTCTTCAATCTTTCTAGGGTTTTAGATTCTAATTTCTCTTCGCGTTTTACACTTACGACTCTTCTTTTATCGATTTCTAACCTATCTTTCTTATTAAATCATCGTTTACGGTTTAATTATCTGTAGGTTGACTTTGCTGTTTAACTTCAGATCTCGATGTATTTTCCGATCCATGAATTAATAGTCTGATTGCTTTTCTCGCATGTTCTAGTTCTTTATATTGTTTGAATTTGTTGGATCACGGATTATCCTGTCATGCACAATCAATCTTGTTCTTTGGTGATAATCCGTTCCAATATCCTGTTTCGGTCTTAAATATAATCAAGAATATAGATGAGAAAGTAAATAGACTTCTTCAATATTATTCTGAACGCATGCAGCTGAAGTGAATTACTTGAATACTACTAAGGATGTTTATCCCTTTTAATTATGATTGTGAATCTTCTAGAGTTAGTGTGATTTATTCTACTTGTTATCTTATGATTGTGATAGTTATTAAGACAATGATTCGTCTTCATGATTGAGGTGTCTTTGTCTTTATATTGCGAGGTATAATCATGTCTGATATTGATACTTGATATCACTATTTATGGAAGCTAGAGGCCTCATGGCAGTACTCTTAACACTCGTGGCATTATTGTGATGCATATAATCTTGAGAAGACATTTTAAGTTCATTTTAGCGTTTAGTAAAATAAAGCTGTGCCTTGGAATTGGGGAACAGAGAATCTTACTTTACTAGCATATATTTTACTAAACGCTAAAATGAACTTAAATGTGTCGTTTCTATACCTGTAATTAGTTGTTTCATATTCACATATTTATGTTGGGTATGTTTTGCTATTTGAGCAATGGGTTTTCTTTTGTCCTACTACTCATTGTATTTTTTCTGTGATTGTTCTTGCAGCTGACTTGATTATACAGAAGCAGCGGTTCGGTGGCAATTGTTTTATTTAACTCTTGATAGAGGAAGATATTAGAACAATAAATCAAATGCCATCACTAAAAATGAAGACCAAATCATCAAAGGGTTGTTTAAGAGAAAAAAATGGTCTTCACGTATGCCGCCAGTCAAGTATGATATTCAAGGACTCATCTTCTTGTGTCAGGAGCTGCGTACAAGCCGAAGAGCTTGATAGTTACTTCCAAAACGAGCAGGATGGTGAGTTAATTGTAGGTTGCAAGAGTATTATTCGTTAACAAGCTGTTGTTAAGATTGCTTTAATGTAAAAAGAAAGAAAAAGTATTCTTTATTAAGCCACTTCTTGTTGCTGAATGCCTACAAATGCACAGGCAGATACTTTTGATAAACCGTCAAAGGAAATGACAACAGGGATGGAATCTGAAATTTCTAAATCTCTCATAATCACTGTATATGAGGAACATTGTGTCATTGTGTTATTAGGAATCCACATGTAGACCAAATACCATTTCATAATAGGATTATTGGTTTCTGGAATGTCGATGACTCAATTGTGACACATTCTCTTGGTAAGAAGCCATGTGATACTCTTATACAACTAAGATTTTTCTATTAGCTGCTCAATTTGATATATATTCCTTTTGAAGCTAAATAAACTTGATCACAAGGTCCTAGTCGTTTTACAGAACGTCAATATGTATGTTTAGGGGGACCTAAATGAGAGGTACATGCAAATACTAGTCTCATGGCTGTTTTTTTTCCTTTCAATAAGATGACCTGTTCCTCATTGAACGCCATACAATTAGGAAGATAATATATAAAAGACCACTAAACAACCATTTAGAAAGGGTTATATTTACCAAAATGAAAGACAGATTATTCTCTATCGATTAGCGTTTCCGAAAATTCAATCATATTGTTCATTAACTATTAATCTTAGGATGTTTGTGAAATGAAAGTATCTTTTAAGGCATGATTTTTTCAATGTGCTAATTGTTTGTTTTAGTAGCTAGAATTGACCTTTTCATTGTTAAGAGCTATTGATATTCTCTTCTGCAGTTCCTGTATGCAAGAAAGTAGATTGTCCTGATATAGAAATTGATAACATTACGGAACACCAAGAATTGCCTGATGTAGACAATCTTCAGTCCGAAGAGCAACCAGTGTCCTTGGCCTATGCAGAGGGGGAAATGGTAAGTAATTAATCCAATAGACCCATTTTACTAAGTTATATTTAGATGAGTCTGAAGTTGATGTGAATATGCTCTGTCTGTGTGTATTCATGAAATCTTTTATTTAAGCCTAATGTGTTGGGAATCTCCTCACAGTTTTGACGCCGCTGGCATCTTTGACCACTCTTGTTTCCATTTTCAGTGATAATGATATGCAGCATCTTGATTGTTACTGCTGCTCCATTATCTTTTTGACTTTTCTTTCCTATTTATTTCCGTGTAGATGGAAATTTTGACATTAGCGGTTTCCTCGGTTGCATTTCCATTGTGAAATTTAACCCGCCTATGGTTTGATTAATTGCAGGAATCTACTGTACCAAGCATCGCTGCATCAAGCTTAGAAACTATATTCTCACCTGTGTTGGAGTTGAACAATATTCCACTTGAATCAGAATTTGATAATTTTACAGGTAGAGCTCATATCTTTTGTGATTGAATCTTCTTAAATTAGTATAGTCAGTCTTAAAAAGAATTTACAACAGCAATAAAGAGATCATAATGACTAGGATTCACTGGCGATATAGGATTTCTATATTAACTGTGAAAAAGGCTGAGTAAGTCTTAAAAAAAATATTCCATTTTTTGTTTATCATAATAGTCGCAATTCCAAAAATTTGCTGTTTTCAGATTTTATTTCTTGACTCTATGATAATGGAAAGGCCAGCTACCATTGTAAATGTAACTTGTACTGTTATTCTTTGAATTTGAGAATGAGTTATCCTTATTGGATTCTAAAGGTTAACCGGGAGTCCAAGATGTTAACCAGGCAAAAGGACATGCAATTCAAAGAACTATTGGTGGAAATAAGAAAAAAAAAGCACTGAATTGTTTTTTACATCATTGTGAACAAAAGGGCAAGTAAAACGAATTAGCATTGCCATTCTTTTCTATATTTATGTGTCTTTTCCAAATTTCATCCTGCTTACTTGTAGGTTATGGTATTACTTATGCTTGACAATAATTGTTCAACTGATGCAAGATATAAATTGAATTTGTTTTGTTCTTGTGCATGTACAATATGAGTTGCCAACTATGGAAATGCATCTTTTATTTCTTTTAAAATCGGAGATATGGTATAAAGCCATAAATTAATGATCTTTGTATATTCTTCACATTTTTTATTAGGAAACAACGTAACACTGGATGTACAACAACTGGGACCTGAGGATAGTAATGGTAATTGTGGAAGTGCGTCTGAATGTCAAATATGCAACGTGTCAGATCTCTACATTCCTGAAAGGATGATTGCAGGATTACATGATGATGGGAATTCAGGATACAATGATCTGACAGGCACAGTTAGCTTACCTGATTATAGATGCAATGAACCGAGTTCACTGATTGATTCTACTGAAGAGTATATGATTCTTCCTTTCCTTGTGGAGACCATGGAAACGAGCTGCGAACAGGATGCCAGAACAAGTGAAGACACAGTACTAGATTCAGACAATTCAAGTTTATATCTTGCAATCCATCAGTTAAAATCGTGTGACCAGGAAGATGATGTTAATTTCTTCTCTGATTTAGCTCAGGAAGAGTGCTTTGATCCTCGTATATTCTTTAGGAACATGCCTGACCTACCAGAGGTAGCAGCAGATATGCAGTCTGACTTATTGACAAAAGATTGTCAGGCGACCAAATCTGTAACCCTAGTACTTGACTTGGATGGTAAGACTTCCATCCATCCTTACTCTTAAAATTATATTCTCTGTATCTCTTCTTCTGAAGTGTATATATATGTTTGTTTATGGTTATTTATATATCATTGGCCACATCCTGCAACTATTCTATGATCTTTTCAGTTTTAGTCATGTTACTAACTTGAACATATTTGGTTTCTATGGTTGCAGAAACACTTGTCCACTCTACTCTGGAACCTTGTGATAATACTGATTTCACTTTCCCTGTTTTCTTCAACATGAAAGAACATACTGTGTATGTGAAAAGGAGGCCTTATCTTCAGATGTTTCTTGAAAAGGTTGCACAAATGTTTGAAATTGTAGTGTTCACAGCCAGTCAAAGCATTTATGCGTCACAACTTCTTGATATACTGGACCCTGATGGAAGGCTCATCTCTGGCCGAGCATATCGTGAATCATGCACTTTCTCTGATGGAAGTTACACCAAAGACTTGACTGTTCTAGGTGTAGATCTTGCAAAAGTTGTCATTATTGACAATTCCCCACAGGTACTTATGATATTTTGTTACTTATAGGATATAGCCTAATCTACTTATCTCACAGCTTTATCCTAGAATCACTGCTACACCTAGAATTCCTTCCAGGATAAACCAAAACACCAAAAGCTTGTTTCATGTAGGTATTTTTAATCTGATATTTTGGGGAAAGAAAATTGTATGATGAAAAAGGTGGATTATTTGGGTTAAATGGTTAAAATATCCTTTGTATTTTTTTTTTTAACTTTTTAAAAGAGGTCAAATTTGTATTAAGATATATTATGAACGTCAGGAGCGGTCATTTTTTTACCGGAAAGGAGGGACACAAAAAAAGGACGGAATGAAAGACAAGAAACAAAAAAAACGTTAAATGCTATCAGGTCAAAGTAGTCCTATCCTGTACAAATTCTCCTTTTTCTCTTCTTGAAAGGGAAAAAAGAAGAGTAAAGGAGAGTTCAGGATAGGACAAATTCTCCAATTCTTGTGGAGGAAGAAAATATCATTTGTATTTAATATTTTAAATGTTATAAATGATAAAAGTGAGGGTATTTTAGTTGATGTTGAGGAAGAAATTTCATTTGTATTTAATATTTTAAATGTTATAATAGATAAAAGTAAGGTAATTTAGTTGTTGATTTGAATGATGACTGGTTTCGTTTACAGTCAGTTAAGGAAAACTATTGCATATGGGTCGGGAGAGGGGTTCTGAGTTCCTTGGAGAGCTAGCTAATCTTGAAACACTTTTCCTATGATGATTGCAGGTTTTTCAGTTACAAATCAACAATGGAATTCCTATTAAGAGTTGGTTCGATGACCAATCAGATAGTGCACTATTTTCATTGCTTCCCTTCCTAGAGACCTTGGTTGATGTTGATGATGTTCGTCCAATAATTGCCAAGAGATTCGGTAACAAGGAATAAGAGTCCCCTTTGTCTCCTTTTTTTGCTCCATTTAATAGGCTCTGTCTCCCCTCTGCTCCTATTTGACACAACTATCCTCACATGCTCAATATCCGTTTCTCATTGAGCTCTTGCTACAAGGTGCACTAAGAAAGTACTACTAGCCTTTTGATTATTTGCTTTTAGCTTTGTTTCTTCGTTTTTTAACATGATTTCAAATGCTTGGACCTGATTTGTGATAGAAGATAAGTGGAGAAGAACTTCATATAGTTGCGCTGTACAGTTAAGAGATGGTTCAATAGTAAAAGTTTGTGTATATGGATCACTCTGCTTTGAAGAGAATCTTCTAATGAGACATTGATTTACCTTAC
The DNA here is from genome assembly GCF_907164915.1 of Impatiens glandulifera. NCBI lineage: Eukaryota > Viridiplantae > Streptophyta > Magnoliopsida > Ericales > Balsaminaceae > Impatiens > Impatiens glandulifera. The sequence continues at coordinate 31,707,888 of NC_061870.1, forward strand.
CTGCGTTATTTATCCAGTATTATCATATATATATATATATTCTAGTAAAATCATGATATGAACTGTTTGCATGCATGATTAATTGTCTTTTATTGTTCTAGTGGCATGTTGAATCTTGGAACCCTGGTTGAATTTCATTGATTTTGTGAATAGTGATATAATTTTGTTCATCCCTTGTAGAATAAGGATGTGATAATTTTAGAGTAGATGTCAATAGGAAAGATGATTTGTCTGTATTTAGATAAAATGATTGAAGATCACATTGTCTGAGGTATCCTCAAGAATAGAATACAACCCTTCTTCTTCTTCATCATCATCATCAATCTTCACCTGAAGAAACCTATGATATATTATTATAAGCTACATCAAGTATGGCAATATCTCTTCCTAGTTAACTCCATTCTTGTTGCTTGTTTGTCTTTCAAGAAATCTCAATTTTCCAAGTGAAAGAGAGATCAAACACACACACAAATGGGCTGTTTCACAGTGATTCATGCTTCTATTTTCTTCCTTGTTCAATCTACTCACTTAAGGTAGTTTTCTCTCAAATTATATTGTATTTTAAATAAATTCATTTTGATTAACTTATAACTTATTAACACGTATTTGACTTGTTTAACTCAATGTGTTAACCTGTTTGACACGTTTTTTATGAGACTAACATTGTATATTTTTTTTTGAACTAATTTATACATTTTTACCTGGAAACACGTTTTTAACCCAATTAACTTTTTTTTATTACCTGTGAAAATATTGAACTAAGTTAATAAGTTAAAATCTAAAACAATTACATTTAATTTTTTTATTATTATATTAGTATAAGTAAGTTTATTTGATTTAAATATTTAATAAGTTTTATTAATGTTATTAATGTTTATTTTAGTTTAATGTTATTAATATTATTTTATAAATTATAAAATAATTTAAGAAAATTTAAAATATATATTTTTAAAGGATTTAAAAGTTTTCAAATTTATTTGGGTAATTGTACCTAACCGAGTTGAACTCAATCAAGAATATATTGTTCAAATAGAGTTTGAGTTGGGTTATGGTTCGGTAAACCCTCAATATGCTCGCTCCTATTCAAAAGAAAAATTTAAGTTCAAAGAGAATAATAGGAAGAATAAAATAAAGAAAACCTAATGGAGAGGAGATGGTTCCAGAAAAGAAACTCTTAATAAATAAGGAATATGAAATTGGGATAGTTTTTTTTATATAGTTCAAATTTTATATTCTAATTTTGTAAAAAAAAAAAAAAAAAAAAAAAGTCACAAACTAAGGTTTCTTTTCTTAAAAAAAAATATTGTAAAATTTGTGTTTTATTTGATAAAATATTTAGTCAAAATTTTATAATCTGAATAATATTTTCAAATATTTGTGAATCATTTGTTGTTAATATCATTCGATTATTTTGATGATCATTTATCGAGTTATATTCGTCCAATTCTTAGCAGTAAATTAAATGAAGTTAAATTAAATGAAGTTATTAGAGACTGTCTTTTTAATATATCTTTTCAGTTGAAGACTCTTTACATATATTCTTACTTTTTTAATTATATATAAAGATGATTAGTTGTCATTTAATATGCCATTTTTCAGAAATTTTATTATTGCATTTTATTATTGCTTAGAATATTTGGTATCGATTCTTTCCACACCATTTGATTGATTTGTTGGACTTCCTTTATTTCATAACTTATTGTTACAGATTTTTAGAATCACTATAAAATTTAATTAATTGTTAAAATCTTTTTCAATAGAATTTTAATTTTAAATTTTTTATATTATTTAACATTCATATTTTTATTTAGTCTTTTTAATTTTATTGACACTATTTTATAATTTAATTTTTTTTATGTTTATCTATTTGAATTAGTGATAATAATCTTTTTTTTAATAGATTTATAATTTATTATTGTATGATAGTGTTTGATGAATTGTACAAATTATAAGTTATATAAAAATATAAATGGTAAAGATGCATAAATAATATAGTTTGTATATGAAATAAAGTAAGTTATATATGTTATTGTTGGTTTGATTTGAATTATAAAAATAGTATAATGTACCGTATTTAATTAAATAGAGTGAAAATATAAATTTAAAATGATTTTTATATAATTAATATTATTTTATTAATTTAATTATTATTATAAATATATTTAATAACTAATATAATTTTAATTATAATAAAAATTATAAATTATATTTATTTAATTTGAATATTATTAGTAATAGTAATAAAATAAAATAAATATATATAATAATATAATAAAAGAAATTTAATCACAAAATATATACATATCATATATATAGTCCAGTCAAGCTTTATTCCCAGTAATCGAGAATAGTTTTAAAATTATCCTAGATAATTTGAAGTGATCAGAGGGTTTTCCAGTGGGGCAAACTGCAAAGCGAAAAGGAAGAGCGAAAGATAGCTTAGATATCCTCCTGTTGTGGCACCGGATTTCCATAGTAGACGGCGGCGGAGAAGCGGCGGCGGTTGTTTCTACCAGATCCGAGAGGCTTAAGAGGTGAAGAAGGACACTATTATGACGACTACCAGGGGCGGAAACAGCATTAATGGTGCCGGACTACAGTCAATCCCCGCCGCGTCGAGGAAGATGATTCAGAGCTTGAAAGAGATTGTCAACTGTCCTGAGGCGGAGATCTATTCTGTTCTCAAAGAATGCAATATGGATCCCAACGAAACCGTCAACAGGCTTCTCTCTCAAGGTTGTTTCCTCTAATGTCTTCTCTGGTGTGCTCTTCCTTTGTTTGTGCTATATGTATGTAGAAAATTATCAGTTTTGCTTCTATTTTCTATATTCGGATTTGGTGATGTATACGTGGTATTTTTAATTCTGCATGTGAACTGACATAGGATGCATCTCTTCAATCATTAGATTATCAAACTTTGTTATGTTCTATTGATTTTGTAATTTCAGTATGCATGTTGACATATTCACCTTTTATAGACATTTTTTTTATTTCTTATTGTCAACCTTTTCAACTATACAGATCCTTTTCATGAGGTGAAGAGCAAACGTGAAAAGAAAAAAGAGGTGAGTAGTAGACATAAGACATGGACGATGAAATACTTTTGGATATGATTTTTTTCATAATGGAAAGTTTTCACTCTTCATTCATGATTATTTGAGAATTAATGCCTTTTCAGACTAAGGATCCTACAGAGCCCAAACCTCGGGGTGGTCGGGGAAGTAAGGTTGGTTCAGACCATTATTTTGGACAGAGTGGTGGATCAACTCAATTCTGCTCTTATGGTATGCAACATTTTATAAATTACAGATATGGGAGAAGATTTTATAAACCATTTCATTTAGCATGACATTTTTCTTTTGCTTAGAGCACAAGAAAGAAAATGGAGTAAACCCTTACATAGGTGCAGCATCTGGCATAACCAATAACACGAGTCGACTACCACCTTATGCCAGGTACTTATCAGTTGGCCCTAATGAAAGCGGAAAAAGGTACTTTGAATAATTTTTCTAGTTTTTCTTGCAGTAATCCCATCACCACGGAAAACAAGTTGATGCCAGCTGTCACAATTGATAGTGATTTAGTATCTCCACAACTTCACGGATATCAACCTGCTTGGTCAGGGACACCTGGACATGTTTCAATGGCTGACATTGTTAAGATGGGTCGGCCACATGGCAAAGTAATGAACACAGTGAACTCATCTCAACATGTCAACCACCATCATGTTCAAGCACCTAAATCTAAGCTTTCACACTATGATGTACATCTATCAGAGTATCCTGTTACTAAGGTTTCTGAACTGGACCACGAGACAAGAGTTGATACAGAACAACAATCTGCTCCTGATGATAACTGGCCCATTGATGACCATATACATGTGGACAAGTGCCCACTTGTTAAGGAACAAACCAATGCATCTGGGCTTAATGCAGATATATCTATCATTTCAATCAATAGAAATAGTCTGCTACCTCAATCTCAAGCAGATGAGGTGCGGTTAGGAGATGCCTCTATTGAAAATATTAGTTCTACCCGCATTGGATCTGTTTGCACCTCGCCTAGAAGGATAGATGAGGCCAATGTTTGCAATAAATCTCACTTTAACAACGAATTATGTTCAGATACTGGTTCTTATCAGCCGCACATGCATAATTTTGAGAATCAAGAAGGTGAATGAATATTATATCTTTTATGTGCTGAGCTTCACTTAATGAGCCTATCTGGAAACTTGTATTTTTCAGGATCATGATTCAGATTAATTTTTATTCATGATCCAAATTATAATGTAGTTGTTGCTTCAATTTGCTTATAAATTATTTTATTGTTCATGATCCAAATTATAGATTAATTTGGTACAAAAAAAAAACTATATCATGATCATATTATTTTTTAGATCATGAAACTATTTTCTAGTTCATTGTGGTTTAGGGAAAACATAACAAATGTAGATCTCTAGGATCATGATCAAGATGAAAAAATGGTCATCTGTAATAGTTTTGCATATAAGACAATATTGTATGAGAAATTTCATCAACCCTGAATATGGTTGCATTTGATCCAAACATTCAAAAAGCCCCGGATCTTGCACATAAGCTAATCTCTACTCCCGAGTCCAAATGCAATATAGCTTATTATCAACCATTATGATTGCTTATCAATAGATGAATTTACCTTAAACATCCATGATTGTTATGTTTGGCAGTAACACTGACTTGATATAGTTGATCTAGAGTTGTAACATTGAGTTTTTGTGGGTCTATTTAAGTGTATTTCTCTTCAAGATTTAACAAATAATCAATATCATCTATTTTATGTGTGCATTGCTTCCTTTAGATACTTGGTAGGTCCTTTGGATTTGTGCTGGGTAGAAACCCGCTCTTTCACTCATATTATCATTAGTCGATCTTGCACTGGAATTTTTTTTTTTAATTAATGTCAACTTCTTATTGAAATCGAAATTGGAACGCAAGAAACGTTCCTAAACAGTTTGCAGAAAAAAAGAGGGTGAAGAAAAAAACCCCATAAATACAATAAAGTTAGATTCCGATAAGCTCGAGATAGTCTCATCCGGTGCACATGCACTGGATATTAATATGTTTAGGGTGAGACTGTTTCTTAATTACTACATTTATAATGAATCTTTGAGCTCATCTTGAATGTTATTGGTTTACATTGCATCACTTTTTTCTTGTGGATTGCTTGTATAAGTGGATTTACTTTATTTATGTTCTATTCTTTCATTCCCATCTAGAAGCAGTTTGATACTTGATTTAAAGTAAAAAAATATTGAATTGTTTACTCAAGTAATAAGTGTGCAGTTAGTTATCCTGTTTCTTCTACTTTCCTTCATGAAAGTTTTTTATGGTTATTCCAGGCTAATTTGATTTAAAAATATACAGATGTAGAGGCTGATGTCCATGTTTCATCAATGACTACAAACATGCAGCATCTCAGTGTAGAGGAGGACCAGGAGTTACAGCTTGAAGTAGAAAATTCTACAGTAATTATTCCTGACCACTTGCAGGCCCAAGCTGCAGAATGTTTACATCTAAGTTTTGGAACTTTTGGTTCTGGCATTAGTGCTGCTTTTTCCGGGCCTTGTACCTCTAGGGAGAAACATAGCTTGGAGGGTGCATCTGTGGATGTTGCAAGTGTTTCATCTGCTGGGCAGTCTGAAACTAGGTACTTTTATTTTGGGTTTAGAGAATCATCTTAGTACTGCTGCTTCAAATGTATTCATGAAACTTCTCTTTATGCAGGAACTTGGAGTATTATGAGAATGAACCAATTAGAACAACAGTTGGTGAAAATCTTGGTCATATAAATTGTGCAAATGCTGAGAGTTATGAACCACCCTCTGCTTCAGAACCAACGGATGCAGAACCTTCCACATCTAGTTATGATTTTGGCAATCATCTAAACGCAGCATTTGCTCAAAATCAATCTCTCTCCCATATGCAGAACCTTAATCAATTCTCAAGTGCAATGGTAAATTGATTAGACTAATTTGGCTTTTGTAGTTTTTTTATGCCAGGGTTTTTTCCAGAGGAGGCTAGCATATTCTTCTTTTGTATTATTCATCTTTCGTAATATGCACTGAATACTTGTATTTGTTCAGTTTTCTTTCAACTTGTCTTGTTTTTCTTGCAGCAACCAACATATTCAAACTCTCAAACAAATTCTTTATTGGCATCAAATGCTCGAGCTACAAGAGAGTCCGACCTTTCTTACTCACCTTTTCCCATGACACGATCAATGGCTACAAAATATGGAAACGCATCATCTTCCATTGGTGGAGCAACGATTTCAATACCAGATGTATGCTGTTTGTACTCTTTGAAAATTATATTACTTAATGAATTTTATCTCTAACATGTATACGGTAAATGCTTCGTTTGAACTAGTTATTCCCTGCCATAGCTTTTTAAATTCTGTCTTTGCTTGATCTTTTACCCAATTCCATACCTGAAAGTGCTGTTTTCTAAGATAATCTAATATGTTTACATGGCCCAATTTTCACAGGCTGGTCTCCCTGGAAATAATTTAGGGACAGGGCCGACTCTTCCTCAGCAGCATCTTTCAGTTCATCCATATTCCCAGCCTACTCATCCTTTGGGACCATTTTCCAATATGGTTAGTTATCCTTTCTTGGCTCCTCAGAGTTATACATATATGCCATCTGCCTTTCAGCAGCAAGCTCTTGCCAGTAATGGCCCATACCATCAGTCTCTAGCAGCAGCAGCAGCACTTCTGCCTCAATACAAGAATAATGTTTCTTCTGTAAGCAGCTTGCCTCAATCTTCTGTATACGGCGGTTTTGGAAATTCAACCAACCAACTAAGCAACTTCCCTATGAATCCTCCGCCTACTGCACCGGGATACGATGATATTGGGGGATCCTACCAATACAATGATATCAATCACTTGATCTCTCTTCAACAGGTGTGTGCTGGAATTTTACTCATAAATCTGTTCTTTTGGGTGCACATGAATTATCTTGTTTTAAATGATTCTAAAATAACATTACTGAAGCCATGTCTTTGGTCTATTCCACATGACTCTACACTATTTATTATTACACAATATTACATTTAGGACTTGTTTGATGTAGTGTTTTTTTCAAAATAAGCTATATTTTTTTGGCAAAAGAACTTGGTTTGGTGAAAGTTGACTATTTAACGAGTATTTTATTTAATGAGTTTATTGAAGGTGGTTTAAATACAAATAATTCAATCTCTTATACTATTTACTTAACATATCCATCCCTACACCTACTTTTACAAAGTCCCTTAAGGAATTAGAGACATTTTTTTTTGTATTTGCTAAATAGGCGCATGGATAGATTTAATATATGTTATAAATGATTTTCTTAATTACTGATTGATTGTTCCTCCCAATCTTGAGCAGAATGAGAACTCCCCATTGTGGTTACATAGACCTGGTACTAGAACAATGTCAGCTGTTCCTTCAAACACATATTACAGCTCAACAAGACAGAACCAGCAGGCAGCTGGGTTTAGGCAGACTCAGCAACCATCACAGGATTATAGATACCAAAATCACTACCATTCACAGGCGGCCATGGCAATGGAACGCCAACACCAACATCAAAACCAAAACCCTAGAGATTCTCTAGTTGGGTCTCAAGGTCAATCCTCGAGGCAATCTCAGCAACTATGGCAAAATAGCTAGTAATCACCTCTTCGGTGCTAAAAAAAGGGTCTTGTATTGAGTTTGAAAGTAGCCAATCAAGATCTGGCTGGTCTTCTTCTCTATTAGATTCACTGTCAGCTGCTAGAAATTTTAATGCCATCTGCCCTGTTGGTTGATTGTGTGCACTAACTTGAATTAATCTTACCTTCTTTTTTTCTTTCTAATTTAGCAATCTGTTTTCCTGTATGAGCCAAGCTTTAGTGTGCTTCTATGTTATAATTTGAAGATATTTTCATTCTATCATGAACATTAGTCTCAAACACACCAAAAGCACTATTGTTTATTTCCCTGTAAGCATAGTTTGCATTCAAACTTAATAGCAATGGTCAGATTTTCAACAAAAAATATCTGTAGACCTCCCAAATCCAAATCCCCTCAACCCAACAAAAGAAAGCAAACTACAAAAGGAAATCCTTGCCAACAATTTTGACTCTTCCTATCCATTGATTTGCATCTAGCTTCTTTGTATGTATATCACTTGAGCAGAGACCTCGTAAAATGTTCACGAGCTGTGGCCAATGCTTGGCTTATAGTCTGCAGAAACAAAATGACGATAACATGGTGAATGACACTAGTAAAAATGGAGTAAAAGATGTCAATAGAAACAGTTATGACCAAAGTATGTATACCTGCTCAGATAGTGGTGCGTTAGAATCAATAGTATTGCTTGCAACCTTTCCAACAATGACATCTCCATCAGTTTCTAAGGTAATTCTGCAATAGAATATTTTCACCATTGTAATTTTGAAAATAACATGCAAGACATGAAGGAAAAAGATGGATGCATACCCGCCATCAACAATTTCATCGATGCACAAAAGAATGAGATCCAGATTCTCAAGTGCCTCCTTCTTCTCCACATTGCCCCTTGGAATGTATAACATCAGTCAGATGTTAGATTTAGCAAAACCATAAATAAACCTTAAAAATGCATCAAAACATACCTTAGAAGCAAGCCAACTGCATCGAAAAATCCCTGAAGCACACTGGCTAATATGATCTCGCTCTCCTCTTCACCTCCAGTTACAAAGAAATGAAGATCTTGGACAAACTTGTAAACAACAATATTACTCTCAAACATTCCTATCTCAGCTGCACAAGAGAATCAAATTGTCAGATTCTAGCTCAACTATAAGTTGAAAATGTTAATAATGCTTAAATCACCTTCTGTCCTTGCATTTGTCTTCTGTGTCTTGGTAAATACAGTTTTCTCAAATGCCTCCTTAGCTGAATTTGTTGCCCATTCGTCTGAAAAGTACTTAACAGCCACTCTTTTGCCCTCCGAATCCAGAAGAAGAATGTTCTTTACTTTAGGGCAGCAATCCTATACAATCAAGCAAGCAAGCAAACAAAACAATTGATTCTCAAATAAGCAAACAGGATTGATGGACTGATTTCAACCTCAATTTATGAACAGATATGTAAATCTAGAAACATGATAACAAGAATTCACACCACCATTTCAACAAAAGTATTCAATGAATCAGGACAACTTAAATTCTACACAGATATATAACCTACAAATACAGATCTAACTCCAACCCACATATGAATGTTGTCCGATCTCAAGCAAGATACAACATTTCCGTAATCTAAACACATATAAGAAAGACCCACAATCGGGAGACCATAGCCTGTAGAAAACGAAGTGAATCTAAAAGAGATTGAGCATTTCACAGTTCAGCGCTTAGATTAGAGAGAGAAAAATGAAAAATTGGTAAGAGATCTGACCATTTTCTTCCAGTTACGTCGGCGCAAAAGTCTCTTGCTCCTTCAAAGATTCTGCGGCAGATCGCTTCCTTCGACCTTGAGATTTATATATAAGACAAACTGTTAGTCGGATCCGCGCGGGATCTTGGGACATAGAAAAAAACATTGTCAAAATAAATACCTATTTAATAAAAATTAGGAAAATGTTAATGGGTCGGATATGATAATCGGGTGCCGGTTTAAAAGATCGGTGATAAATGGAATAAATATGTTTATATTTTTGGAGATTTTTTTTAATTATGAATTCTTATAGTACCTCTCTTATATTTTAAACATTATAAATAATATATATATAATTACATGTTAGAACCTATAATCTTATAAACATGACTTTTCCAATATACTAATCATCATAAATAATATTTTCATATATACTAAAATTTTATTTTAATTAAAAAATATTTTATTGTATAAAGTTTAATAAATAAAATATTTGTTTTTAAACATAATATTCTATTTGTACTTAACTTCAATTTTTTTTAGTGTAGGTATTTTTATTTATTTTTAAATATAATAAACTATCATGATCTTATAGTGATTTTTAATTTCTTTTAATAACCCCTCTTATACTTTAAATTATTTTAGTAATTTTTTTGTTTTATTATTTTTATATTTTAATATTATGTTTAATTTTATTGTATTAAAAATGAATAAAAAGACTTAAAGAAAACTCCGCTTTATCAATAAACATTTTAGACTTAAATACATGCGTTTACTTTTTATCAAATTGATGGATACTAAGGCGATAACTTTTAGTCAATAGTGATAATAAAAAAATTATTTAAAAAACGTTGTCATTTTTTCTATTATTAGTTGTTCAATGAAAATTAAAATAAAATAGAATTCAAAAATGTTTAAAAGTGATAATTAAATAATAAGAAAAAGGTAACATTTTGAAAATAATTTTTTTTTATCATTGTTAACTTAAGGTTATCGTGTATTTTTTATTTTTTAAACACTAATTAAAATATCTATATCTCTGAAAACATATAATACTCAAATGTCTTTATTATTTAAAAAACTGTTAAAAGTATTTTTAATAAAAATTGAAAGTAAAATATATAATTTTTTTAATTGGTTAAAATATTATTACTTGGGAGAGATTCACTTATTTTTCATGAGGTGTTTTATGATGATGTAATTAGCTATTGGATTAAACCCTAATCTATGTTTCATATTGAGATTGGATCACCCTTTATGATGAAGAAATAAGAAGCTTAGTATTTTCCTTTCAATTGAATCACCCTTTATGAGAAAGAATTAAAGAAGCCTATGTACTTTCCATTCAATTGGAGATCATCACCCTTTATGAGCAACAAAGTAAGTAGCTAGAGGGAAATTTGAAAGACAGAATGGAAATATGATGATCAAGTTTATATAAGCCATTTACTATCTTCTTTGTAGGGTGGGTAGGTAGGTACATACATCTTCTTGCCCTAGATAACTTTGGGAAGGAGAAAGGAATGCCTGCAAAGTAATGAATGTCACCGTTTATCAGAAGTTCTAATACCCACATTTGATGATTATCTAACAGCCAAATTGAAGATTCAAGTTTGCAACTTTTTTCATGTTCATTTAGTTTAAAATACACAGGTTCATGTGGAATCAATTCTCTATTGTCCTCCCCATATGGGTTTCTTCTTTTTGTGATGAAATACGATAAGCATAATACACAACAATGGCTATATAATAGTGTAGAGAAAAATAAAAGAGATCACCTTCTCTTCTTCTTTATCTGGAAACTGGTTTCTGCAAAAGAGCTGTCAAGAAAGCTTCACCATTCTTCACCCCACTAGAATCTGTCTTTTTACCAGTTGCCCATTTCACCTTCTTGTAACCCAATTTCCCTATCAATGGCGAATACACCTTCTCCAGATCCACTGACTTACTAAAGAAATGATCAATCCACAAATACCCACCTCCTCTTAATACCCTATCAACGTCATAAAACAAGAATTCCATCACTTCAGTCGGAATCCATCGATTCACTGCCCGACTGCACCTTACAAGATCCAACACTCCATCAAACATCGGCAGCCGCTGCTGCAGTGGCACGTGAAGGGGAATCAGCCCTCTCAAAGCCACTCCTTGGTTATTAGGAACGCCGAAATTCATGGTAGTAGTTACCACCGTCACGTTCTGAAGCTTCATCTGAGCTGCGAAAGTCCCAGTTCCACCGCCGATGTCGAGTGCCAATCTGAGAGGCGATTTCGCAGCTTTAGAAATCTGAATCAACTGGGAGATGGGTAGATCCAGATCTGATTTGTAAGATAGTAATTTGGATTTCTCCATCTTCATATCGAAACCCAAATCTACGTTTTGTTTGGTTAGACATTGGAATGATTTACAAGTGTATTTGGTCCAAATAACAGCATCATCTGGGAGTGGAGAAAAAGGGTTTGTAGGGAATGAAGAAGAAGAAGGGATCTTAGTTGGGGTTTTAGAGAAGCAACGGCGACGGGGGAGAGGATGACAGCCGCGGAGAATGAGGGCTTCGGATACATCGTCGTCAAGAGGGCATATAGAGAAGGGAGTGTAGTTCATGTACTTGTATAGCAAATCGGGATGATCACTACAGGAAGAACCAATTGGAGAGAGGTGGGTGTAGAGAAGGAGGTCGGAAGGGATCGCGGCCTTGGTGGGCTTGGCGGAGGAGGTGGAGGAGGATTGAGGATGGAGGCGCGTGAGGTGGTTGATGGTGGCGCGTATGGTTTGGAGCTGGCGAACTAGGTAATCGGGGACTGGTGGAGGGGAAGGGGGTTTGGATTGGAGAGTGTTTGAGAGATGGTAGAGTGAAAGAATGTTGGTGGCCACCATGGCCAGTAAGAGGAGCAAGTTCAGACTCATCTTTGAACAGAAAGATAGAAAGAAAGAAAGAAGATCTGCAAATCGATCGGTTCTTCTCTTTACTAACTCCCCACACTCCCAACCCACACTTTACTACTGCATACTAATGGCAGCTTCTCTCTCTTGTTTGCGAATCTTTGATCTCTTCAAAGTCTTTTCTTTTCTTTTGTCAAATTTTCAACAAAAGTCCTAAGGTGAACAGGTTTTGCGGGTTCTAAAAACACTAACCTTATATTTAGATCCAGATCTGATTTATAAATTGTCAATTAGTTTATGAATGATATCACTGTCTTGTAATCTATTATAGGATCTATCATAATGAAAATTTTTATAGTAAGTGGATCTTTACAAGACATAATAACTAATTTCATACACTTTTTCTTCATGCTTTTCTTTCTCTTTTTATTATTAATATTTATAATTTTTTTTTTAAAAACTGGAATTCATTAGGTGATGTATAAATATTTGACTAGTTGATAGAAAATTTAGATTTATACGGTTGATATGACATATTTATATATTTTTATTATGAACCCATTTTTTTTTTTTGAGAACTATCTAGTTTGAAACAATTCGTTAAACTTTCAATGATAGTAATCATTTGATACGTATTATTTTTAATATATTTGTTCTTGAAAATCGGTAGAACAGTCAGGAAGTTAAACGTTATTCTTGAAAATCTACGAGCTCGATAACATATTGGTTACTCAATGTGGTTGTATTTTTTTATGTCAATCTGTGTGGTTATACTTAGATGATTCTTATTTTTATTTTTTTTTAGTATTTATGAATTATTTTTAAATTTTATTTACTTTTTCTCTTTTTCATGGAGAAAACAACTTTTATTTGGATTGAGAACGTGGTTAAAAATATATAAGACTTTATTAATTGAGTTTTTTGGATTAGTAGCAAAATCATTCAAACATTGGCATTAATAAAACCTACAAGAACATAGTTTTATTTTGTAAATTATCATGGTTTATAATAAGTGTTTCTTAACTTTAAATTAAATATTCAAATACAATACATCCAATAATTGTATCATCATCAAATTCATTTATTTTTTTGTATGTAGGGAAGTTAGTGATATACATAAAAGCTATCATACCAATAAAGTTAGTGCTTAAATTCAACTACTAATTGACTTTAAATTTTATAGAAAAAAATTCATTTTAGACATATTTAAACATTCTTATTATAAAATATAGACTCATTTAGTCCCTGATAAACAAAAGTTAATTTTAATTTATATATTTATTAATTATATATTAATAATTTTTCTATCTTCTTCTTTTTCATTAATTAATTAATTAACTATCTTCTTTATTTTTATTTTTTTCATAAATTTCTTATTATTCATGTATAAGTATTTATTATTAATTATTTTAATTTTATTTTCTTTTTCTTTTTCTTTTTGTCCTTTTCTATTTCTTGTTCTCGGATATATGAGCATTCACAATTAATCATTTTAATTTATATTTTTTTATTTTATTTTATGTCTTATTACGATATCAATATTTGATTATTAATTATTTTAAAATTATTTGATTTTCATGGTTAGATATAAGAAAGACTCGTCTCTTCAATAACAAAAATTGTTCAACAAAAAAAACTAATAATCAATAATTAAATAATAATAACAACTCATTCATAAAAAAAACAAAAAAGTAATAATTAAATATTAGACAAAAATAATATTTCTTACTACTATAAGTAATGAATAAAAAATTAAATAAAATACTATTAGTTTCATTTTTGTTCATATTAAATTAAATAAGAAAAAAACTTTTCACAAAAATATTATAATAGAACAAAATTCACAATTAAGTTATTAAAATCAGTTAAAAATAAAAATTTGAGTATTAAGAGAAATAAAAACAGATGAATGAGATGAAATAAAAGAACGAGAAAGCAAAACTAATATATAAATAATAAAAAATTTAGAAATAAAATATTTTAATGGTATAATTAACGGAAAAAAGAAAAAAATATATTAATATTTAATTAATAAATATATAAAGTAAAAAATAAAAATTAATTATGTTTAGTATCCGTGCGCCTACCTCTGCCTTCTATCAACAGAAATTTACAAAAACAAACCAAGTGCGAAGGGCGTCGGCTCAAAGTAGGAACCGTCCATGTACATCCGAAGCGAGTGATCTTGCTAAACCCTTAGTTACACCCTTGGCTAAAAGTTTGTTACTGCATGTGGCCTACTTCTGTTTTTTATACTAAAAAAGTGAGTTTACATTTTCGATGATCAATGGAGAAAGAATAAGGAGTTTAATAAAGACGTAGTACAATTAATAGCATAGCAGAGTAGAATAGAGTAAAGTGAACTAATTATACAATTATTTGATTGTACAAAAATATATATATATATATATATATATTTATAAAGAATAACATAATAATTATAAAAAATATATTATTAATTAAATATCGATGGAATTGAAAATTTACAGATGTAATTATTTTATATATATATAATATATATATATTTAAGAAGAATAACATAATAATTTTAAATTATATTAATTATATAACATAATAATATTATCAATGTACAAATATATATATATATGTCAAGAAATAAAAAAAATTATTATATTATTCTTCATAAAAATATATATTTAATTAATAATTTAAAATTATTATGTTATTTTTTTAAAACAAAAAATATAATAATTTAATATATTATTTATTTATTTAAATTCTCAACTATAAACTATATTTAAGTTTACAGAAATAAATTAATATTTGTCATGAATGGATTTAAAAGTCTAGTTTGATTTGATCTTTAACCAATCATATATTATTTCATTCTCTAATGAATTAAAATTCAAATACATTTTTTATTTTTAATTATTTTTATATATTAATATTTTTTTTAAAATTTTTTTGCCAAAAAAATGTATTACCTCCTATCTTGATTTATTTATTTATTTTTTTTTAAAATAACCCGTAATGAACCAATCAAAGTATTTATTTTAATTTTAAAACAAAAAGTATTTATTTTAATTTTGAAGTACTTAATTTAAAAAAAACAAATAAATAAAAGTATTATCGGAAAGACCTGACCCGATTTCCCACTATATATAAATAAAGAAAGAAGTACTAGTGTTATACCAAAACAAATCTATCGCGTTTGTCGAACGCTGATTAATTTGTTCTTCCCTCTCTCTTTCTTTAATCTTCTTCTTCTCTACCAACGGGCTCCAAGATTCTAATTTGAGATCATTTCACATGGTAATTCACTCTCACTCTCTAAATATATTTGCAATATATAATATAATAGATCCAATTTCGTTTATAATATACAGACACACGTACATGTTTCTACTGGAGTACTTGGGTTACCTCATAGTAGATGTTTTGTACTCGTGTTAAAGTACTAAGGTTTTGTTAATTCATATTATCAACTAATCTTTGCCTTTTTCATCGGAGAATTTCATGGTATTAATCGTTCATCCAATTATATCTACTCAGATTTCATCGAATATGTTAACATAATAACATAACAATGGATGATCTTATTTTAAAATTTTGGGTTTAAAGGCTGATCCAGAACTGGAAGCAATTAGGCAGAGAAGAATGCAGGAGCTAATGGCTCAACGTGGTGGTGGCGGCGCTGTAAGGACCTAATATTAAATTGGATTGTGTCCATGAAATGAAGTATGTTGTTACTGAATCATATATATGATTTTGTCAAACAGGGAAATCAGAACAACTCTGAACAGCATAAAGCCCAGGAAGAAGCTAAGAGGTTTTTTTTTCCTCTACTATAGTACTACTATATGATCAGTTTCTTGCTTTTTATTCAAATTTTTAAAAAATGGATCTAAATTATCAGGGATGCAGATGAGAGGAGACAAATGATGCTGACTCAGATCATGTCTTCTGAAGCACGTGAAAGGCGTAAGTTTATGGATGTTTTATGCTTAAACTACATATGTTTGGTTCTTCACTAGCTCTCATGCATCCTATAACATATAATGCAAAAGTTGCTCGAGATATAAGACATGGTTAGATTCAAGATTGAAATGGAGTTTCTTATTGGTATGCTATTGCAAAGAGTATTGCCTCAAAATGAATGTCAACGAGCTAAGAAATATGGAATTTGATGGATGTCTTTACAACATAATGAGACATTGATATGAATCTAATACACTTTTATTTGTTATTGTCTTTTCTTTTGTTTCCTTTCCTGTAAAATGATTGTATTAGACTTTATTTAAACAAGATGACCTTGTTTCAAAAAGAGAGGTACTGAGGTATTGATGTTACCTATCCAACCCATTAAGAAACACTATTTTTATTTCTGTTTTTGTATCTAGATACATATACGTTTGAAAACTAAATTTAGACAGAGATGATTCAGAAATTTATTGTTTGATTCTCATTTAGATCTGGATACAATGATATAAATTATATGTGTTTTTCTTTGTTTGAGAGTTGATACTCAATTTGTTTAAATTGGCAACACAAGAAATGAAAGAAGTAATTGCAATTGCCTGATGCTTTCAGTATGGGATAGTGTTTAGCAGGAAATGGGCTAATGCTTGTTGCATAAACTGCCTTAATTTTGTACAGTTGCTAGAATTGCTTTGGTAAAACCTGAGAAAGCTAGGGGAGTTGAAGATGTTGTACTCAGAGCTGCCCAGATGGGTCAGATAGCTGAGAAAGTAAGTGCAAATTGTGGACATGATTTTGTTACATCTGTTCTTTGATGCAGACTGATCACACTTACATATATACAATTACTTACTAGGTTTCTGAAGAGAAACTTATATCATTGCTGGAACAGATCAATACGCAGACGAGTAAACAGACAAAAGTTATAGTAAGTTGCAGCAATTTCTTCTACTTTTGGTTCAATGGAAAATCACCTTATCCTTGTTTTTTTCTTTCTTTCTAATAATGCTCAGATCCAGAGGCGAAGGAGTGTTCTTGAGGATGATGACTAGATTGGATTCGATCCTTCATGACTATTCAACTGGTTTGTGTTCATATATTTGTATCCTATGGTTATGGATAACTCTTTAATGATTGATTTTTCTCCACGGAACCAGATCAGACTTCAATCTAAACTGCATTCATGTGATCTAATGATTGACTCATCTTTGTGGTCAGTATGTTCTTATTGGATATAGACATAGTTTACATCTCATGTGATAAGATTCTAAATACTATTTTTATTGTCTCTAGATTATGATTAATTCCATTAGAAAAGTTATCTTAGTAAAAATTGATGTCATATTTTTTTTTTGAAAACGGCTTAATATTATTTCATTAAAAAAACTCAGAAGTGAAAAAAAAAAAGCCTGCCCTATCCTTATCAAAGAACATAATACACAACAAAACAATGTAAAGAGTATACAAACCAAAAAAAGCAAACAGTATTATAACGTTTTAAATCTTTCTCTACTCGTAATCACATCAAAATGAATATTTCAGCTTTGATTTAAGCTTCATTTGCCTTCGTTATTAGGGATTCCAGACTTGCTCTACTGATCTTCGAACTCCAGTATAAATTCTTGCATTACCCTCCATCCAAATGTTGAATACCAAAACGCCAAACAATTGCACTTAAAGATGTTTGCATAGAAATTGTTAGCCTTTGCTTCACCACTATAACTCTAATATCACTCCATAAAGAAGGAAATACAAAGAGGACAATATTCATGTATTTTCGAATCTGATCACGAGTCGTTAACCTTTCATTATATGCATGCAAGCTAAAGGATAAACTGGTGCTTCGAATAATCTTTGAAGATCATACCACTTGATTTCCCTTTGTATGTATAATATCCCAGGCAAGATCAACCACAAATTTTCCATTTCTTCCATTTTATCAAATGAACGAGTGAATACCTTCATGGAACTGAATATTATTAATCAAACTTAGGATTCTGCTTCCTTATGGGATTCGCCTCAAAAGGGAGCCACTATTTCCATCAAACACATCCCAAATCGAGATGTCGAGCATTTCCGTGTAATTTTAGTTCCCTCAAATTCATCCTTGAGAATTATGTGATAATTTTCTAGCCAAATAGTATACCCCTTCTATTACCAATAGTGCTTTGAATCATTTGATATGTTTCATTCCTCAATCTAAGGATTTTCTTTAAAAACCATGTCATTTCATCATTTATTCTACACGTCCATGTGTTTATTTCTTGCAGTTTTTAAGATCAAAGTCGCCTCCTTTCTTTGGGGTGCACATTCTCCCATTTAACTTTCTTCCCACCGCTCCCTTAGGTGCCCAAATGTAATCTCGCATTATTCTATCTAACTCCTTCATTATTTTCTTTGGGGCGACGATTTGTTGGACCCAATAACCAATTATACCCACAATGACTCTTTTAACGAGATCAATCCAACCAGCATATGACAATTTTTTGGTTGGCCATCCCAATACCGAGTTCTTAACATTTTTGACCAAAGGCCTACAGTGTGAACATTGCAACTGTTTTGATGAAAGCGAACCTCCCAAATATCTGATTGGAAGGGTACCCTCTTTGATTCCCATAATATTGAACAGTTCTTTTCTTAATTTCTTATTTCACCCTGTAATACTAGAAAAAAATGGTAACGTTTCTTTAAATGTACTGACCGATTCAACATCCGTATGAGCCACCAAAAATAGATCATCCGCAAAACATATGTGTGTGATGTCTTCCTTGCAATATGGGTGAAATTTATATGTACGTCTCTTCAACAATATTTTAAAAAAGCAGTCAAGAATCTCTATGGTCATATGACAAAAAAAGATAAGGTGAGAGAGGTCTGTCTAACACCCCCTTTCAGAAACATTCGTGAATGTCATTAATACTAACAACAAAGTGAGAAAAATGAAAATAATTGAAAATCCAGAAACAGAAAGAAATTCATGAATAGCGTCTCATTTAATGAGTCAAAAATTTTCGTAGCACTAATTTATGAGTGAACATAAATTTATGTGCTCAATCATGACGTGAATATTAATTTATGTGCTCAATCACTAAATTATGGAGTTTTTTTGGTAGCAGTTATCAATGGACTAATGAGTCAGGCTAGAACCAACACTAACTAAGCATTCTATTTGGAATCCATTAATTTCTCTTATGATTATCCCCTCTATGTATTGATGATGGAATGCAAACCTAACTACATACAAGCCCAATGTTTTTTGTTGCTAATGGAAAAGAAAACAAAAGGATTACTTGGCACGACGTTAATGTCCCATGGTCTCACAATCGGGTGATTTTTTTGTTCAAGCACAAACCTCACTATGCACAAATTGACCATAAAATCTTAGATTATAAATGTTGGAACTAAACTTAATTGGCCAACTAACTCATGAAAAATAATTCTGGCTTCATGGTTCGAGTTTTGTCTGCATTGTCCGTTGTTAGCGAGAATGATAAATATTTTATTCTAAAACTTTGTTCGGTTGTTAAAGCTTCTGCCTTTTCAAAACGATTAATTTTTCTACCAATTGTCGAGAAATTTTGAAAATCAATTATTTGTTATGAAAAGAGTTTTTTCAAAACTTCCTACGTCGAGTTCTTAATTTTTTTTACTGATTTTTGGGACTAATTAATTAATAGAAAACGTGGTTGTGTCAACTTCTTAATTAAAGATTCCTTTGTCAGTGAAGTCACCTAACAAATACCTATGACAATTAATTCGATCCAGATCTAGCTGGGCATATATAATATTTTATTAAAATGTTCATATAATTATGTGCACAACTTTGGTCAAAAATCTCATGCTAGCTAGCCCTTCCTTTATTCAGTCTTCTTTTTCAGCTGATTCATCATATAATTAATAAAAATATACTAAATTAATTAATGCATGGTAGCTCCATGTTATCTAACTTGAGGTCTTTCGATGTTATCTTTTTAATTAATTAATTAATTAAAATATATAGTTTAACTAAAAATCCAAATAATTTTTTTTAATATAATAAAAAACCCTAAACAGCCAACATCAAACAAGCCCAGTTTTATCTCATATGATAATATATATTTCACATGGGGACCTCTAATGTTATGCGTGTCATAATAAAGAAGAAAACCTTGTCACCTTTATTGATGCCACGTCACCCTTTTGTATATCCTTACACGTCATACATATTATTAGTACTCAATTATTCACCTAAGCTTGATTATGTTATATATATTTATGCGGGAATATGATTAGTTTTGTCATAATTCAGATTGATATGATAAAAGATAGGTTTTTTTTTATATTATATCATATATTAATTAAAAATGTTGATAATCTCATCTATATATTTGATTTATTAATTGTATTATTAAATTTGGCTTTATTCTGAATTTTTTTTAGAAGATAGGTAAAGAAAAGAGGAATAATTATATGGGATGATTTTGAGAAACTGAAAAGCCAAGTTTTTGATTAAAAATTATTAATATATAATAATAAAATGAAAACTAATTTATTATTTTAATTAATAAATGAAGTGACATTTGTCAATGAGACATGACATGCACTTGCCTCTCGGAAAGAGAAATACTGATATATGTGCCCACCAAACATCACATCCTTAAAAACTAAGGGTTGATTTGAAATTACAACCTAACTAATTAATTAGTAGTAGATACTTTTATTTTTAATCAATTAATTAATATAGATTATGATATTTGAACAGTTAAGATGACATTACCAATTAGAAATTTAGTAGTTGCAAACTAATATAAGCTTGTTGTAATTCATATAATGAACAAATACTTACTTGAAGGTCAACATTAATGAATGAATTAATTAATTAATTAGATTGAAGGTAGTAAAAAAAAAAAAAAGTAATATATTAAAAGTAGTAGTAGTAGTGTTAGGTGAGACATATAGCTAAAATTCGGTGGCTGTCTATTCACATGCCAAAGTGACCTCTTATCAAATCCTTTCAAAGAAATGACCTTCATTGGCCAAACAAGGCCTAATTAATTAATTTGCTGCCCATTAGCAAACATATTTTCAATATTAATTAATTTATTACCTTCCATTCTCTATAGTCATGACTTCAAACTAGTGTTAAACTCAACTAGCTATATCTATCTCTAGCTAGGCTGGCTCTCTCTAACTATTATATATGGAAAATTTTAATTTTTAATTAGAAAATTGTTGATCTAATTTTAGATGCAAACCTTGACCAAATCTCGGGTCCCATTTGTGTGGCCAAAAATATGCCAAAGTTAAGGTTTGATGCACCTTTTTTCCATCTATATACATAAAGAAAATAAATTAATTATTGGATGAAAATAACTGTTTTTTTTATTTAAAAATTAAAATAAAATATTTTAGTTGATAAATTAAATATAATTGAAAAAAAATGTGATAAAGTTAAATTTTAATAAAGAAAAATAACATGTGCAAAAAAATAAAACATGAATCTCATTGTTAGTGATTTAACTTTCAAAATTAACTTATTTTAATTTTTATTTTTTTTAAAGTATAAACTAATGAGGAGTGATAGAGAGAGGGAATTTGGTGAGGGGATGACTTGGTATCACCCTTCATTGGTTGGAAAATGTAAAAGTGGTAGGAAAGAGAGAAAAAAAGAAAATATTTGATTTTTTCACCGAATAAGATTATGCCAAGTCATTCCCTCACCTAATCATTTCTCTAAACTAATATAATTTACTGTTAAAATTTAACCATTATAACTTGTTATTAAATACATCCTCACTTATTTATTTATATATTCAACTTATTATTTTTATAAATTTAATTATTTATATTTTAATATATATTATTATTTTATATAATATAATAAATATTCAATTTACTTTTCTCATAATACTATTTTTTAAATACTAATAAATTTATAACATTTTAACCATAATAATTCAACAAATAATTTATAAAATATTACAATAATCTACTTTTATATTATTATATTATATAAAATATAAATAATTAAATTCATATAAACAGGGACGCACCCAGGATTCGTAGGTGGTGTGGGCTCGAAAAAAAATTATGACGAACTTAAATAAACGATAAAATTTTAGTTAAAAGAAGATACTCCTATCTAGCTAGCTAGTTTATTGTTGTAGCTTTCCAAATTTTACAAGCATAAACAAACAAAATAACAGGTTGGTAGTTTGTTTCTCTCAACTGCGACGTCGTTACGCATGATCTCCAGAAATAGTTAGGTAAATATATCACTCAATAATAATAATAATAATGTGACAATTATATATATGCTAGGTGTGGCTGCATGCTTAATTAGCCTTCATTTTTTCAAGGAGATTATAATTTGATGCATACATTTTGTACATGTCTCTTTACAAGACATGGACACCAATTTCACTATCACTATTAATTTTCTTCAATTATTTGAATAAATCATTTCATGAATATGGCCCCTTCTATTAAAATTGTGTTATCTCGTGCTTACCATTAATCAAGGTATCAATCCATACCTACTCTATCGCGTCTAAATCTAGCGATGTACATTTTAAAATTTTCAGAGGTCCAAATTTTATTCTCTTAAAGATTTCTTTGGTTGATGTGAAAATTCTAACTATCATTCATTCACACCAATAAAATTATAATATAACTCAAATCCTAAGTCCTAGACTTGTTTGGTAGTGTTTTTTCTTAGATTTTATCTAAAAAAAATAAGTTATTTAGGTTTTAATATAAATTAATTTAATTATTAAAATATTATTTTGTATTTAAAAATTAATAAAAATAAAGAATGTATTTTAATTATATTTAAATTGATGAAATGGATATTTTGAATGATAGGATTAGAGAGAATAAATTTATAAAAAAAACAGATAAAACAATTTCTAAGAAGGTATAGCCGTTGGAAAATTCCTCTCATTGAATCACGTGAGAAGAATTGGGCGTCACTCTCCCGACAAAACAACACGAACACATAAAAAAACTGAATTTCAACAATAAGTACAACATATATATATAATTACCGTTGTTAAAATTTGTGGTATGTATTAATTATTAGAGGTCTCTAATTATTAACACTCTTATAAAAGGAATTCTCTAGATAGTGCATGTTGTTTTTCCTTTATTAATTATTTAAAAAATAACAATGCATAAATAATTTATTTATTTTTATTTTTGAATGTTGAAAACTTAGCATATGTTCGCAATTCCCACCGACATATCTTATTTACATAAATAATTTAAAACATGTTTAATTAACCAATTTTATTATGTCTAAGGGCAAATTTACTTATATATATATATATATATGAGAGAATATTGCCGCCAAGGAGAAGAGAATGGGCAAGCATTTTTTTTGTTGGGTTAACGGAGCCCTTTTGTGAAGAGAAGACTAAGGTGACCGAAGATCATGTTCCTTAGCACCAATCTTCATTCTTTCTATTTCATTTCTTGTTCGAGCTCCAGGCCATCGAGCTCCATATATATTCCCGATCGTAGTAGTAGTCGAAACAACAAATGTGGCGATAATCCATCGGAAGACTAGACTTATTCTTAGGTATTTTTTTCTTTAGATAAAATAGGTATAAATACAATGTTATAAAGAGATGAAATAAAATAAAATGTACGAAAAATAAAATCACCGAATAAGGGATTGATCAAAGACATGCGTTAGATACATTTCTTTTAAAAAAATTTCGTCGTAAATGGTTGTCTCTCATGGTACAATGAATCTAGTACCACACAACCAATTTGACCAACGTACATCAACTATTACTGGGTTTCAGCGAAAAAAATGTTGAGTGAAGAATTCGAAATACATTAAAAAAATAAAAAATAAGGAGAGGACTTTTGAAAATTTAAAGTGAGAAATGACAAAATATTATGATACGTAATAAATTGAATAAAAAGATTATTTATATTGTTGAAATAATAAACTCCCATTAAATAAAATCAAACATTAATCATTGAATCTAACAACTCACCTTGATGGGTTCACATCTACTGTTACACAACATGATCTACTTTCTGTCCCTAATTTAAAATTCTTCAAAATCATATAGAAAAAGATAATTTACATGAATTTTTATTTTGTAATTTTAAAATTTTCAATTTTTTCTCCAATAAATAACAATTTATAATAATAAACTAATATGTTACACTACAAATTAACAATAGTTTTTGTTAATTGTTAAGACATTTTTATTTGATTAATTTAAATAAAATTTCACCATTTAATTCACCTTTAAATTTTATATAAATTATCTGGACATGTTAATTATTTTATCACATTAATTATATTATATCTAATTATCTTTGAATATAATTCCATAATTGAGATTTTAGCTTTAGACTTAACTGTCTTTGGTTCTTTACAATATTTCTATCTTTTTAAGTCTTACTTGCAACAAGACTCTATTTCTGTCCAATTGTACGTCTTTTTTGAGCCTACTTAAAATCTCTATTTCTGTCCAATTGGACGTCTTTTTTCAGCCTACTTAAATTTTAAATCTTAGATATCAATTTTTAGCTTAAGATTCAAATTTTAGCTTTGTAATCTGTTCTAATTGTTTTCGGACATTTTTATTGATTAATTTTACTAGGACAAGAAAAACAATTATTTATAACGATCTAGTATCTACAATTACAGTCTAAAAGAACGTCAGTAAAATTAACATTTATGGTACATCTTTTTGTCGATAATTATTGTTTGATAGTGTTATATATAGCACGTTGTCTACGTTTTATATTACTTGATGATTTTGAGAAGGTAATAATTATTTTAGTAAAAGACTTGAATATTAATATATAAATAAAATAAAAATAATAAATCAATGATATAATTAGTTGAAAAATTAATTTTGTATTGATTAAAATAAAACATTGACCGAACAAGGCCTTCTTAACATTGTAAAGAGTGTTTTCAAAACACCATTAAAGTTCATTTCCACATCGTCAACACTTCTAGTTACTTATATAATTAGGTTGTCTATATATATGACTTTCCATAAAAAAAAAAAACCTAATTAAATTCCTGGCTTTGACTAACTAACTTGGACATGAATGTAATCCAGTCATGCTGATCACAACATCATCACTCATGAAGTCTTAAGGAGGTCGAAACCTGGTTAGATCTCAAAATTCTTTAAACTGAGTTTATATGAAAATTAGCATTTTGTCTACATCACCATGTCATGATATTTTGTAAATTATCAAAAGTAAAGATAATTTTATTTTCATTTAATATATGAAAGATGTGATTAAGATGGTTTATCTCAATTACAAGCTTATGAATTTGAAAGCAATAAATTAATTGGTTTAGGCAACACTAGCTAGCTAGGTAGGTAGATGCCTTTAATTTGATCCTAAAAAGGTGCATTCAATTGCATTGTCAAACTTACTTTATTGAGGTGGGCCTAAACTAATTCGATCAATTCCTCGATCCTATTCAAAGTTCAAACCTCTCTTTCTTTCCCCCACACACACTTATAAGAAGAAGACAAGCAAGGCCTTCTTAATCAATTCATCTTACCCAAACACTCATCTAAAAAGCCAAGATCTTCCTTTTCTTCTTCTTCTTCTTCTTCAATGTCTGATCATGAAACCAGAGACTTCTTTTCCTTCAATAATCATGTCGACCATTTCCTCCTAAACAGCCGGCCGCCTATTCATTATGGCACAAATAATTCCTCATCTGGGCTTTCATTTCATACCAACAATTCTTCACCTGCACCTCACGAACATGATCCATTATCATTATTAGGGTTTCATGATCATGCTCCTAATAATTTCACTGACTCGACCCTACAAGCAGGATCATCATTCGCAGACTATACTTACTCCTCCCTAGCTCTACCATTTGGGTTTATCTCCTCTAATTCTCCCGTTAATTATCATCCAGAGCCATTTTCATCAGATACCCAACTTCAGATCAAGAAACCGGCCTTAGACTTGTCCGGTGGAAGTATTATTAATGAAACTCCAAACAGCTGTATGTCGGTTTCTTCCACATCGAGTGAGACCGCCGGCGCCGGCGGGGAATTAGATCATGATTCTAGCAAGAGTAAGTTGAAGGAGATTGATCAACTCTTACTCAAGGATTGTTCTAAAATATTAGAAGGTGATCATAGCTCCAAGAAAATGTAAGCATAAATTATAAGATGAGGCATTTACTTAGAGGGAATATATGAATTAGGGTTTATGTGTTTATATACAACCTAGCTGTATATTCAATTTTTCTTGAATTATATTAGGGCATTCATGTCATCAGAGATTTGACATATGATTGATATATATATAATATAATAGGGAGGAGAAAGCAAAGAAGAAGGTGGAAAAGAAGGATAAACAAGCTAGATTTGCCTTTGCCACAAAGAGCCAAATTGATAATTTAGAAGATGGATATAGATGGAGAAAGTATGGCCAGAAAGCAGTCAAGAACAGCCCCTTTCCAAGGTAATTAATTATAATTATAATCTCATCTATTCTTAATTTATCCCAAAATTGCATGTATAATTAATTTATATTAATCATATTCAGAGATAGAGAGATGATGCATGCATGCATGGGAGAATGAGAATTATGAATTATATATGGAAATTAATGGATAATCTTGTTTAGTCTTGAGACAATTCCAAGTTTCCTTTCTTTAATTACTAATTAGCTAGGTCACAACTCACAAGGAAATTTGGGACTCATATTGGGTTATTGTCTTGTGAAAAAATCTTTGATTAAAATTAATATTTTTCATTTAAAATTGGATATTTTTATATTATTTAAATAAGATATTATATTTTTAGTATTTTATATTAATATTTATAATAGTATAAAAACAAAAATATTTTATTACATTTAATCGATAATTTAAATGACATATATAATTAAAAAAAATATATTTGATATAATTGTAAATTATGTAAAATTAATGTCTAATCACCCCATCAAAGTATACTCAAACAATTACTAGTAAATCATTTATAAAAATGTGACGTAGCATGTTACAAAATAAGGAAAAAAAACATATTTTTTAAGCATATTCTCATATTTTAAATGAGAATTAAATATGTGACTTTAATATCTTAGAAATCACACTTATCACTTGAATTAATTTAATGAGTTAAAAAACAAATACTGGTTAAATGTGTTTGCGAATTATGTGCTTAATTTCCTTTTGACCACAATTTTTATATACTATTATTACTTTTTTTAAGTAAAACCGCTTAATTGTTTTGCGCAAAAGTGATATATAATCTATACTTTTTCACATGACATTAATGACTCATGGGTTTAGGCTGATCACGTGTCCTTGTATTAGAGTTGACCCATAATTAATTAAATAAAATTTCAGCTATTATTGAGCCGAACCTTACAAAACTAACATTGGTTATGGTTAGAGTTATAAATTACTATTAGACTAAGAATAAACACATCAGCAATAGGATCCTCACGTTAACTATGCTAAAGAGATTTTAATGACTTGAATTTTTTAAAACCGCAAAATGAATAAAACTATACTGGTTGTCTATGTTTTGGTGCTCACTTATTTTTTTTTATATAAGCCATAATATACATTTGGTGCATTGAAGAAATGAATGATGATATATAATTTCTTAATACGTGATGTTAACTAGTATGAAAGTGTTTTGAATGCAAGCGGGAATCATGAATGTGGGGTGTCATGTTAGTTCTTCTTAAATATATTTTTTTTTAACTATGTTAGTTTTTCAAAAAATATATAATATATTTATATATTTTGCAGAAGTTATTACAAATGTACCACTCAAAAGTGTCCAGTAAAAAAACGTGTTGAGAGATCATTCGATGACCCATCTACCGTAATCACAACTTATGAAGGGCAACACAACCATTATGTTCCTAGCACGATGAGGGGAATAGTTGAAGCACGAATGATGATGATACAATCGCGGCTCATTAGCCAAATTGAAAGAGATAATGAGATAACGGGTTTTTCTCATGACAAAGAACTACTATTGGATGAAGTGCCTAATTCATTCTATTATAACTCATCTAATATTAGTATTAGTTCTGGTCTCACTACTGACTATGGCCTTTTACAAGACATGGTTCCTTCTACCATTCTTAAACATGAACCCCACCCCTAATTATCCATTAATTGTGAACAATTTGACTTAGTTAATATGTTGTATTGTATAATATATTAATAATATAATGCTATATTTAATTATAGTATTTTCTTCAAAGTTCTTCATTTGCTAATTAATTAATATGTGCAAGAAGAAGTTTAACTAGTACTGTAATTAAACACTAATTATTTAAATACATCAAATTTAATGAATGCATTTGCAATGGATAATTATGAGATTGGGGAAGATGATAATGAGCCATTTTAAAATATATAGTAAATATGTAACTTAATCAATTTCATTTAGTTTTAGAGCAATTTTAAAGATATATTAATCTCCTTTTCTAGTCTAGTGTGGTAAAAGAAAGTTCGATATTTATATGGTATTGAGTTCGAGTCAGATGACAAGTTTCGATAAATTGATAAAGTCTATTTGCGGGTATAAGCTTTAACTCAGATATTTGCATTTCAAAAGAGAAAACAATAAAGATCCTTAAAATATATATTTAGTAATATTTTTAAAATAAGGTTGTAATGAATTCATAAAGTTTGTAACAAAGAACCGAAAAGTTTTGGTTTTTAAGGAAAAGCAAAAAAATTGTCGACCCTTTTGAGAGGAGAAAGCTCAGTTGCAACTAAACCACAACCACCATCCAACGGTTAGAGAGAGAGCGCCGGACGGTTTCTCCGGCATTTTGCCCGTTTTGGAAGCAAACGACGACGTCGACTTACACCAGTTGCTTCAGATCTGTTCTTGCTCCTATATATGACGACAACTTTCTAGAGAAGGAATGTAAGGTTCGTACTTCCATTTCAGGTACTTCCAATGGATCCGGAGTATCGACGTTTTCTGCTTCTTCTCTCATCTCGGATTTCATCTGATCTTTCTTTTAACACTTTTTTCTACAGTTCTGAAATCTATTCCCCTGTAAAATGGTGCTTGAGGGGCCCTTAACACCTGGACAGGTCTGTTTTTTTTCAGATGCCGTTATCTGATTGATTTTATTGAATGTTGAATCAGAATTTGCTTCATTGGAGAGACTGAATTCTGAATTTCCAGTAGCTTTAACTGTGCATTTCAGCATTAATGTGAACAGAGTAGTTTTCAGAGAGTAATGTGAATATAGGAAGGGTGGAAGAAGTAGGACAACTATTTCTGGGCTTCATTTTAGTTTGTAGGAAGTTAGTTATTCATGCTGAAAGTCACCTGAAAAAAAATGAATGAATGTATTGATAGATAGATAAATCTGCTGACATGAGTTCCCTTTAGATGACATTTTGGGTATGATCATGTGAATTTGAACGTATCAACTATGTGAGTTTTTTAGTGAGTAATGAAATATTGGGTTCCTTTCTGAAGTTCAAAAAACATGGTTGGGTATTGTACAACATTAATCCTCTGTTGTTATTTTGTTCCCAACTCAGACTAATAATGTGGAGGATGAATGATTTCATTTCATATCTTTTCTCAGGTGTCCTTTTTGCTTGGATGTATCCCAACTATTGTTGCATGGATATATTCTGAATTTTTGGAGTACAGGAAATATGCATCGCCATCAAAAGTGTAAGTCTCTTGCTTTAGATCACATAAATTATAGAGTACATTTTCTTGTGAAAAGCAAATGTAGCTTAGAGAACTTGTCGAATAATGTCATGGTTGGAAACTCAGAAGTTTACTGCTAAGTTTTGTAGTTGTCTTTTAATGTGTTAGAAGTGAATGTAGAGCAGGAAAATTTATTGGTTATATAGAGGGAGTAAAATGCAGAAATACGAGAAAACAAGAAAAAGGGAAGGAGGATGGAGAGGTCTTGTAATTAATTGTTTTTAGTTCTTGAGGACTTTTATTAAATAAACATATCAAAATATTACATGGACTCCAAAACCTAACTCTTGTTTCCTCACAACCTACTTTGAATGTACATTAACCATTTTTCTAAGGGTCATGATTTGTGGCACTAATGCATTTAACTAATCAAGTCAAATCCCGCCTCTTCATTCAAGGGTCCAATTTCAATTTCAGGGCACAAGTAATCAGTTTCAGATTTGTGTTATCTGAAACTATGTTACCACCAATGACATGGGTTCTAGTGTATCTGAAGGGATAAGGTTACTGAAACAGATAAACATCACAAAAGTAAAAACCAAATCATGCATATATACAAAATGCATTGGTTAATGAAGTTAAATTTAGTAAATCTATAGTTTACATTGAAATGCACCATCTGATTTATTTAAATAAACTTCAGCATGACATTGTCTATCTATGGAATTTCAGTTCCAAATCTAACCTTAAGTCTAGAATAGTAGGCTTGGAAACTTCCCTGAGAATTTAGCATTAGCTTTTAAGTCTATTTTAATTGAATGTGCTCCAATAATAAGGTGGTCAGCTGACCTTTTGTTAATCAGAACATGTTATGATCAGATAATGGAATATGTTTTAACTTGTGGTGGTCATAGTTGATAATGTTTGACAACAACTCTCTAGACTCTCTTCTTTAAATCTATAACTTTGTCATGGTATAGACTATTCATCAAAATTTGTAGGTTAACATGGTGTATATGTGCTGCTTAGCACAGCTGTATTATGTAAGAAAAATATGAATGTTATGATATCTTTCATGGTGGAACAAAGTAATTAGTCCAAGCAAGATAATTCGTAATCTGTATATGATGTTTCCCAAGAGAACTTCCTTTCCAAAGGAGAAAGGAAACACTTTTTAAGGACTTCTTTTGCCATCATTTTTCTTAGAAGTGATGCTGTATTATATATGCTTCAAACTATAGTATATTGTCTTTTTTAACCATAATGTATTCATGATTAGATGTCAATATTAGGTTGAAAACATTTACCCTTACTATATACTTGACACCCTTTATTCTCAACATAGAACTTGTTCTCTGACATAAATTTAATTCCTGAATGCCAGTCATTCAGACACTAATCTGGTTGAACTGGAAAAGGAGGCTATCAAAGAAGATGATCGGACAGTTTTACTGGAAGGAGGGCTTACAAAATCATCTTCCATGAAGTCACATACTTCCTCTATAAGGAGTAACTTGTTTAGGTAGTTCCCAGTGTTATTTTCTCTTTTTAAATGAGTTTATTAGTTGCTCCTATGCAGATCTTTCTCATTGTTCTTTCCATTTGAAAGGTTCTTGACCATGGAAGACTCTTTCCTGCTAGAAAATCGAGCAACTCTGAGAGCAATGTAAGCTGTACCTATTTTTGCCCCTGAAAGTGATAGATATTTTGTGCCTAATGATGAAATACTCGACAGGTCCGAGTTCACAGCAATTCTGGTTTATTTTTATATTTGTGACCGTACAGATTATGTGCCTCAATCTACAAAGGTTTATTTTCCTCTTTTTTTTCCTCTCTCTATGCCTTTGCACCACGTTTTACAGTCATCATGACAATAATAGTTATTAGGAAGCTTGTTGTAGTGCTCATTTTTTTTCTGATATCCTTTCAACATTCAATAACATTGATGTGATGCATTTTTATTGGTTGATCCAAAACTACTAGTGAGTTGGATGAATAAAGATAATACCTTTTATTACATAATCAGAGAAGTACCTCTGATAAATCTTTTTAGTTTAGATTGGAACCATTCATCTTTACACTTCAAGTTTGATTATACTTCTGACAGCTTTTAACTTTCTACTTTGAATTTCACAGAACTACAACCGGGACCTATTCCTTTTTCTCTACCTTCTTCTTATCATAGTCTCAGCAATGACATCTCTGAAGAAGCATCATGACAAGTCACCATTTTCTGGAAAAGCCTTACTTTACCTCAACCGGCATCAAACAGAAGAGTGGAAAGGTTGGATGCAGGCAAGTATATTTCTCCATGGCCTTGTGATTGCAGAATTTAGTGTATATCTTATCTGGATCTACCTGACTTCTCATGGCATTTCCCAGTCTTCCTCTAGTACTATATCTGGTATTATTTCACAACTGCCTTCTTTTATCTCTCTTCTTTTTTTAAACAGTTCATACATAAAATGAAAAAAAGGTTGTTTAAACTTAACTACTAATAAATGGAAATAAAAATACTTATAAAACAAAAATCTAACATGAAAATAAACAAATTTTTTAATATAAACTGATATAGTACAAAGTTCTTTCAACATAGCAATCAAGTCGCCCACTGTTACGGAATTTGTAATGGGAATTGTTCTATGTATGAATCTAATGGGTCTTCTACAATCGTTCGACAATTTCATTCAAGCCAAATGAGACTACAAAAACCATGGGGATGATGGTCCATTGCTTTTTTAGTCCCTGCATCTCTAGCAACCTCAATCCAAGCATCTCACCATCCTCCAATGGTGCCAGACTGAACCAATAACAAATTTTAAATATTAGTCACCTCATTACAGTGCAAAAGAAGATGAGTAGCCTTTCCCATCACATATGTCATTTGTTTGTCACAACGCATTCCCTTCTTCGTACACCTTTCATCCGTCAAAATCTCTCAATGACAGCACTAAAACCAAAGAATTAGAC
Source organism: Impatiens glandulifera (assembly GCF_907164915.1). NCBI lineage: Eukaryota > Viridiplantae > Streptophyta > Magnoliopsida > Ericales > Balsaminaceae > Impatiens > Impatiens glandulifera. The sequence continues at coordinate 31,740,752 of NC_061870.1, forward strand.
TTACCCAAATTTATGAGAAGGCCCGAGCATGCCCCGAATAGTCATAAAACGTCCCTCATGTGCTTAATATTTCGTTTGGTTGCCCGGATCATGTATAAAGAATCGTCAGCGAAAATAAGATGGGAGATAGAATACGGAAATGTATGAGTATAACATGCAACATCATTGATAAGAAAAATCGTTTGCACTATACATCAACTTAGACAGTGACTCCATAACTATAATAATCAGAAACAGAGATAGAGGGTCTCTCTGACTAATGCCTCTAGAACAATAGAAGCAGCCCTTAGAACATCCGTTAATGATAACAAAGAATCGGCTCTACTGTTTAATTTCACCATTTACAATGCTACACAAAGAGCTATATGATTATCAAGAATTTACTTATTGTCAATGTGTTAATATGTTTGTCATTTGATATTTTATAAATCTATTTTCAATTCTTTTTTTTAAAATCATGTATGAGGAACATCTTCAAAGATTCCATGATGATTGTGGTTTTTATTTCAGATTTATGAGTGCTATGTTATATTCTACAGGTACTGTTTTTAATGTATCATTATTTTGCTGCCACTGAGATATACAACGCAATTCGTGTTTTTATTGCTGCATATGTCTGGATGACTGGATTTGGAAACTTTTCCTACTATTATATACGCAAGGATTTTAGCATTCCTAGATTTGCTCAGGTGATATATTAGTTCTGCTTTTATTTCTTAGTTTGTGTATGTGATAATTTTCTTTCCTATTCTGGAACAAAAATAATAGTTGACATTTCAATTTTATGCAGATGATGTGGCGGCTTAACTTTTTTGTGGCTTTTTGTTGTATTGTTCTCAACAATGATTATATGCTTTATTATATTTGTCCCATGCACACGCTTTTCACTCTTATGGTGTATGGAGTTCTTGGCATTTTCAACAAGTATAATGAAAGCAAAACTGTGATGGCTCTGAAGATACTCTCATGCTTTCTTGTGGTTATTGCAATCTGGGAAGTACCTGGGATCTTTGACATCATATGGAGCCCTTTCAGATTTTTTCTTGGTTAGTATCTAGCCTAACATTTAACATTGATTCAGTACACTCAGTTTCCTGAAAATAATGAGGGTGAGAGTGGTGCACTACTGAATGGTCCTAGCCTCAACTCTATTCTTGTCAACTACTTATTTCCCCCCCCCCCCCCCCCCCTTTTTCTAGATAAGCTTTCTCAACTTTGGCGGGTTACCTTAGGATTACAGGATAGTTGAGATTTCTGTGTTATTTCAAAATATCCTCACATTGACTTTTAGTGTTATGTGGGTTCCAGTGTTATAACCTTTTCACTTTCAAGTTTTCACAAACATTTGTTGGGTTCTCATATAGATCTTGATCCAGACCCAGACTCATAAACTGTTTTCAATACTTTTCTAGATCCAGAAATTTTGTATGGAGGTGTTTCCAAATGGGGGTGGACATCATTTATCTCTTAACCTGGTACCTGAGCATCAACCCTTTTCTACTTCTTCCATGCCCAGCTTAAATTGCATTCTTATTTTTGTATCCCAACACAGTTCCATCAATGATATCAAATGGAATGTAAGCATGCTGCATGTTGTTATGGACCCATAAAAGTTCAACTTTTTGGTAGATTAAAATTGCAATTGTCAGAGTGCCTACACCAACTGACTGTGATCCATGTGCAATGGCAGGGTATAATGATCCTGCAAAACCAGATCTTCCTCGTCTGCATGAATGGCATTTCCGATCGGGGCTAGATCGCTACATATGGATCGTTGGAATGATATACGCTTATTTTCACCCCAATGTAATGACACCAACTTCTGATGACGCTTTCTTATGATTGCATGTCTTGACTCCTAAACTTTTAGATTTTCTCTCTTAGGTTGAGAAATGGATGGAGAAACTAGAGGAATCAGAAACCAAAAGGAGGCGGACAATCAAGACAGCCATTTTGGCAACATCTTTATTAGTAAGTAGCATGTTCTTTTTCCCTTGGAGTATATATTGATCGATTTGCTAGTCTTGATTTCTTATTGCTTCACTTTGAGGACTGATTGTATCATGCTTCATAGGTTGGATACTTGTGGTTTGAGTACATCTACAAGCTGGATAAGGCGACTTATAACAAATATCATCCTTACACCTCATGGATTCCAATAAGGTGATCATTGACTTTTCAAATGCTGATTTATCTTGTTTTAGATTCTATCTTTTAGGACTTGTTTGAATAACCAAATAATTATTTTCAAGTAACCTTGTTTTATGTAGGTTATTGAAAATATAGGTTATTTGGGTAAAATACATTAGGGATATAAATATATAACAAAAATGATATTGTTTGATGATTTGAGTAATGTGATTGATGAGTTGTTTGAAATTAGTAAAGAACCCGCATCAAACAAGGCCTTACTATTACCAAAGGTTCACAGTCCTACTACAATCTTATTCCTTTGATCCAATGAGGAACTGAATAGCTTCAAAGCTAGTTTTTTTTGTGTCATCTTCTTGTTTTCAGCATTGCTGCGAATCTTAACCCCAACTCTGTTCTCTTGTTGTTCAGTGTTTACATTTGCTTGCGGAATTTCACCCAGGAGCTTCGAAATTTCTCCTTAACTCTATTTGCGTAAGCTCTCTTGACCCCTTTGACAATATTTTTTTTTTTTTTGTAAGTATGAGTTTCCTAAACATGCTATGTTTTATTTTATAAGGTGACTGAATGTTGATTTCTGAGTGTACTAGGTGGTTGGGCAAGATTACTTTGGAGACTTACATTTCCCAATTCCATATCTGGCTGAGGTTCTCTAATTGTTCCTTTTCTGTTCATTTAATGAAAAAACTAGTCTTTTTTTTACTGTTTCCTTCATTTGCAGATCTAACATGCCTAATGGACAACCAAAGTGGCTTCTATCATTCATTCCAGAATATCCCTTGCTTAACTTCATGCTCACAACTGCCATTTATATTTTGGTGAGTGTTTGGTAATCGATTGATCATTCAGTGGGTCGTCTAGAATCGTGATTCCATTTCATTTATTTGTATGATCTCTGCAGGTATCTCATCGGCTCTTTGAACTAACCAACACTCTCAAGACAGTTTTTGTACCCTCAAGAGACAACAAACGTTTATTTCATAATTTTATTGCTGGGGTTGCAATTTCACTATCTCTGTATTGCATCTCCTTTATTCTTCTTCAGATCCGCCATTGAATGACAAAAGTTAAAGGCAAATGTGAAAAGAAGAGTTGCAGGCAAGTGTAGATGATGATGGATGGATGGTTGTGTATTGAGGGCATTCATGATCAGGAAATTGACACTCAATTATCCATGGAGCTTGACCAAATTAAATACAAAATGCTGATATCTGCTTGCTAAATAACAGTAAAAGTTAGTTTATGTATTTTTCTTTCTTTTGATGCCCCATTTTTGAGTGAATCTCCCTTATCCCTCGATGAGGACGGTAGGAGAATGTAGAAGAATACCGGTTAACAGCAACTGTTCAAATTCTTTTTTTTTCAGAATTGTAATCTCCAATAGATAATTTCATTTTTTTAATATATATATATATACAAATCTTTTTTCTTAAATTAAAAAATAGTTGGTCATTCACTCTGATTATACATTCTAATTGTGTCATTAGTTTATGTTTTCTTCTTAACAAAAAAAAATAAAAAATAAGACGTTTTATATAATCTAAAATTAATTTTTATTTTTTAAATAAAGAGTTATTAAAATTAATCATTCATATGGAGATTTTATACCTGTATCTTTTCATAATTTGTATGAGTTTCTCAAATTTTCGACAAGGTTAATTATTATTTGATAGAGTCGCTTATCAACCATCGACTAAAAATAAATATAACCGCCGTTAAGATTTTTTTTATATTATTTCGTTGGTTCGTTCAACTTACTCTATTTCACCGTCATTGTTTATGAACTCAGATGAGTTTATCATTCAAATAAATTACATTATTGTTTTTATTTTTTTCATTAAAAAGATTATTTATATAAATTATTTATATAATGTGACATCTAGATAATCAATTATTCGTTATCAAAATTTATAATTAATTTATTATATATAACTCATAATTAAATTTAATAAAAATTAATTCTTTATCAAAATAATATATTATACTTTCATATTATTTCAAATAAAAATAGTATTATATATACATTAAAAGTTTATTTTGAATTCTACTAAAAACCTTTTAAAGTTAAAATTGATGTGAGGGTAATTATTATGTATGTGTTAACTTTCTAAAATAAAATAATATATATATATATATATATAATTTATTTTGTAATGTTTTTTCTTTCGATTTTCATACTAACCACATTAAAAATATTTTCATCCCCTCGCTTAAAGTCCATATAAAGATAGCAATTGATCCTCTTTTTCTTATTGAAAGGCACATATTCCAAACTGAAATCTTTTGTTGACTTTCTATCATTTGACCAATTAACTTCTTAAAGTTGTAATTATATATAAGCACATCAATTTAATTGATATATAAAACTTTTATGAATATTAAAAGAAGATGATAAAAAAAATCAATATTTATTGTAAGTAAAAAATTTACTTTTATTTTATTGGATAAGAGAGTGATTTTATTAAAGGAGAATGCATCAAAATATAATTTTCCTTGGACACTAATCACTATAAATAGATTGATGACGCTTTGCTAACGTATAGATGATGTTTATTTATTGCCAATACTCATTAAAAAAAAAAAAGAAAAAAAAGGCCATTATTTATTCTTATTAATTTAAGTAGGAAAATTTCCGTGCTATGCACACAAATAAGAATAAAAATAAAATAAATAAAATAATAATAATATGTATTTAATGTTTAAAATTCTTAATAAATCATGAATAATATATTAAAATAAAAATAGAACACTCTCCCACATTTTATTCACTTCGGTAAAACAACTTGTTTTTTATATGTTTCATCACATATTTTTTTCGAATGAATCTCTCATCTAGTGACTTTACACTTTCACTTTGTCAATCAAATATTTGATTCATATTTTTTAATAATTAGCATCGTGACCTCACACTTTGGTCAATCAAATATTTGACTCATATTTGTTTAACCATTTTCAAATGATATCGGCCTATTATCCCTCGGTAAATCACATTTCAATCACACTTGGTTAAAAATTGTACTTGTTTTGTTAGGTTGCAAGTTCGAAACATACAAATAATATTTTTAATTTTATTTTTGACCGTTTTAAGTTTATGGGCGGGTCAACCCACAATTCGACTCAAGTATCCATTTACTCTCATATATATATATATCCAAATTAACCATACCTCTCGACCCGACAATCCGGACACTTTAAAAATTAAGCATCATTATATATATATATATATATATATATATATATATATATTAGTTAGTTAAAAGTTTAAACTTTTATTGTTAAAATGTCTCGCGTTCATCAAATTTGGTGTTGAATCCTAAATATAAAATGTTGGTAGTCTAGCTGGTTATTGAGTTGTACTTTTTTTTTTGTTAGGTTGCAAGTTCAAAACATACAAATAACATTTTTAATTTTATTTTTGACCGTTTTAAGTTTATAGGCGGGTCAATCCACAATCCGACCCAAGTATTCATTTACTCTCACGTATATATCCAAATTAACCACAGTTCTCGACATGGTAATCCAAACACTTTAAAAATTAAGCATCATTATATATATATATATTAGATATTACCTTTTTTACAAATATTAATAAAAAAAATAAAAATTATTTTTTAACTATTAAATTATTTAATTTATCAATCAAAATAATTTTATTCATTTTTATAAAATGTAATTTAACTGATTTGAATGACATATTTTTGACATCTAAATAAATAAATTGAATAATATTTATTTATGTTTGTCAAAAAATTTTATATGTATTACAGTTGTCTTGTTTCTATTTTTACTCCTCATATTTGAGTTGATGTTATAATTTATTTGATTTATTATCTTGAATTTTTATAATTCAAATAATACTCTTAACTTTTTGTGAGTTGTTGTTTATAACTGTCAATTATTCCGGTAATATTTTTTCGAGTCTGTGTTCATTATCTTTTTAGCAACAAAATGAATGAAGTTGTTAGATATAAAGTTATTTCTTATTTATTCAATAATAAGTTATTTGAACTAATTTTCCATTTGAAGGACCTCTACATGTATCCTTAATTTTTTTTTATACATTTCTCATTATTATTTTGGTAATATATGTAGATAGATAATCTGTTATCACTTAACAAAATATTTTCTGGCATTTCTTACCAACCCACATGTAATGATAATTTTCACTGTCGCTCATAATATTTGTTAGAGATTCTTTCGACACCGCTTAATTAGTTTGTTTGTTTTGCTCTACTTCCTCACTTATTCTTATAGAAATCAAAAGAGTTCGTCTTTAGAGTCACACTAAAAAAAATGCAAGATTGTTGAATTATTTTAATTGTAATTTTATATTTACAAATTTGATATATTATTTAATATCTAAATTATAATTTGTTATTTTTTGTTGTGTTAATGTTATATTCTATTATTTTCATATGAAACTCCTCTCATTAAAAAAATAAAAAAAATAAAAAAAAATAAAAAAAAACTTTCGAATTGTAACATATGGTGCAACAACAAAAATTAATGCAAATTTTAAGAACTGCAATCCACATATCACTAAAAATAAAAATTGTAATATTTTTTCTAAATTCTTCTAAATATATTTTAGCAATTAACCTAGTAACAAATAAACCAAGAAATAATGTTGATAATATCACTAAAATATATTGACATTAATTATTGTAACACATAATATATAAATAAGACTATGATTATTGCAAAATAAATTATAAAGTAACTAGTTAATTTTGATAATAAAATTTGTATATATATATATTGCATTAACACTAATAAATAATTTATGTTATTATAATAATGTATTATTGTAAACTATATTACAATTACAATTTAATAGTTTTCTAAATATTTTTCAAGACATTGATGTCCTAATCTAGGACACATTGATTGTTGGGTATTATTACAAGAAGGCTTTAAATTGCATGATGAGATGCTTAACAATGGCATGAAACCTGATGACACAACTTATGACATTCTTTTAAGTGGGAAGTTCAAAGGGGATAACAGCCGTCCGTTTAAATCCAAGAGGAAACTTGTTTTAGAGGTGATGGACTTTTATTTATTTATTTATTTATTTATTTTATGTTGTTTATTAAATGTTAGGTTTACTTGTAGATACATTTTTCCTAAAATTTCACGTAGCTTTGACTTTACTATTGATGAGTTTTATTATGGTAGATCAAATATAGTTGGAACAATCAAGAGTCATTCAATAACCAATTATTTCCTACATCCAAGACCGTTAAAATTAACAAGTTAAACAAACAAAAATAAAATGTTTTTTTTTTTATTTTGTCTTTTTTTCCATCATTTCTCAACTGGCAATTACAAGACATGTTTGCTATCTTTGTTCCCATTTTTTTTTTTCTGAATAGTATATGGTTGAGCCTAGATTGTTCAAATGTTTTCTTAGGATTTTATTGAATGCTTCCTAAATTGTGAATTTTCAGGTGTGAGCATTTCTGCATATGTGCTCTACTATTTCTTGTTCGCTGTAATACTTAATTGCCCACTATTTGAAGATGAGGAATGAAACATTGAAACTATAAGCTCCTCAATCTTCTCTGAATGCATGTAAGAAAAATAATTTATTGTTCCTTCTACCATAGTTAATTAGGAATTTTTTAGGATGTAAATAACATTTCAGCTATATATCTGAAACAATCTTTAAATAAAACTAGGAAGATATTCGTGCGATGCATACGGACGTCTCGCGTTCATCAAATTTGGTGTTGAATTTAAAATATAAAGTGTTATTAGCCTAGTTGGTTAAAAAGTTGTACTTATTTTGTTAGGTTGCGAGTTCGAAACATACCTATAGCATTTTAAATTTTATTTTTAACCGTTTTAAGTTTGTGGGCAGGTCAACCTAGAATCCGACTCAAATATCCATTTACTCTTATATATATATACAAATTAACCACAGATCTCGATCCGACAATCCGGACACTTTCAAAATTAAGCATCATTCTCTCTATATATATTTTGTTCCTCCTACCATAATTAATTAGGAATTTTTTAGGATGTAAATAACATTTAAGCTATATATCTGAAACAACCTTTAATTAACATATACATTAAATTGATTTGTAAAGATAATGTATCGTTAAATTATAATTTAGTATTGAGAAATGATTAGGCGAGGAAATTTGGTGAGGAAATGACTTGGCATAATTTTATTCGCTGAAAAAATCAAATAATTTCTCTTTTTTTCTCTCTCTCCTCCACTTTTACATTTTCCAATCAATGAAGGTGATGCCAAGTCATTCCCTCACCAAATTCCCTCTCTCTATCACTCCTTTTTAGTATTTTCCTACATTGTGTGACAAATATATGATCAGCTAGTTGGCTTGAATAATATATGACAATTTGGTGACAATAGAAATCATTATGACCAATTTACAATAGCATTTTGATTGTCACGTTGAACACATATCCACTAGTTATCTATAGTTTAGTGGGATTATTGACCATTAATTTGGAAGAAATACACAACCATGAATTAGAGAAGCTAATCTCACTCATCATGATGTGAATTTTGTGACTTATGTACATTAACTAGTGGATTATCCATTTGGACTTCCAATTCCTAATGGTGTAACACATTGTTATGATCATAAGAATTTGAAAAAAAAATGAAAAACTTGCTAAATGTGGGTATCACTAATAGGATTGAGCATATCATTGGTTAACCAAACCTATACTCAAATTATTAATTTGAAATTATTTTGGGTTGATTTTATTCAAATTACCTAAACAAAAATAGATAGATTTGTTTATATGAAATTACCAACTTTCTTGATCAATGATAATATTCTTGTTTATCATATAATATTGGACTATATGAATGACTAAAAATTGTCCCTTTGTGCAAAAATCTATAGTTATTTATCTTTTTCTAATAAAACAAACAATGTGATAATATAAAATATTGAACACGTGACCAGAGTTAAATGAACAACTAAACCATAAATTCACCTTTAAATGTTATTTTAGTTACTTTATAAATTCACCTTCAAAAGCACTTAAATCTTGTCAAAAGCTACATGACATTCAATTCTTGAATATATCATATTTTCACTTGTCCTAATTTGATATCTTTTCAGGTGAGTCATAACGATGACAAAGTTTTAATACTTTCAGTCACTAATACTCCATATTCCTTAGACTAGGTAATGTGACTAATCCACACTAATATCTTGTCTACTAACTCAAGAATCAAGATTATTATTTTTTATATAGATATATAGAGGTAATATAGACAAATAAAGTGGTGTATCAATAAGAGTATTCTAACATATAACTGTATATTTTCATGAATATTCTCTTATATGATGTCAATGATTTGAGTGATCCAAATGTCATTAATGTTGAGTTATATAGATTCGATGAAACTAAATTGTATGGAAGTGCTTCGGAGGAAAGTGATGATCTACAAATTGATTCGAATAATAGTACAAATAGAGATTATGAACATTTAAAAGGAGATGACATATTTTGATGTTTTAGTTTGAAATATTAGTGCTTACTTAGTTGCAGATTATTTTGCATAATTTTTTTTAAAAAATTCTGCAATATTTTAATTATATTATATGAAAACAAGTATTCGAATATGGTAGGTTGAATATGGTAGGTTTTGTTGCTCTTAAATTAAAAGACTAATTACAGAAAATGTCATTAGCATTTTGCCAATAAAAGGACTGAACTTTCCACCAAGACAAAGTTTTCCCTCCTCTCCATTTATCTTTCTAAAAGAGTGCATAGTTGATATTTTCTATTGCAACTCTCGAGCTGATAAAAGTTTCGTCCCAAAATTATCTAAATAGTTAACAGACTGCACCAACGCCTGAGAGACCTAAAGATCGATTGTGATGTCCATCGACTAACATCAAAGCCAAATTTTGACACAATCATCATTTTTCACAGAGAATCTCCATATACACTCACATATTAGAAAATATCTAACCTATAAAGCATGAGATAAATTCTACAACTGTATGTGCTTTCTTGGTATGACTTACATTTAGGGCACTTGGTTCATGCACACCTCTCTTCAAGAGTCTAGTTTATGTTTTTGTTAGAAGAGCTTGGTGAATTTTTGTGAAAGCCAGATACCTCAAGGAAATTTAGGTATGATGGATGTTTGTAAATTAAATTTAGTGACAAACAAATTCAAAAAAAAATCTCATTTGGATCTGGATATAGTAACATAAATTATTAGTGCTTCCAAATTGGGCTCCATGTCATTTATTTATTCATTAATACTGGCATTATGTTTACACCATATGATACAAGTAGATATTTTTTTTTCAATCATTAACATAGGTTGCAGCATTGCTCTGTTTAGACAATTAATCGTATTTTTAATAAATAAACTAGACACTAAATCTAATTAGTCATTTTATTGAATGTATATAACTTTGCAGAAATTAAGATGGGTGAAAAATGTACATACCAATGGATAGAGTGAAACATTTTAGAGCTATTTAGAAATCTCATTTTGTGTAATTTTTTGACATGATTTTTCATATTTTTTAATATTATTACTTGATTAATTTAATTTGAAATGTATTTTACAAATTTGTAATGAATTATGTTAATTTAAAAAGAATTGATAATATAATTAATGTTTGTGTGAATTCAATTGAACTGTAATTTTAGTTTTTGAAATAATGTACAAAAAGTTATAAAATTTATATAAAATTTGAAATATATTATATAGAATTATGCAAATCATGTATTTCAAATAATGCAAATGAAGTTGTATAAGTTATTGTTAATAGTATTACAAAGTTGTGAATAAGGTAATTGCAATATTATCAATAATATAATTTTAGTCATGACAATGAAAAATAAGTTACAAATCAGCTATATAAATATAATGCAAATGATAATGCTTTAATATACAAAAATATATAGGGTAATATAAATAGAATTTCAAACTAAATAATGCAAATCGAAATGCAGACAAATTTGTAATTGATTATACAATACAAAATTTAACAAGTTATTATAAAAGAGTATTGCAATACCTAATTTTATAAGGTATTGCAGTTTTAAAAAGATGCAAAGTTTATATTTTCATATATTTGATATATTAGATATTGAAAAAATATTAGATTATTTCCGTTTATGTTAAATATATTTTTATTATTTAATATATTTAACAAATTTTAAAATCTATTACAAATATATTTTAATCATGTTTAGTTACAATTTAAAAAAAAAAAAAAAATTTATTAAATCTGGATTGAGTGGAAATGATGTTGAAATAATTATTATTAACACTAATGCAAATTTGCAGCGAATTTTTTACAATATTTAGGTGTGTTTGCAAATTTAGTTGCGAAATTCTGAAATAATGTTGAAAAATGTTAATGTACGTTTTTAATGCAAAAACGATTGCTAGACACTTATTGCAAATCAACATTTTTGTATTGTCTTCTGAATTATTAACTCTTTATAAAAAAGATTAAAAAAAATCTTTCTAATTAGCTAGTGTTATTTATGGAAAAATATCTTAATATCTTAAATTAATTTAAATGTTGTGGTGAATATGACTTTATTTAATAATACAATAATCAATTACTACAGCTAGTCAATGATAATACAAACCACCAATATTTGTTTGTTTTGTTTGGTTTATTGGAAAGTTTTTGAATTATTATTATGAGTTGAAATTCATCAAATAAATCCAAAGAGGTTATTCTGATAAAGTTTTGAAATGTGATTTTGACACTTTTACAATTTGAACAAAAATAATATATAGATAGCCCAAAATTCATAAAAAACTGATAATTTGAAGTTTTGTATATTGGATTTTATAAGTTGGTAACAATTTTGAGATTGTTAGTGCTAATAGATTGTTTCTTATAATTAAATAATAATAAATTATAATTGTTTGGTTTAGAAAACTTGGGTATATATATTTAAAAACAATTAAATAAGTGAAGGCGAGAAAGAAGTAACGGTGGATCTTGTTTGCCGGCTAAGGATAAGATTATTATTTTTATTTTTTTTAATAAATTATCTTCCATGTGAATGACAGCTTCTGTCACCCATGTTTTTTTCATTAAATTGTTGGAAGTGATTTATTTGGAGTTAAGTTGCAAAAATATTTATAATATTAAATAATATGAATAATTTAACAAAAATAATTAATAATGAGATATTTGTCGGCATAATAAAGAAGTTTAACTTTAATTCTTGTTTATTTTTATTTTTTTAAATGATTAGTGGGTGTGAAGACTACTAGTCCATGTCCATGACCATGAAGATATATTTCTTATGTTCTACACATTTTTTTCTTTTTTTTCTTTTCTTTAGTCGGCCTTGTTTGGATTTAGGTTATTTAAAAAATTATGAGAAAGAAAAAACTTAATATTGGTGATAATTTTTTGGAGGTAAATTAAAATTAATTTTTTTTTTTACAAATTATTAATATATAATAATAATTTTTTTTTAAATAAATAATATTTTAATTAATAAAATGAACGATGCTATTATTTAAATACAAGGTAAAATAATATTCAATTAGTTTAAATTATTTAAATAATTAAATAGATTTGGAGATGATTACGGTGAAAAGGATTATTCCTTTTAGTCAAAAAGGAAAAATCAATGCCTTCCATTATTGACTCAACAAGTTAGGTTGAATTTATTATCTATGCCTTCCATTATTAATCATGAATTTCGATTACCCAAAAGATCTAAGATAAATCTTCACATATGGTTATGAATTGTTTGAATTTTGTGAGTTTTCACCCTTATGAAAAAATTCCTGTTCGTTTGGAGCCTAGACCTTTTGATTTCTTTTTTGTTTTTTTGTTTGACATCGCTAATAAAAAATTGAATTATCAAATTAGGGTTTGTTATGGTTGTCTATTTTAATTTTGGATATTTTTTTTGAGAACCTTACCATTTTTAGTTTCTTATTGTTAAAATTATATAAAATTAGATTTAACGTAGTAAATTTATTATCTATGTAGTCCAGTGTTTGATTATCTGAAATTTGGTAGTTAAATTAATAACATGAATATTTTATTTATTTATTTATAAATGTCACGTATATAATAATTTGAGAGTAATTATAAAGAGCAAGAATTTGGTGTTATGATTGATATAAAAAATGATGTGTAACTTAAAAAATGTAATTTCTTTCTTATTAAATTTAAGTTTAATCACATGTTCATGTTCGCACATTATTTCCGACACCATTTATGACACCAAATTTATGCTCTTTATCGTTACTCATAATTTGACGACATTTGAAATAGTTAAAGACAAAACTCATTTTGTATTAAAAAAATAGTTCCAAATTTTAAGGATTGAAAGAATAGATCCGAAAATCTCAATTTAACATTCGAAACCATTTATAAAATGTTCTTATTCAACTCCCCCAATTGAGATCTTTTGCTCCTCTGTTCTCTCATAGGGGAGAGCTCATTTTTTTTATTTACGGTTTTGTGTTCTCCTCGTGAGAGGAGGGACAGAAAACTGTTTTTTTACGTTTTGTTTTTGTACTATTTTTATTATTTGACTTAAATTATTTTCATTTGTATTGTATTATAAGAAATATTTTCAAACAAAACAATTATTTTTTCATTTGTTTTGATGTTTTAAATTCTTTTAACTTTGATCATTATTTTCTTAAAATAAAAATTAATAAATAAATAAAGTCTCAAGTCTTATAAAAAAAATACACATGGCAATTGCCCAACATGCATAAGTCGTATAAAATATCTTGTAATTGGACAGAGTTGCCTTATAAATTAGTATGATCGAAATCTAATTTATCACTTACGAGTTCTCTCTCCTCCTCTCTCTCTCTCTCTCTCTAGTCCGATCTTGATTTTTATTTATTTATCATTTGCCTTGCAAGTTTCGCCATGGGTGAAGTTTCTCATGATCAATTACAAGAAACACAGATCACAGGTAATATTAATCACAAGATCACACCTTTAATTTTCAAGACCTATAAACTAATTCACAAACAAAGACAACAACCCATTTCTTAATACTCAAAAAAAGTGCGATCTTTACAAAATCTTACTCTACAGTGCAGGAAGCTTTGAAGGAGTATCCAAAAAACCAGTCATCAGTTGATAAAAAATCCAAGTTCAAAGGATATCTATGGTGGGTAAGGATGGCAATCTATACAGCTTTCGTCTTGTTTGGACAGGCAATTGCCGTCATACTTGGAAGATTATACTTTGACAAAGGTGGAAACAGCAAATGGATTGCAACGCTAGTTCAAACTTCCGGTTTCCCAATTCTAATCCCTTTTCTCTTCATCAAATTCCCAAAAACCAAATCCCCCACTTCTTCTTCTTCTTCCATAACAATCGATCAAATTAGTCGACCGCCATCACTTCTCACCTTGTCATCACTCTATATCTTCCTTGGAATATTCCTAGCCGCAGATTGCATGCTTTACTCAATTGGGTTAGTCTATCTTCCAGTTTCAACCTACTCTTTAATCTGCGCCAGCCAGTTAGGCTTCAATGCTCTCTTTTCCTTCTTCCTAAACGCCCAAAAGCTCACTCCTTTCATAATAAACTCTCTCGTCCTCTTAACACTATCCTCTGTCCTTCTAGTCTTCCAACCGGATTCTTCAGAATCAAATAAAGTCTCAAAAGGGAAATACATACTCGGGTTCTTAGCCACGGTTGGTGCATCAGCAGGTTACGCTCTAATGCTATCGGTTACTCAGCTTGCGTTTAGGAAGATATTGAAGAAGGATAATTTAAGGGTTGTGTTTGACATGATTATTTATCAGTCTCTGTTCGCGACTTTAGCGATTATGATTGGGCTTTTCGCTAGTGGGGAATGGAGGTGGTTTGGGAAGGAGATTAATGAGTTTGAACTTGGGAAAGTGGCTTATGTGATGACTTTGGTTTGGACTGCTATCTTTTGGCAAGTGTTTTCGATTGGAGCGATTGGGTTGATCTTTGAGATTTCGTCTCTGTTTTCGAACGTGATTAGTACTCTGGGTTTGCCTGTGGTTCCTGTTTTAGCTGTGTTTATTTTTAGAGATAAGATGGATGGTGTGAAGGTGATTTCAATGGTGTTGGCAATTTGGGGATTCGTTTCTTATATATATCAACATTATATTGATGATTTGGAAATGAAGAAATCTAATCAGAGAGTTTTAAATGATGGGTTGTTGCAGAATCAAGAACAACTTCCTGTAGAACTAGTTGAAAGATCAAGAAACTAATTTGGTTTTGATTCTAACCTTGGTGTTGGTTTCGAAAGTGGAGTTTCTATTTTTACTACATTATTGTACTCTCATTAACTCCATTATTGTCCTCTTCTTTCTATTTTGCGAAAAAAGATGTAAAGAAAGAATACAAGAAAGAGTACAAAATAAAAAAATCAATAGTAAGGTTAAAAGTATTCCGAATTGGCACGCAAATCTCATTATGTGTGCCCAGGGGCGGAGCCACCCATGGGCTAGGGCGGGCTCCAGCCCCACCTAAATTAAAATCCTAGAAGAAAAATTTTTATACATACATGTGTTTCACATGTGAGTCTTAACCCAGTTGGCTATGTTATTGAAATATGAATATGAGGTCAGGTGATCAAACTCTGGCCTCACCTTTAACTTATTTTGTAAATTATATTATTTATTTTAAAATTATATTTATATAATAATTATACATTATTTTTTATTTATTTCAATATAATTAATAATACAAATTATTTATAAGAGTAAAATATAAAAATTAAAATAATAATAATAGTGTTTTATATTTCTTAATTTTAAACTATTTTAAAAATTTATAAGAAAATATAAATTAATATTAATAAACAAGTTGAAATAAAGAATTAGATATCCCTACTAAAGAACTTAACAAATCTCCTAGAATTGATGTTGATGTAAGTTCTCTTAAATTTGATCCAACATTACGCATTCCGATATGGAAATATCATTTTAATCAAAGGAATGAAATTAGACGAGCTTATATCAAGATGTGGTCATATCAACCTATTAAGGATGAGTACCCGCCGACCAAATTTGGAAATCAAAATCGACGGTTCCAAAGTCATTGGTTTAAGAAATTACTTGGTTAGAATACTCTCCTTTGAAAGATGATGTTTTTTGTTTCCCATGTTTCTTGTTTTAACATAAGCAACCCCAAAAACCTACATTTACAATAGATGGATTCAAATATTGAAAGCGAGTTAATGATGAGGATAGATGCTCTTTTGTTATGCATATAGGATATAATATTTCACCACATAATAGGGCAGTTGAATATCTTGATAATCTAATGAATATCCTTGTCATATTGACAAAATACTAAATGCACAGTCTTCAGATAAAAAACAAAATAACAAATTACGGTTTACAGCAACTATTGAAATCACTCGGTGGCTCACTTTACAAGCGTGTGCATTGAGAGGGCATGACGAGTTTCCATCTTCTAATAATCGTGGAAATTTTATTGAAAAAAAAAACGGAACATAGAAAGTTAAATCTGAGATGCAAGTTGGAGTCAGCCCCAGGTAATTTTTTTATCCTGGCTCCGCCCCTATGTGCGCCCTTTTCTCTTCCAACCGAATTCCATTCACAAACCCATTTTGTCTTTTGGATGATTTTCTCTCTTCCGACGAACGCAAATATGTGTTGGTACTGACATACTGTACATTCCCCATTCTGACCATTTTTATAAAATGGCCTTTAATTTATTTTTTTATATAATCTTAAATATCTATAATGTAAATTTATCCTCTAACTTTTTTTTTTAATTTTTAATATAAAAATTATAATATTTTTTAAATATATAATTAAATCATTAAATTATATAATTTATTTTATATTTTATAAATTTATATTTTTACTTATTACGAATAAACAAAGAAATTTTTTATTTTTTATTAATAATGTTTGTTTTAATATATCATGTTTGTTTATTTAAATGTATTATTGAATTATTTGGTTAATTATGAATTATTGATATATAATTAATTTTTTTTTTATTTTATTAAATGAATAAGAAAATATTATAATTAAATATGTAAAGTTGATAAATACATAGATAATATTAATAATGTTAAAAATATTAGTATAAAAAAGGAATATTTTAAAAATATTCTTTTGAGTTTGGAAATGTGTTTTTGGGTTGAAAAAAAATTACTTGTTTAATGTGACGTTTAAGAAATTACTGTTTGATGTAGTATAATTAATTTACTGCATTTTGGGTTTGAGAATAAGTTTGTGGGTTGGAGATGGTTTAAGAAGAGTAATGCTGTTAATGATTTATTTAAATAAATTTGAATTTTTTTTAAAAAAATTGATGAGTTTATGTTATGAAGATTAAAAATACTTAAATGGTATTAATATATAATAATAATTAAAATATATTAAACAAATATTTTAAATAAAGAGTATTTTAATAGAGAAATGACTGAGGGAGAAAATTTGAAAAGGAATTAAGTGACACAATCTGATTCGCTTGAAAAAATAAAATTTTTTATCTTTTTTCTCTCTCCTCACATTTTATATATCATTCTTCCTTTCATTCTTTTCTCAAATTCCCCTCTATCCCTTCTCATTTTAATAAATAAATTAAGTAATATGATTGATGAAAGAGTGGATGAAGTAATGTTTGATTTTTTTTTTTTTGATAATTGAGACCTAAGTTAATTTATAACTTAAATAAGAAATGTTTATTTTATTAATTTTTTTTTACATATATGATCTCTTTGTGTGGTGGTAAAAATGAAGAGAATAATGTATAAATTTTCTATGGAATTCTCTAACTCATCGTTTTATCATTTAGTTAGATGGGATAAAGTTAAATATTTTAAAAATCAATGAGATTTAGATATTCGAGATCTTATTTTATTTAATAAGACTATTCTATCAAAATGATGCTAAAGATTTGCAACGGAACCAAATAGTTTTTTAGCATCGATGATCAAATGTAAGTATGATTACGATTAGTCTTGTTGGTTAATAAAAATGTTTAATTATTCAGTAGGGTTTAGCATTTTAAGGGGAATTTATTTTATGTAGAAAAAAAATTCGTGAGCAATTTTGATTCATTGTGAGGAATGGTGTTTTGATCAGTTTTTGGGACGACAGTTGGTGTAGTGTCAAAAGTCTAGCTACAACGTATTTAGAACCTACTTCATAATGTTTAATCTCATTATATATCTAAAAAAAATGAATCAACAAGAATAGTCTCATTATGAAGAGTTCGTCTCATAATATAATTTTATTTTTGGTAGGACACAAACAAATGTCCCAATCTAAACAAGACGTTATGCATTAGCAAAACATTGATAGTTTTCATGTGGGACATTGCTACAAGTTGTTCGCTAAAATGAGTTCATATAATTTTTATTGGGAGAAACTTTGGGAGTCAAAGATTACATCTAAGATCTCGTTCTTTAGATGGAGCGTTATTCACGGTAGAATTTTACGGATGATATTGTATGGAAAAAAATTATATTATGGTTAGTCGTTGTCGTATGTTTCACGAGGAGGTTAAATCAGCAACTCACTTATTTTTGCATTGTTGAGGGGGGCGGGGTAACTATAATTTGGAATCTTTTGTGGAGTATCATTGGGATTTATTGGGTGATGCCCGAATCTTTAGATAGTTGTTGAAAAATTGGATTGCTGCAACTAATATGGCAGGACTACATAATTGAGTTATCATCCCAATTATTTTTTGGTGAACTATCTAGTTAGAGAGAAATCGTCGAACTTTCACTGGTCGTAGTCGTCCGGTGCGTATCATTCATAATGTTATTATTATTATGCTTTTTGAGATTTATTCAAAAAAGTCGGTATAGTCCGTCGGGGAGTTAATCGTTCTTCTCGAGGACTTACGAGCTCGATAACCTATTTATTAACGTTTTTTTTATTTTTTTTTATTTTCTCTTAATGTTATGTTTTTGTCTTTGTGCTCAAATAATTTCTATCATTTTTAATATACATGATATTTAAAAAAAATATATTTAAAATATATTTGATTTTAATTTTATTTAAAATGTATTAAGTTGAAGTATAATACGTTTCTACCGTATAGATAGAAATATTTTACTGTACAAAATTATTGTTAACTTTAAAGAGGTATTCTCTCCTTAAAAAGATTATGGTTTATTTAAATATTGTTTTTGTTAATGTGGAAAGGGAGGTTATTTAATTTTGTATATTAAAAAAATAATGATTTTGAACAAGTGAGTTCTTTTTTAAATAAAATATTCTGTTATTTTAATAGATGGATTGTGTAATTTGCGAATATGAGTGAATAAAATGATGTTTTATTTTGATTAGATTTAATAAAATTAAGATGAGAAATTCTATGGAATGAATGGTTCAAATATGATGTTTTATAATGTACCACTTTCATAAAAATTGATCATTTTATAGAAAAAGTCAATAATAATTAAGAGAGAATGAAAAATTAATATATTTTGTGAAAATGGTATATAAAGAAACACCAAATCTCAATTAGGTTGGTATAAAAAACTCACTTCTTGATATTCGACTCCAGATTAGTGTCATGAAATGTGTATATTTATCCATCTCTTAACTTAAAATGGGAGCAGATTTAAAAATAAATCTTAGAGGTCTAGGACGGAACCAAGATCTCTTAACTCCTTATTCGAAAGGCCATGGTAAGGAGATTTGATCCCAATGAGTCTCAAAATCAAATAAAAAGCCAACAAGATTTACTTTTTTTTTTTTATCTAACCAATTAATTGAGATATAATCATTCTTATAATGGGACAAATCCAATACTACAGAATAACTTTAAATTTTTTGAAATACAAGCAAACACTAGCAAAAAAGAATAACATGCATGAAAATATCTATATGAAGGAATATGTTTTATTCTATTGTAATATTAATAAATATATAATTGGGAGGGGGAATTTGGAGGAAATGAGTGAGGGAATGATGTAATCAATTAACCCCAAATTATATATATATATATATATATATATATATATATATATATATATATATATATATATATATATATATATATATATATATATATATATATATAAATAAACATATTAATTAATTGAGACTAAAAACGTAATTTTTTTATTAAAATCGTCTTAAATTGAATTGAGTGGTATGACTATGGGTTCGTACTATTTTCTTAAATAAAAAAAAATTAAGAGTAACATCCAAATTGATCAAAATCGTCCAATCGTTGAATCGACTCAATTCGAACCGAAAAACCTCGATCGGCTGGGAAAAAATCAATATATGATCGGATATATAATATATGATATATTCAAATAATGGAACAAATTTCATCCAATTAAATTAAGAGAAATGATTGGGAGAGAGAATTTGGTGAGCGAATAATAAGAATAAGAGAGGGAATGACGTGGCGGCAATATGATTGGCTAAAAAAATCAAATAATTTTTCTCTCTTCTCTCTTTCCTTCTACTTTACCCTTTTTCCAAGGGTGATGCCAATTCATTCCCTTTCTCATTCCTTCACTCAAATTCCCTCCCCTATCTATCACTCCTCTTAAATTAATTTATAAAATTCTCAAATATTAATCATGTGATGCATAGAGTGGGATGTCTAAAATAATTTTTTAAATATCTAATAAATCAAAAGTTATGGGATTCCTCGGTTCTCCCCCACATCAAGGGTAAAACGGTCCTAGTTAAAAAATAAAAAATAATAATTTGACTGTTTTATCTTTTTTTTAAGAAAAAATGATATTTTCTATGTTTCATCCAAAGTATAATAATCTAAAAGAAAATGAGAAAATCCAAAATAAATAAATAATAATAAACCTTACAAACTGCTAAATGCAACATATATATATATATATTAACCTTATAAAATCAAATAAAAAAAGAATAAAATTAAAATAAAAAATTCAAACAATTTTTTATTATTATTATTAAATGGGGAAAGTTGGTTACCCACAAAATGGAGATTCTTAGCACCATTTGGAATTGTATTTGACTTTTTATACCTTTCAGGATGAAGTCATGTTTATCCTTAGAGCAAAAATACAAAAGTCACATTTTTCTCTTTTCAATTATTGAACTCTTCCTAATATATGCTTAATTTTGACTATTTTCTCATAAAATTATAACATAATAATAATGTGATTGAAAGGTCGAAAAAAATCTTAATTAAAAAGATAAGATGGGACTTTTTTTATATATATTTTTTGCAAGGATAAACATGACTTCATATATATAAAATTATCCATCAATTAAAATATAATTTATTTTATACTAAATTTAAATTTTAAATAAAATTGTACTTTTAATAATTTATTTTATACAAATCTAAAAAAAAAATTATAGTTTCTTATATCAAACAAAATCAAAAAACAATAAAATTAATATTGTAATTAAATATTATTTCCCTTTTTTCTTAATCATATATTTCAATTTATTAATTAAAATATATTTTAATTTAATTTAATTATTTATTATTATTATTTTAAATTTTTTTCATTAAAAAGTCTATTTTTTTCAAATTTTACTAAACAAAATTATTAAAATATCCCGCCATAAGGATTAGGGTTTATGGTACATGCACTATTAAAGACGAAAACTTTGCAGCTGACTAAAATGTTTGATTTTTTTTTGTTGTTCTTATAAATTAAAGGAAGGAAACAAAATGATTGAGACCCAGAATTAAAAAAATTGAATTTTATTAATTGGGATTTGAAGATAATCAACGGAAAGATCTGTAACCAGTAAAAATGGATAATGCTGGTTGGACATAAACAAAAGGGTTAAAAGTAGCCATCATCGTTTGATCACAAGATAGGGTGTCTTCTCGTCTCACCCACGTGTCCTTCGAATCAGCGCGCATCTAAAGAAGAGAGCTTTTTCTTTCAAAAAAGATGCAAAGAGTCGGGAGCAATCAATCGCCTTCGCGTTGGCCGTAGAGCTTAGCAAGCTGCTTTGCTTCTCCCCCTTCTGTTTCACACCCCGCTTCAATGGCGGGGAAACTCTCTACTTCCTTCATTAGCCATGGATGGTCTTCGTTAAGCTGTCAAGAGCCTTGTTCACCTTCTTTTCGATTTCTTCTTCTTCCTTGCAGGATGCGGCACAAAAACATCAGGTGATTTCTTTACTCCGTCTTCTTCTTATTGGGTGTGATTCGTTTGATCTAGTTCAGATGGGTATTGGGTTTTGGATGCTATTATCAATCCTACCATATTTTTTTAGAAGATCTCAAATGCTAAGATTTAGGAAATGTATAGTAGAATCTACAACATGAATTTGGCAGTTCAGTTGGAATTTGCATGCAGCAGATTTATATAATTTTTAAATTGCAACAGCCATATGATATGCTTGACTCATTTTCTAGGCTAAGCACTTGCTGTGCACAACAAAGGAAGCAAGTGAGAAGGATATCTCCCCAAAAGATCCCATCCGGTGCAAAACTGCGGCAGAACAGTGATGATGCCTCTGATATGGATTCCTCTCCCACAACTGAAATCTCTAGTTTGAGTTATGATCAAATATCTAATAAGGCTTCAGGTGACACGAATGAAGAGGATGTAAAAAGCCAACCCAAGTTTAATGAGGTAAAAAGGATCATCTTAGATGATATGAATGTTGGTATTATTGATTTTTCTTTTTCTCAATCGGTGTTATTGGTTTTTCTTTTTCTCAATCGCTTCTGTATGTTGGTTGTGTGTTTCAGGTAGCTGAAATCATAAGCCTTGATAATGAGCGGATGCTTAATGAGTCTGTTGACTCTGCTCTAGCTGTTGGAAATACAAACGATGTTATAAAAAGTATAGCCTTGCAGAATGATGTAAAATCTCGGGTATAAATTTCTGGCGTTGTTTTCTATTTCTTTTCATATTATCGATGTGCACAAATGTTTGAAGAAAGTTGTGGATCAACTAACAAGTACTTTTGTAGATATTCTTGTTTGTTTGTAACAACTAACATACATAATTATTTGCCTGTGCAAGACAATCTATTTTAGACCATTGGGTTCACCGAAGGAATAATCATGATCATCTAAAGTTGAATTGATTGCTTCTTTTTCAGTTTGTTATAGGTATTGTATCATATAAATAGATAATTTACATTGTGTAAGTGAATAAAATATCCTCAATAATTTAACTTCTCTTTAGTTTCTACTTGATATAAGAGCTTCTGGATATGACTTAAGAGTTTCATTGCCTCTGCTAATTCCCATAGTAGATATTGGTGGAGGGCTTCAATGATCCAATTAGTTTTGTTCACCTCCCGTTGTTTTTCGACATTATTATTAATTTTAGATTCACATGATAGAGATTCCAAAATTCTATCTTCACCAACTGAAAAAAAAGGTAAAACAAGTTGGAAACGGATATGCTAGAGACAAAGTGAGTTATTGATAAAGAAGTCGCCAATGACGAGGTAGGTTGGAGACACTACAATAGAGACAAAGACGAAGCCTTAAGGATATGATATGATGAGATAATATTAATATCGTTAAGGTTGATTAGATTTCATTAGGATATTATAGATGTATTATATCCTATATAAATAGATGATTTGTATTATGTAAGTCAATAAAACATTCTTAATAATAAATATAGCTTCGCTTTAGTTTTCTACTTTTATTGACAGTGTAATCAAGTATCTTCTGTTTTAACAGTTATTGGATGCAGATGCTGGAGGGAAGGTTTCCAGTTTTCAACTACAGAATTTCATTGGCATTATAAAGAATGCAGAAAAAAGTAGGTTCCCTCACGCATTTACTGATTTTCTTTTAACTATTTTGATTTGGTAGGGTTATTTATCAAATACTCTTCTCTCTATTTTATTGTGTTTAGATATCCTCATCCTCAACCAAGCTCGTGCTGAAGCACTTAAGGATCTTGAAAAGATTCTTAATGAGAAGAAATCTGTGCAAGAAGAAATCAACGCTCTACAGTTGAGACTTGTGGAAACTGATGCACGGATTAGAGTTGTTGCCCAAGAAAAATTACATGTAGAACTTCTAGAAGATCAACTGGAGAAACTACAAAATGAACTATCTATTAGGGGTTGCTCTGAAGGAAGCTCCAGTAATGTTGTTGAAGCAGTTGCTCTCTCTAACAACTCTACCCCGGACTCTCTGGTCAAGGAACTTAGCATATTGAGACAAGAAAATATGTCCCTGAAGAATGATTTGGAAGTCTTCAAAGCAGAGCTGGATAGTCTCAAGGGTACAGATGAACGTGTTGCATTGTTGGAGAAAGAACGTTTTCTGTTGGAGTCATCTATTAAGGAGTTGGAAACTAAACTCCTTGGCTCTAAGGAAGACATATCCAAACTGTCTACCTTGAGAGTTGATTACAAAAGCATATGTGAAAAGGTGGAATATTTACAAGAATTGTCAGCCAGGGCAACAAAGGAAGCAGATAAAGCAATATCCATGTTACAGAAAAACCATGAGCTGCAGGAAAAGGTCGACAAATTGGAACAATACTTTGAAGAGGCTAATGTCTATAAATTATCATCGGAGAAATTGCAGCAACACAATGAAATCATGCAGCAAAAGATAAAAGCTCTGGAAGAACGTCTTGAAAAGTCTGATGAAGAGATAAGTTCTTTTCTGGAGCTATATCAGGAATCTGTTAAGGAATTTCAATCTACATTAAATCTTTTTAAAGATGAGAGAAAAGAGAAGACATTGGATGGACTCGTGGATGATATGCCTTGGGAGTTTTGGAGTCGTTTATTTCTTGTGATAGACGGTTGGGTTCTTGAGAAGAAAATATCACTAGAAGATGCAATGCTTCTGAGAGAAATGGCATTGAAGAGGGATAGAAAAATTTGTGATGCCTATTTGATGTGTAACAAAAAGAATGAACATGATACTATTGATGCCTTGCTTAAATTGACGTCATCTCATACCCGGTTGGTAATTATACGAGTTCTGCTTTGGTGTAATTGCACTTATAATTTCTCTTAACTTTTGATTCTTGTTGATTTTAGTGCAGGATTGCATATAATTCACATTGCTGCTGAGATGGCACCAGTTGCTAAGGTAACCCTTAATTTTACATGATATATGCTTCAGATCCTCAGTCTTGTTTACACTACCTATTTTGTAGAGGTGTTTGTTTCTATATTATTTCAAGGATTCTTACTGCTGCATACCAACATTAGTACGGTTAGAGAAACATAATTGGCAGCAATGATCTAACCAACAATTTAACCATTGGCTGAGCTCTCTTCAGTTAGTATGGCTAACAT
The DNA here is from genome assembly GCF_907164915.1 of Impatiens glandulifera. Taxonomy (NCBI): domain Eukaryota; kingdom Viridiplantae; phylum Streptophyta; class Magnoliopsida; order Ericales; family Balsaminaceae; genus Impatiens; species Impatiens glandulifera. The sequence goes on from NC_061870.1 coordinate 31,766,109, forward strand.
CAACTAACCCCATATTCCTATGGAAATCTTTAGTGTAGTTAGTATGGATAAACTCTAAAGGCATAATTCTTTTTTAGGAGATTTATTTTGTTCTTTATTTTCTAATTTTTAAGGTTGGCGGTTTGGGAGATGTTGTGACTGGGCTCAGTAAAGCATTGCAGAAGAAAGGCCACCTTGTTGAAATTATTCTTCCAAAGTACGACTGCATGCAGTATGAGCGCATTCATGACTTGAAGGTGTGTTCACGATTCATGACTATCATAATTTTACTTGTTCATGATTGTGCTAAGCAATGTACTCCCTATACATTCTATTCAGGTCCTGGACATGGTACTGGAGTCATATTTTGATGGCCAGCTTTTCAAAAATAGTGTCTGGGTTGGTACAGTTGAAGGTAAGAACTTACTACAGTTGTTTCCTTTAGCATGCTCCAATTTTATTGCATTTAAATTTTTCTACGAGTCTTCCCATGCTATTGAAGGCAAGCTTACACTCTGATTTTCCCAGGCAAACTCCAATTTTTATTCCTGTTTTAATTTGTTTCTGCAGGTCTACCTGTTTATTTTATTGAGCCTCAGCATCCTGGAAAGTTTTTTTGGAGAGGAAAATACTATGGGGAGAATGATGATTTTAAGCGGTTCTCTTTTTTCAGTCGGGCTGCTCTTGAATTAATTCTTCAAGCTGGAAAGAAACCAGATATAATCCATTGTCATGATTGGCAGACAGCTTTTGTTGTAAGAACAAATTGGATCCTATTTCCTCATCTACTTTTTAATCCATTGCATCTATTGGTTTGAATTTGAACAAAATCATTAACTGGTCTCAGGCACCTCTGTACTGGGATGTTTACGTTCCTAAAGGTCTGAATTCCGCTAGGATATGTTTTACATGCCACAATTTTGAATATCAAGGAACTGCTCCTGCTTCAGAAATGGCTTCCTGTGGGCTCGATGTTCATCAGCTTAACAGACCAGATAGAATGCAAGACGATTCCTCGCATGATAGAGTCAATCCTGTTAAGGTAGAGAGAAATTTGCATTAACAGGCAACATATTATTTCTTTTTGTTTACAGTTGTTTACATGTTTCTTTCATCATTAGGGTGCAATTGTATTTTCCAACATCGTAACAACAGTTTCACCAACTTATGCTCAAGAGGTGCGGACTCCTGAGGTATGCATGCGTTTGTCCTTTGACAAAACTTTAAAATGATCTCGTTATCCTTGCTCTGATAACTGTATCATGCCGTTCTTTGCGGTATCTAATATTTTATGAAACCGTCTTCAACTTCTTGAACAACTTGTTTTTTTTATGAAAAATGTAATGTTTATTAAAAAGAGCTCAAGATGCGTTCAAACGTTACAAAGGGAAGGAAAAACAAAGCAAGAAATAAGAAAACTATGTAAGAATTTAAAATGCCAATAAGATCAAAAAAATTCATCTTGTACAAGCCTCCTTTTATGGATTGAAGCGAACACGTGTAACATGAATCCTTTGAGACGACCGTACCCCATAATTTTTTCCTTCGAAAACTCTTCTATTTCTAACAAGTTGGGGTTGTAACATAATAAAAGTAAAATTTGGCTTCATCATTAGAATTATCTGGTCAAGGACTCCCAGGCCTCATCTTCTTTTCCTAAGTTATCAGTATGGCTCAAAGGGCTTCATATTTGCCTTTACTACTGTCTCAAGATGTCTAATTCTCCAATTCATTTGACCTTTGGCTTGCCTCAACTTGATGGCTTCTCTCTTGCTTACTTCATCTCCAAACCACAATATCCTATATCATCTTTTCTGGGGATGTATAAATATTAGGATATATTTGTTACATGTGTTTTTTCTTGAAAATGCTAATAATAACTTGAATTGAAGCTTAGGCCTTATATCAAGTTTAATGGATGAAAACTAAATGCAACTATTATGGCATTAGCTAAATTCATGAACAGACCTTTTAGAAACAATTAAAAAAAATTCATTAACTAAAGAATATAGAATCTCATAAATCCGCCAAAAGAAGCACACTTTTTATTTTTTATTTGGCAGGAAAACAAGGAAAAATATATTGACTCGGTATATATATGGTTTCATGGACTTCTCTTGGCATGTCAGAAGACTGGTTATGTAACCTTGTGTCTTTTTTTGCAGGAAGGACGAGGCCTTCATACAACCATCAAGTATCACTCCAAGAAGTTCGTAGGGATTCTTAATGGAATTGATACAGATGTGTGGAACCCTGCTACAGATATATATCTGAAGGTTCACTATAGTGTAAATGATATTCAAGGAAAAGCTGAAAATAAAGAAGCTTTAAGAAGAATTCTGGGGCTTTCTTCAGCAGACATCAGACAACCATTGGTAACTAGATATATATTTTTATTAATGAAGATCCATTAATGATTACACAGTTGGTTTTAAATAGGCTCAATATTAAGTTCAATTAAGATGAAGTACTAAAGATCTGGATAATGTAAGAAGAAAGTGATCAAGCCAAAGAAACATAATGATGAAAATTGAACAGGAACATTTGTTACGAAATTGCCAATGTAGTGTAGCTCAGGGTTTAGCGGAAGGTCAATGGTTCGACCTTTACTTGGCACGTATCAAAAAAAGAAAAAGCATTTGTTACAAAATTTAAAGGCTTTGATGTGAGTTTAAGCGTCAAAGCCAACATTTGATGCCAGTATTTTGTTTTCTGTTTCATTTTCTCCCTATTACTAATCCCTCAGTTGAACAGGTGGGTTGCATCACGAGATTAGTGCCGCAGAAGGGTGTACATCTTATCAGGCATGCTGTGTATCGGACATTGGATCTAGGAGGACAGTTCGTGCTTCTTGGTTCTAGCCCCGTGCATCACATTCAGGTCTCTCTTTTTTCTCAACATTGTGGCTTCAAAGTTTTCTTCGTAGCCGGAGGACAATTGTGTTGGTCTACTGGAAGACCCAATTGCAAATTAACTCATACAAACATTATTAGTATCAGACCCTGCATTATTTTTTTTGTAATTTTCTGTCAACTGAGAAAAGTTGTGCTGTTTTTCAGAAGGAGTTTGAAGACATAGCTCATCATTTTCAGAATCATGAAAACGTTAGGTTGATATTGAAGTATGATGAAGCACTTTCCCATTTGATTTACGCAGCATCAGACATGTTCATAATTCCTTCCTTGTTTGAGCCTTGTGGTCTTACGCAGGTATATATCCTCTCTCCTGTTAAACTTAGTGACAATTTATTTTGTATTAATAGAATGGGAACTTTGAGGAAGACTGTTTGTGAACTAAAATATTGGCAATAAAATCATTTTCTTGTTTGTTCGAGACATTCTGAATCCTTTTTTTAATTAGTCTTTAACCAACTATTAGCATGTATACAAGATTTGAGGTGATTCATAATCCATCTTTGCTATTCTTACATAGATGATTGCAATGCAATATGGTGCCATCCCAATAGCAAGGAAAACAGGTGGTCTAAATGACAGGTAAAGATCTAGAAACCTCGATTTTCTTTATATCAGTTTTCCGAATTTGAGAAGCTATTTATTTTTAAATTTCCTGAAGTCATAAAATTTTGCAGTGTCTTTGACGTTGATGATGAGACCATACCTGTCCAATTTAGAAACGGCTTCACTTTCTTGACACCTGATGAGCAGGTAATTCTTGATTTCTTGGTTTGACTGATACTCATTGTCTCAAATTCCTTTTTCATTCACCATAAAATAAATAGTTTGTGATCCAACTTGGGTTCATGATTAAGCTACATCTCCATTTTTAAAATGAAACAACGTACTATTCAGTACAAACTACAAATTTGGCGATTTCTCATTAGATTCTAAAAAAATTACCAATGTGTTAGATATGGATTAGGATTGTGGGTGCTTGAAAATTGGGAACTTTTAAACATTTCATCTGAATCCTTTGCTGAAAATTTGCAGGGTTTCAACAGTGCTTTTGATCGCGCATTTAACCTATTTAAGAACAAGCCCTCGAGTTGGCAGCAACTTGTTGAGAAGGATATGAGAATAGACTTCAGTTGGGACTCATCGGCATCACAGTATGAGGAGATTTACGGACAAGCTGTAGCCAGGGCTAGGTCTGTCAACCGTGCTTTGACTAATCCCATGCACAATTTTCTTTAGAGCAACAAGTTTTCTTAGACTAGCTTAGGGGAAGATAAAGAACAACTTGCCAAACTGAGCAGGTCAGTTAATCTTTGAATTGGTTGATTCACACGCCCAACCATCAAGATCTTAGAAGAAGCTAAACTTACAAACCACCCAATATAATGGGTAACCACCCGATTTGGTCAAACGTGATTGCATTTCTAGGGAATGGCAATTTCAAGAGGATTTTTCTCTTCTTCTTCATCGCCTATATCTCGGCTCTTCCTTTTTGTCAGACATGATTGCACTGCCTCACCTGCAATCAATGTAATATCATATAAAAAGAAAGTGTACATTGCAAGGCAATAGCTACAGTCTCAATTCAAATTGTTGTATTATTCATTTTACATTCTTATTTATGGTGGCTGAATATGTACACCATATAAACTGCAGTTAGAATAACAAGCTTTGAAGCTTGAATTGTATTTATTCATGCATAAGCAATATATTCATACCCATTTCTTGTCACTCACTCAATCATAGTCTCTATCTTTTTTCTTTTCTTTTTTGTTTTAGCATAAGTTTGTTTTATGATTTCAAAACACTTACCTTTCTGCAATTAATATGTTTTTTATTTTATTTTAAGAAGTTAGCAAGGTCTGATATATAAGACTCTTGGCACATGAATTAATTTTGTGAGTTTTTTCTGTAACTATTTTAATTTAAATTAGAGTTTATTTCCTATAATCATTTTTCTTTAAAAAGTCTAATTTTACTTCATGTGTAACTGAAAGCTAGTTAATTACTTTGTTTTACTAAGATTACATGATAAAAGACATATCTAGGTTTTTAAAGTTAAGAAGTCAAAGGAGTATATATTGTGTTAGATTATAATGTTGCGTTAACTTATTACCTAAAATAGTGTTAGATTATAATGTTGCGTTAACTTATTACGTAAAATTACTATATCAGATTATTTCGAACAACGCAGAATTTAACTAGCCCGAAAAGAATAACTTATTTATACTCGGTCTTCTTCTGATAATGTGAGCCCTAATCAAGATTCTGTAATCAAATGTCCCGACCACCTTCCATTCATGATGGTTTCTTCTCATCTGTCAGACAGGTTTCTCGACATATCTAACCAATGTGAAAATCCTTTACATACATTATAATGTGTTTTCTGAATGTTCAAATTCTGCATCAATTAACAGGTAGAAAAGAGGCTGAAATTGGAAAACCCACCAGAACCCTGCAATTTCCCATCACCACAGCCGCCGTCTTCGCTACCAAAACCAACGGAAAACGACACGCAGGTAGACTCGCTCAGCTCTCCGATTTACCTCAACTTCGACATACCCAATAACAGCTCGGTCCTTCAAGACAGTGAAACTCCGAGAGAGTTCCTCTCCGATTCCGATTCGTTTGACTTCCCATCAAAAACAGGGATATCGTCACAATTGAATAGTAATCATAATAATAATAATAATGTAAAGGACTCACAAAGTATTGAATCTGATGAAGAAGATGGTCTTGACGAAATTGAGTCTTTGATTCGGCTACTGGGTTTATCGGATTTGAAGAAAACAGTTGGCTTTGTGTCAGACGACGGTGACTCTCAGTTTTATGGGAAGATCGTTGGTGTTAAAGGTCCCAAAAGTGGGAAAGAGGTGCAGAGATTGGAAGGTTGGATTAAGCATTTTTTGAATGAGGATGGAGATAAATGCATAGAGCCTTTGAGATTGGCCCATTTGCTTTTGGGGAAAGCTGCTTTAGTTTCTGGAAACACTGATGATGATGATGGGTTTAAAGGGATTCCATTTCCTTCAACTATAGAGGATTTCTTGCGCAATGATCCCCCAAAAGATTAGACCTTTCCAGTTTCCATCAATTCTATGTTTAGGACTTATAGTGCAGCATATGTATATGAAATAGTGTGAAGTAGATGGTCTGATAAAAATTCATATATTTATACCATGAATCTACAATGCAATTCCTCTTTCGTCATTACGTTGGCAAATCGTTTTTATTTGTCCTTTATTAGATTGATCAAAATCAAACCATTAATACATCAGTAACATGTTGTTTGGCTCAAGGCCTTGTCTTGCTTATTTGCATCTTTTGTTTTTGTCCATTGACAATGGATCAATAAATGGAAGAAGAAGAAGTCAGGTTTAACAGTTCTCAATTATAGTGGAAGGACTTAAGGATTTGAAACCCTCAATCTGAATTACAAGAAACTACTTGGTTTCATATTACTTTGTTCTTTCAATACTGTTTGTGGGGTGTGGGGTAGGGCTCACACCTTAACTTGTCATAACATTCCTCTCTTCTTCATCACCATTGTGTGCTGTTGTTAGGTTGCACATGAGTTTTTCATTCCAAATGCATTTTTTGGGGGGGGAAGTTGAAATCAAACATACATTAATTGAACCATTTGATCTAGCATCACACTATAAATTGATGATAAATTTGCTTCCATTTATAATTCCATTATCATCTTTTCCCTTCTCATAGCTAATTTTGCAGTTCCCCATCAATGGCTAAATCGTTCCTTCCTCTTCCCAGTTTCTCTCTTCTTCTCCTCATTTTGTGCATAAACTCTGGTAGTATTTACAATTCATTCATAAATTCATGTAACTATTACTAGCATATGATTATTATTTTTTCTGGGTTGCAGACATAGTTGTAGATTTTGCCAAGGGGCAAGCACCTGGACAGGTACAAAGTCTTGATCTTTTCTTTGTATCTGAGAATGAATTTGATAATTGGGTAAGCTAGCTGCAGGGAGCTTGGTGTGTGGCAAAGGCATCATCAACAGAGAAGGAGCTGGTGGGGAATATCCGATTTGCATGCAAATATGTTGATTGCAGTATTATAGCTAATTCAAAAGGCAAATGTTTCTATCCAAACACAGCTTGGAATCATGCTTCTGTTGTCATGAACCTTTACTACCAAAAACAAGCCAGACATTTCTGGAACTGTAACTTCAACGGCTCTGCCCTCATCACTGTCATCGACCCAAGTAACTAAATTACCCTTTTTTTCTCTGAATTCCTCCTTCCTTTTCGGTATGTCTTTATATTCTTGGTATCTTACCATTAACAATTTGTGCAGGCTACGGTAAATGCAAATATTCTTTCACTCGGAATTAATGAGAAATAAAAAGACAGACAGATGAAGAGAATTAATGAGATCACATCATGACTCTCTTACCTTATTTCACTCTAATTGTTCCAATCACCTCCCAAGAAAGAAGAAGAAGATTTAGCATAATCCAAGTCATATATATAAAAAGACTAGTTCATATTATTGGTATTGTGGTATTAGAAGATGTTAAAATTCATGTCGCGACTCTTGACCATAGCATAATAAAATGTTATTTTATTACTCTCGCCACGAACTCATCACCAATGAGCTACAAGTCTCCACTAATTGACATTACACGCTAAAATTTTAAATCTAAACTAAACATAACAACCGGCTTAACTAAGAATCAAAAATTATAATCTCACCACATGTTGTTTCTCTATAATTGTTTGTGGTACAAATTAAAGTACTTAACACTCAAAACATATTAATTATAAATCGAATTAGGTTAATTAATATGTTTTTCTTCACCCTTACATGTCACATATCCACAATGTGAATAACATTCATTTTCCACCTAGCAATTAAGCACATTTATATATATATGAATGGTACCACAAAAAGTTGGAGCCAACTATCTAGTATATATATATATAAGAGGAGGAGGGTGAGCCAGTTCTCTCATAGATCATAATCATCATCTTCTCCAGTCAAACAGACAGACAGCTAGAGAATTAATGGAGAAGAAGTCAGGAATGATGATATTGAGGAAGATATCCTGGTCGGGAAAGTCGTCAACTTTGTGGAAATGGTGGAAGTTTCGGAACCATGGCTGCCGGGTCAAGAGGATGATCCAACTCTGGTTCGTTGATGGTATCTTCTTCAAGATTGTCTCCATCTTCGAAGCCATCCTTCTCCTGTCTGTATTATGTTTTTACTTTATCTTCTGTGGCTGCCATGTCTAATTAACTTTTAATTCAAACTCTTATGTAATAATCATGCAGAGTCTTTAATGCTTAATTAAGGCTTCCAATTCCCTCATGCTTTAGGGGTTAACTTAAATAGAATTCGACATACAATCTTAATAAAAAAAAATTGTTGCATCTCTTCTTCTTATATCTAGAGTTGAATATGAAAAGTAATTTTGTATATAACCCATTTGTCTTTTTTTTCCAATAGTTCTTTCATATAAGTAACCAATTATATATAATTGTTTTAGTTTAAATCTAAAAAATGACTATTATAAATAATGTTGTTAAGAAAAAAAAGTCACTTAATTCAATTAAGTTATATATAAAAGAGCTAATCAATAAATAATACAAAATAGCATCTTTTGATGGGGAAAAATGTGGTCACAATGGTTAAACACATAACCCGCAAACACACTTAATCATTAACCAAATATAAAATTTGTCGTCTGACGGACTCGAAACCAATACCTCAGGAAACTTGGAATGTTCACCTCTTATTACAAAATAACATTTTTAATTAAACATCTAGAGAGGTGAAATTCTATAAAACAATTTACAATAATAAAATTGTCAATAGAAATGATTCAATAATGCAATTTGTTGAGGTGGATATCGATTAAATTGGTGGGCTCGAGTCTGCACGTCATGATTAGATTGATGGAGTGTATTTGCACTTTATGTACCTAACTCGCAGGGATTAATCGCACTATGAAAGAGTTGTGAACCTAGTATTTTTAAGAAAAGAACAAACTAAGGTCAATGTTGAAGTAGAGTAAGTCGGACGAACTTGTGAAATGATATCTAAAATATCTTTATCAAATATTTTGATCGATAATTAAAATTATCTTTTATCTGAAGGACCAACACAATCAATCAGAGGGTATATATACCGACAGTTAAAATTATCTTTAGTCTAAAGAATCAACACAATCGGAGAGTATGAATAACAATCAACACAATTGGAGGGTATGAGTAGTAAACGATCCACCAACGTCTGAGAATATTATTCGAATTACAAAAATTTGAGATAAAAAACCTGATTCAACTAAATAAAATATTGAACCGAATAAAGCGTAACATCAACTCAAATTTCAATAATAGAAAGAGAAACGAAATATTTCTCCTTTATTAGAAAAGTGATTGAAAAGGCTATGAATGATTTTTCATGTTAATTAGAATTCTTTTCCTATAGAAAATTTAACATTGAGAGACCGGTTAAATAAAATTTTACTAACAAAAAAAACTAAGCAAAAAGAATGTTAATCTAAACAACCAATAAAATTTGTTGAGTTTCAATCAAAAGTGTATTTCAAACTATATCTCTTTGTTTTGTGGTGATGCTAACACAAAAAATTGCCTTCAAGACCCCACTATAATTAATGTGTTTAACTATAAATGAATTTTAAAAAATTAGTATAATAAATCTGATTCAATCATATATCTAAGTTTTAGTGCTAAATATTGCCTTTTGACAAACATTAATACCAACATTACAGACATCCACAGAATTGTAATGCATAGTTTGGCAGGAGGGTATGAGAAGATAATGAATAGACTTCCTTTAATTAACACATGTTATTACAAACCTAACATTATTAGTACAGATTCTTAGTTGTTAACAAATTTGTTCATACATGAGACAACAACATTCATTAGTAAAACCATCATTTTTCTAACAAAGTTTCACTCTTCTTTTAAATAATTTTCTCTGTATCATATATAGTGGAAGATTTATTATAAGACATACAAAAGAAGTAACAACAACAACATTAATAACAAAAATGCAATATATATATAGAGAGAGATCAAATATGTTGTTGTTGGAAGAGGTTCTTGAGGGCATTAGTTTTGGCAAAATAAAAGGCAAGAGTGTTGATCTTGTCCAAAGAAGAAGAAGAGGAAGAAGGAGGGTCGACATTATTAACGATGACCAAATCCTTAATCTGAAGAATCTGAGAGCTGATGCGGCGATCATCATGATCATCATCATGGTCATGAAGATGATGAACATTTCCCCCATCAATATCATCATGTTGTTGCTTATTCTTGTTAAGTAATAATAAGAGGAGATAATCCCACTTGTCTTGAAAAAGGTAGGAGAAAGTCATGAGAAAAAGCTGAGCAGTGAAGAGAATAGTCCAGAGACGAGTGCTTCTTCCTGTCCTGTTGTGGAAAGCTTGTAATCCTGTGTAGATGTTGAAAATGGCCATTATACATGTTCCTGTCCCAACTATCCAATGAATTATGAACCACCACATTCTTCTTCTTCTAATTTCTTCACTATTAATCTTAGGCCTCCTTATTGAAATAAAAGCTTGCACCCAAACTGCAATATGAAGAACCAAGCCTATTCTTTGGTGGCTGTTGTTGAATGAGTTCTCAAACTTCTTCACAGATAACACTGCTCCTCCACTGCTAACAACCAAACTCACTACCTATACTAATTATTATAAAAATATCAACATATTTAAATTATTTGATTTAATTTAAAGACAGAAAGATTACCATGAGTCATGGGGAGCATAATTGAAACAATGCACTTAATTAAAGCTAAAGTGGATGATCATGATTAAATGCATATATAGCACTAGCAGACAAAGATCAACTGTGCCATCATAACGTCCACCACCATCATTCTTCATGCATAACAATGTTTAATTCATTATTTTACAGGGAAGACATTAGTGTTCTTTTCTATTAAAATGTGATTTCTTTTATCTTGTTTTAAGATTTTGGTTTGAAATGATCGATTTTATCTCTTATTTTATAATTTGAACTGTTTTTAAAGATAATTTGAAACTTTCATATAAATTCTCACAGTTATGGAAACAGAAAATAGCTAGGGACAGTAAATATATATGAAGAATTAATTAATTAAGTACCTGGAGAAGAGCATGGGAGTAGAAGGAGATGAGTTTAGCCTTAGGCTGGTTGGATGATTGATGAATGCAGCTTGAACATCTGATTGCAAGAATTCCGAGAGGCATTAGGAAGCCCATCGAACCCCACAGTAAGAACCCATGAAGACTCATATCCAATACTTTTTCATGGCTCATCATCATCTGCAGCAGCAGCAGCAATAACAGATGATATTCGGAGATCTACCTACAGAGAGTTTGAAGAAACAGAAAAGGTCCTAGCTTCTAGCTTAGAGATTATCAGTTACTGACCTTATAGTTATTTTCATTGCCAATTTTTTCCTGTGAAGAGCAGTTAACCTCTTGGAGAAGAAGAGGAAGAAGAAAAATGAGGGAATAAGGACTTGCATGGAAAACCACTTGTTTTAGCATATGCAGTAGCATTCTTCAGTCTTCCTTCCAAGCTTGGAGTACCTTACTTCTCTATCTCTCTTATGGTTGATGTTATAACTTATTTGTGCCTTACAGTTCATGAGTGAACATGCATTCTTTCAAGATCTATTTTAATGGCTTTATAGACTAACTTTTTGGCCAGACACTGCTGCCTCATGAGACTCATAGTACTCGAGTACTATAACTAAAAGAAGAGCTAATTTAATAAAAACAAAAAATAAAAGTTCAAATAAAGCATTCCAACTTTGACTAACACTGAATTAGACATAACCCACTCAATATTAACTTATCTCCACAACAAATGCCATAACTTGGAAACAAATATGCATGTGGTAGGATGCAAATTCTTCAACAATACAACAAAAATGACACCTGCATACAGTGGGGATATACCTTTTCCTTTTGAAACAATGCTCAAACTATATCCCTCCCTAAATAGCACTACATTCCAAAGGACATTTATAAGTAAAAAACATGACATATAAGTCAATTTCCAACAACCCACCTTTGTGTAGCACAACACAATAATGATGAGATGCAAGAAAACAATTCCATAAATCATGGGATATGATGATAGAGAACTGAAAGGCAGGGTAGAATTCATATATAGAAATTTCAATAATAAACAGAAAGGCAGAGTTATAACATTTCACTAACAAAATGGGTTGCTCATGCATTCATTCAAAAAACAAACTGACAAATTATGGCTTCCAAAACACATGTCTTATAGTTTTCAGATAACAAACAAAATTCTCGAAGTTCTTAATGTCTGAGTAATTCTTTCAAGAAGAGAATTACATAAACAAGTTGGGCCTTGACGCCTTGTAGGTAGTCTTCAGCTTCCTGGTAGGTGGCCTCACCTTCTTGGACACCAAAGGGAACTTGATGGCAGAATTGTGGAACTGTTTAGTGCTCTCCCTCTTGCATAGCTTTGCTGGTATGGTCGCAGTCTTTATGATCTGAATGCAGTGATGCCTCACTCTGTGACGTGAAGCCATCTCATTATACATATGTTCAACTCCACCATTCAAGGTCGTGTCCCTGTACTCCTTGTACATGTTATGATAACCAGTACGACTCTGATAACGCAGCCAGATACCATAGTTCTTGATCTTGGTCGGATTCTTCTCAAATATCTGAAACGAAAAACATTAAGATACTTACTAAATGTATGTTTTTGCTCTTCTCTATTTCAAAAACTAAACCATTTCCACAAACCTCGTTGATAGCAAGGAGCTGACCATTGCTCTTCTTGATCTTTTTGAGTTTCCTC